>NC_064910.1:4848409-5150966 GCF_929443795.1 Astur gentilis | reverse complement strand
CGCTACCTGTGTGCTGCACAACTCGCTGCCCTCTTACGCCAGCAAACACCAAATCCAACAGGACTGTAAAAATGCAGCTGGAGAATTCACCCTTTATGCTAAAACCAGGGATCTCGCAATACGTTGAGGTTATTGCCCGCGTATTTTGGGCTCCTGGCTCTCAAGATCTCCCCACGGTAGGTAAGCAGATCTGCTGAAATGTTCACCGAACCTGCCCTGATCCGACAAGCTCAGGCCACGAGCACACAGCTGTGGTTTGGTGTGGTACCACGACCATCGCATTTCACGTTGCTGGGCGGGAGAGCATCCTCAGCGCGGCGCGGTGCCCCATCCTGCGCTGAGGACCCGAACTTGTGCCACCACCCTGGGCTGTGTGGTGCGGTGTGGACGCACCGGTTTGCTCGGTGGTACCGCGCTCTCGCAAGCTTTACAGACACCATCTGTCACCAACCGTGCCCCACCGCCGAGTAAAAACCAAATGCCACCTCTAAGCCATCGGGGAAAAAAAAAAAAAAAAAAAAAAAGCAAACTCAAAGCCCAGCAACCCGACAGTTTTACAACATCCCCACTTCAGAGCGTGCGGCAGTAGACGAAAGGCAGGCTCAGCAACTGGTATTAAAGCAAAGGGACACTTGCCGTGCTGTGGGAAAGGAAGACAGATGGGATGTCTCACTGTGAAAGTGCCTTGCTATGACAGCGCACAGCCATTTCACCGAGACAGCCACAGATATCAGATGCTGAGGAGGAGGAGTTACTGCCAGCGAAAGGGAAGTTACTTAGCGCGCTAGAAGATATTCGTTATATTGTTTTCTCACTCTGTATGCACGGAAAGCAATGTTATGGGAGAAATTAATTCTTGCAGATTATCTACTTTCCAAACCAACAGAGATTCAACAAAGACTGAAATAAATCCATAATGTGTGTACTATCTATCTACGTTCCAAATCAATATTAGAGATGGGCTACCAGTGTGAAAAGCCAGAGATCCAGGCCAGAGATGCATGCAGTATTACGGGGATGGAGAGAAATCTATATGCTCAGTGTATTTATCTACATTCTAAGCCAATATTAAAGCTAGTTTACTCATGTGAAAAATAAGTGCTACATAGTTCCGAGGGGGAGGACACATCAATAGCTGTACTGTGGAGACGTGTGCTAAATAACAAAGATCGCCTTCATGCCATGCCTATCTAGTGCATCTGTATTGTGCAGAGAAATTCTACAGTCCCCCCAAATCCCCAAGTTAAGCAGTCTTTTTTTGAAAGCAGGCTTTTATGCCTTCGGTTAGTTTTCTTCCACACTTCATCAGGCGCTGCTAAAAGTTACTCCCTCGGCGCTCTTTCTCCACCTCGGTGTTTTCTACAGCTCGACGGGGTCGAGCAGGGCTGATGTGTCTCCGCAGGGACCAGCCCTTCCCTCCGTCGCTGGCTCGTTTCCTTCCCCCGTGACCGGCAGCGGTTTCCTCTCCACACTTCACCGCTTTGCCCTGCTTTCTCCCCATTTTACTCGTAACCCTCGAGCTTGACAGTTTTGCAGCACACGGAAAGGAGAGGCAGGTGGAGTCCGACCCACCGCATCCCATTCTCTGGGATTTGGTGGTTTAACAGCAATACCCGCTTCTTTTGCCAGCAGTCACGGCAGCACAGGGTAGGCATAGGAGGAAAAAAAAAGTCTTCTCCTTACATGAGGCTTGCCCGGTCCCAGGTTTCCCTGTGGCCGACCCTTGCACCCCTCACACACACACACGGCGTTTTATTCCCTGCTCGCACAAAGGCTGCCTCCTGCGAGCGCCAGGCTTGCACAAGCTGCCCTGCCCTGCTGTTCTCCTTTATCCCTCCTCTGCCTTTGCAGGCTTTTTTTTTTTTTTTTTTTTTTTTCTTTTAGCTTATCAACACCAGGAGGGGCTGGCTGAGCTAAGCCCTCACTCTTTTCTATGACTGTGGTCTCACACCCATCAACACCTGTCTCTTTCATAAATTAATCCAAAATCAATCAATAACTCCATCAAATAAGCCACGTCCCTTGCTTTGCACACACATTTGTCTTGCTCTGAGTAATATCCCAACAATGAGTCACCACCAGCCGTTTAGCCTAATTTTGGGAACTCTACAGTAGACCAGCCTGTTCTGGAACTCACCGTTTATTTTCCGCGTGAACAAAAGAGACGTTTCTTTAGAGAAGGAAAATGCCCCAATGCCCCACTCAACATGTTCAGGTGCTGATGAATAATTATCCCCAAATAAGGCCCCTCCTTATCAAAATAATGTTTAATATGAGCATCTGAGGACTGCTTACAAGAGTACCTTGCAATCTTGTGAAATATCAGTAAAGCACAGCAAATCTGTAAGGGAAAGGCATATTCAAGGAGCCCTGGGAACGCTCTATGTAAATTTTGTTGCATATCTGATCTGGGCTTAGTCCTGAATTTGAACTTGATAAAACTGGCACTTGCTAAAGATTCAGCTATGGCTCACCCCTCTTTGCCTCTAAAAAAGTTCTCCTGCATATATGCAAATGAAGCTAATCAAACCCCACTGTCTGCATGGCTCCTCTAAATCCTTTTTACAACGAATTTCTTCCCGAGGGGACTGTCAGATCTGTTGGCTGGTAACGTTGCAGCTGTGAAGCCAGGAAAACTGATTTCAAAGTTCCAGGAGAACAGACTCTTTGTTTTTGTAAGTGTGGGAGATGCGGTGATTTTTGTCAAGAGCTGTATGGAACAGGCAGGTAGCAGTTCGTGTTTTCTGCCATAGACGCTGCAGGTAATGTCGCAGAGAGGCATGGTTTTGGCGAGTGCCAGGCTCGTGTATTACACTATTGGAAATGTGGTGGCGAAGAAAACATGCACCATTTACATGTGGGCAACATCTTTTTGTTCCACGTATGTTTTCTGGTATCTACCTTATATGACCATGTATTTCCGAAGACAGCTCGTTTTCAGTTTCTTTTAGAAAGCGTGTGATGGCTTCATGTGCTGGACTCAGATCTGAGCTCAGGTTCTCATTCTCGATGCCGCTGTGGCTTTGGGTGCGCCTGATCCTACAAGGTGCTCAGTGTTGTGCAAGGACCAGGTCCCAGTCCACCGAAGCTCTTAAACGTATGATTAATTTTTAGTCCCTTTGACTTCAGTGACTAAACTGCTTAGCTGGATTCACTCCTAGGCGCTTAATCTTCCTAGCTGAATTTCAACATTAGCAAAATGAGGATAATTCTTTCTTTAATATAGAAGGATACAGTGAGCATTAATTAGTTAATATATGTGGAGTGCTTTGGAGATATAAAGGCTATCTAGATGTTAATTTATGCAGATAGTGGAAGAAGTAGAGGGAAATAATTGCTGTCTCTCACCTGTGCAGGGTTTCAGAACAGCATTCGTTCCCTCACCCGCTGAAGAACAGAAACTAAGCGCTGAGACAAGCCCACGCTTAGGAGACACTCGGAGCACGCTTATCAGATTTAACACACTTTCCCATTTAAGGGAATGCAATCAGCTCTGTATTTGCATTTCCCTTGCAAATGAGCTTCACTGACTCCTTACAGTTGGCTTTGCACTAGCTGCTTCTCATGTCTCAGTGCCGTGGTAGCAAACTGCCTCAGCACTGTAGCATGCTTTCATCTACCGTGTATCTATATTTAATTATGAACCTGGCAAGGAGGCTCCGGCGCTGGTGATTGTTTTGAGACGCTGAATTTGGGCTGTGCGAGATCTTGTTTTGGCCAAGTGCTTATCTTGGATCTATAGATAAATAAATACAGCACATAAAAGGGACTGGTTTATCTCACTTCATTTTAAGTTGTTCGCGCAAGATTTGTGCTCTAACAAGTACTGTAAAGTGGCTTTGGTGCAGATGCCCTTGCCGTTGGCTCGGGAGGCCTGTGAATAGTATTGTTATCTCTCCAAAACTGGAAAGCCAAGGCAGCCCCTAGATCCCTTTCCCACCTGACAGAAGTAATAAACCTCTGTAAACCGTAGAGCCAGGCCTCTCCTCTTATCAGTCGCAGAAGAGCTGAATAGTAGAGTCTGGAGTTTCCCTCGGGTCATGCTCCTGCTCCCGGGATGTCTGCCCGGCGTTCCAAGCCCACCCTCTCTGGCTGTGCTGCAGGTCTGGTTGTTCTTCCACTGAGAAACTCTTTCCCCAGCTGAAAACGGAGAGTAAATGTAAATGCAAGGCTTTATACTCAGCTTTTCACCCGCCTGCGGACCTAAGGAAAGTAGTAAGAGACGTAAGCAGGGCTAAAAAAAGAGAAATAAGACTCTGGGTAAATCCCTTGGAGATCACAATCTCGAGACGCTGTTTCTAATCTGGATGGAGGTAAGCCTGAAAGTACCTGCTGCTTGTCAGCTGCGAAATGGTTTGAAACGTGAGGTTGGGGGACCGGGTCTGCCCCATCCGTCAGGTGGGATCCCATCGCTGGGCAGGGGCGAGCGGTGATGGGCACGGGGGGGTCCTGGCACTTAGGGGAAGCCCACAGGTACCACAGGCACCAGAGGGGTCTGGCTGGGGTGGGGGGGGGGTGGGGGGACACGGGCTACAGCGAGAGCGCTTTGAACATCTCTAGGCAATGTGACAGCTCTACTGCTTTGCAAAGATGATTATAAAATTCACCTTAAATAAAGCTGCTACTGTCTGGAAAATCTTGCTGATATGTCAGAACAATAGCGTATAAAATCTCAACGACAACCATATGTACCCATACGCTCTAATTTACATCCTTTCTTTCCCTAATGAAACACCATCAAGTTTTATTGCTAGTAAGCTTGTTGATAATGGAAAACAAACACTGGTTTCGAATTTTTGTCTTCCTTGTTTACCAAGGCACGTTGGATTCTGAATTAACTTCTATTTGTTCCTAAGGTGAGTGCCAGCTATCCAAAATTACATCGCTAATGCAGAGAATGTATTAATCTTCTGACCGATACGTTGTGACTTTATGGAAATTTGCATCTTGCCAGGAAGAAGGCCATCATCGGTGAGGTAATTGGCACACAGTTCATGGAGATAACAGCCACATGTCAGGGATTACTGCTTACACCAGAATTTCACCTGCGGACGGCTCTGCTGACTGTTAGCAAAATCAAGTTTATAGTCCCTGAGCATAGGACTTTGTTCAAATATTTAAATGCAGCAGACAGAGCTCACAACTTTAAAAACATTATGTAAAAAATCCATATAGTAACACCATAGGAATCTGCCAGTTCGTGTTTGCATTACAGCAAACCCATTACACTGTTACAATAAGCCAATCTTTCTTGAAATTTACTACTGGCTCATCAGAAGCAAAACATTTCAGCATTTTTAAATTTTTTTTTTTTAACGCAGAAGCCTTCAGAAACTCAGTTGTGTATTTTGTTTTTGTTACGGTGTCACCCATAGGCTCTGCTTGAGGTTGCTGGATACAGTACAGACAGAAACAAATCAAATCCAGAAACAATCAAATCCAAACAGAGAGGAATCAGAAATCGGAGGCGGTCTGCGCCTCGCAGAGTTTACGGTCTCGGCGGGTGAGGCAGGCAGAGGAGAAAGAGGGAGAGGGAGTAGTGCTGGAGAAGGGGAATCCGTGCAGTAAAGGAGAACAGAGAGATGAAGTGACTTTGGCCAAGGTTACGCGAGAAGCCTGAGCAGAGCCGCAAAATGAGGCCAGAGCTCCCGAGACCCTCAACCACAAGGCAATCCTTCCCACTCCGTGCATCTTCTCTCTCTCTTTCTCTTTCTCTTCCTCTCTTTTTAAGGCAGAAAACGTTTCGGCTGAACATCTGCAGTTCCCCAAATTCCTTCTGTTGTTTCCCATTCTGGGATTTTGAAGCCAAACAACCCCCTCTTTATCTGGGCTCGCCCTCACGTAGTCTGCCTGTGTTCGACAGGTTTGTTTTCAGGCGCTGTCCTGATGATAATCATCACAGTGAGCTTTTCAAAGCAGGCGTGAGACAGTGACAATTTGCTTGGCTCAGTTTCTCTGCCTGAGCTAGTAAACAAATATTATCATTGCAGATGTGAGTAGGAACTGGGTAGTCTCCCGTTATGTAGCATGCAAGTCCCCACCAAGAAGAGTCATGCCTTTTGCAGGTTTCTTCACGGTTTCTAAAATCCAATTTAAACGTCCATCACTGGGACAGGTGACTGGGAAAAGCAGCCGGTACTTTGGGCGGTGGGAGAAACCCACCGTCCAGCATGGGAGGAGTATTCCCAGCTCTGCTCACCCCTGTGGTCCCGCTCCGGACCGTGACCCGCAGCCCGGGTAGCAGAGCGAAGACATCCAGTTCTGGTTGACAAGCCGAGCAGTGCCCGTGGTGTGGTGCAAACGAAGGCGGCACAGCTGCCGCAGCTGGGGAGCTTGAAACTGGGACCAGCTGGGTGAGACTGGAGAGGTCTAGAGCTGGCTGGGAGCAAGCCTGTGCTATCACCCGATGCACAGCAGCGATATCAGAGCGAGGTGTCATCCAACCCAAACCATCTTGCAGATGGCTTCTAGGCTTAGCTAAGCAGTTGGGAGGAAGCAAGAGGGTAACATAATTACAGTGATTCTGGGATCAAAGCTGCGTTGCACCACTGAGACATACCAGCTTGTAGCCCGGAGAGCTCCAGCATGGCACGGCATGCATTGGATAGAGCAATCTCTGTCTTGCAGAAATGCATATGTATGCATGTATGTAGATGCTGTTAGGGAGCAAAGCCTTGCAAGTACCATACAGGCAGCCAAGCTCTGGATCCCAAGCCGTGCAGGTGGTGCGGTCATGTTGCAACATTCGGTTTTGGGATAATTAAAGGCACCAAACCTTTCAGCAACTTGCAAGTGACTGCAGAGAAAGGCTTTAGGATGGATGTTACTCATCTATTCTAAATGCTAAGGGTTGTGGAGGATCAGCTCAACTAGAAAAGCGAGGTGTTCCCAAGCGGGGGGGGGGGGGGGGGGGCGGGGGGGGGGGGGAGGCATTCTGAATAGTGCTAGATAATATACAAGAGCAGAAAAAAATATGTTTACATGAATTAACAACCTAAAATCATGTCGAGGAGGGAGGTAGGAAAAAGAGTTTACTTCTGAATGCCACATCAGCAAACCTCTTTGAGGAGTGTTGTGTGCAGGTTCATTATTGATATTTGCAGCAGAGATGCTGAAGGATGTCAAAGCAAGGACACCAATTGATCCAAGATTGAAAACCAGCGGAAATGAGGACTAGGAGAGAGACCACAGTGCTTGGCTCCAATGATTTTTGGATTTCATCCTCTGCCAGCTAATCGTTGAGGGGGTTCAGCAACATTTTGGCCAGCCTGTGTAAGTTCTTATGGCTGGAAAAGGTACTTATGGGGAAGGCATTCAGTATTGCCAATAAAAGATTTGGGACAGTGCTGTTGAACAAACTCAGCCTGAAAGTAGAATGTAATTTTTTAGGAGTGTGGACATTACTTTGTCTTGTCTTAGTGTAAAAGTGCCATTATAAAGATTTCTCGGTTTAGTAAACACGATGACTTGAATCCCCCTTTGTCCATAACACTCTTGATAGAAAGCTGAAATCACTGGGGCCTCAAGCCATCAAAAGAAGTCCTTGCACAAAATGACAGTCAACGAGGGGAGGAAGGGAATATGACCATGACTTGAACAAGGTTGTTCGCACCCCCTCGGTGCATTGACTGAGCGTCTGCAGCTCTGCACACAAACAGCAATTCTAACGAAATCTCACACTTCAGAAATTCACAGGGAGCCCCACTAGACAGCAGTTAATTAATGCATTACTGTCAGCATTACTATCATTTTGACTTCCCCTGAAACATAAGAAGTTGACTTGCTAGATCGTGGCCGCAGGATGAGTAAGGAGACCGGTGAGCCAGACTCACACGCAGTTTCTGCGTGCACTCAGAGCGAACCAGCAGCCGTAACTCCGCAGCCTGTTCTACGGGGCTGGCACACCCCGCCAAACTTTCAGAATCGCTCTTCTACAAATGAGCTGTACCCAACTTCGCAAACACCTGCTCTGCACAGAAGGGATTATTTTGATACCAAATTTCAAGCTTCAAAAGTCAGGAAGTGTCTACACAAACAGGTGCGGATGAGTGCGTTTGCTTTGCATATTCTCAAATGCAGGTGGAAGAGGAGCGCACCTGCCTACACCCAGTTGGGCTACGTATTCTTAGATGTGTTCAAACCATTGCCTTTCTCCTCTCCCCTCCAAAGAAGGCTGAGCAAACCACATGGTCGATGCAAGGGAAGTGGTTTGCTCAGTTTATTTACTATTTCACTCTCTTTTACCTCAAAAATATCAAAAATAACTGGTTTGATATTTTTTTCCTAAAGCCTCCCCAAAACCAAAATTCATTTTCGGATTAATTTTCATGCCTTGAAGGGAATATAGCTGCAGGTGTTTGTTACATGTGCGAAAACGGGAAGTTGTCTGGCAATTTTTTGGCAGCCTTCACTTTTTTGTTGTAAAACAGAGTAAATACTGAGACAGCTGGTGCACTGTGGGGAATCTGTGGCTGAAAAAACTTCGGTGTAAGAAGGCTGATTAAGTGATTCTCACAGTACTTCTAATCTTGACGGTGGCTGAAGCACAGCAGCAGGCTCAGCTGGAGCGGGAGTCTCCCATCAGTGGGGACAGAGCAGCCCTTTCTGGACCAGTTATTGTCCTGTATCACACCAGTAACCCAGCTGGGGGATCATGAAAGGGGCTATTTGGTTTCCTTGGCCAGATAAACTTGTGGGGAAATGACGGTCATTTTCAATTATCCATGTGGAGTGCAGTATCATACGCTAACTAGACTTAGCCTATCTTTCAGGCAAAGAAAGAAACTTCATGTTAATGCTTAAAAGGCGAGACAGCCTCTATTAACAAACCCCTGTGCCCAAGAGGAAAGATGGATACAGGCAAGAGAGCGTCGCATTTCAGATGAGTGCAATAGATTGTGCTTTCCAGCAGCCTGCAGCTTTGGAGCAGGCTGTATTTTGGGGTCTTTAGTTCAGACTACCCATAAACATGAAAGCCTAAAAAGCATGACCTGCCTTAGGTGGCAGGTACGATGACAAGCGGTGAAAAGCCCGAGGGCGAGGCATGATTTGGCTCCTGCGTTGCTTTTACTCTGTCATTTCTCCAAAGCAAGGGCAGGGTACTGAAGTGCGATTCTTCGTGAACTCTGCTGGGACACAGAACTCGGTCCACAAAAGACTGAGTTCTCCCACTATGAGGGCGGCAGCCTCCTCGGCTTGAAAAGTTCGGTTTTGAAATGAGAACATGGCTTGAATGAGAGAAGCAGAATCTAATCCACAGAAAATATGTTTGTTACCTTCTCGCTCTCTTTCTGAACTCCTAAAAGTAGACCGGGTTATGTCACCTCCTATCTCAGCGAGCCATCACTGCGAGGGGCCAGATGGGCTCTTCTTGAACCAAAGTAGTACTCAGCCCCAGCAAAACGTGCAGAGTTTACACTGCCTCTTTGAGTGCTGGAAAGTTTCATACACACCCAAAAGTTATGAAAAGTAGAAAATCAGTCAAATTTCATTATGAAAGGGGTTATTAATTTTGCAGACTATGGTTGCAAACTTTCCAGACTAATGTAATATCTCCTCCTGGCCAAATTCATAAATGTGTAAGAGCAGTGACTTAGAAATAAATTAGTCTATTCAGCAAGACTGCAATCTACTGTTCTTCCAATTCGTAAAGGTAGGGAAAACACAGAAACCTTGTGAAAAACCACTGCCTAACAAAACTATGACCAGAGAAATGCTCGTGTAAATGTGAAACAAAGCTGAGAGCCTGGAGCCAGAAACTGGAGGACAAACGTGGAGCTATTACCAGGCACCAGCTGCCCATCTGCACCTTCACACCACTTCTGGAATCACAGCAGAGCCCTTGGGGATTAAACCAACAAATACGGCTACGTGCTTGTGAGCTCAGCTGGCATTTTAGAGTACCTCTGCAAGCTTGCTTGCGACCCAAACTCCTAGACACTGGATGCTAAAGCCTGTCACATTAAATATGTCTCTGGATGTTCTGTCCACAACATGACCCGAAGCATTTTCTTTGGAGAGGCTGATACATTTCAACTAGACGCTGCGGTGCTAACTGCCATGCTTGATTGAATAACTTGTCTCCACTATTAAAATGCAGAAAGAACTTAGACAAGCATTTAGAAGCTTTGTCATTAAATAGTTTTCTTGTCAATTGATCTATCTTGTAGGGGGAAGATAACTACTAGATCCATCAATTGCCAGTGAAAAACTCGGAACAGGTCTTAATCAGTTAAGCGGGCAAGTATTGCTTGACAGCTCCCTTCGGGACGCGGCTCGTTCGGGGCCTGACTATTCAGCAGGATTAGCAACTTCAAGCAGCGGAAAGTTGACCTTAAACGAAGGTGAGCTCACGTCTGCAAGGTGTCAGTGGAGCAGCACGGTGAGAAGGAGCAGCACAAACCTCTCTCTGCTCCCCTGCTGAGGACTGTAAGACCTTTTTCTTTTTCTTTTTCTTTTTTTTTTTTTTCTCCCCCAAGAGTCTCACACAGCTTTTAAGAGGCTTAATTGTTTCCGAAGCCTCAGCCTTTTCTCTTTCTGTTGATTTCCTATTGTCACGCATTCCGTGACTGGTGCTGTTCAGCTCAAACCCCAGCAGCTCTCGCCGCTCCCTGGGTGCCTTCAACGAGCAGCGGCGCGTGTGGTTGCGGGGGGGGGTGCGGAGATGGAGTCAGGCGCCGACAGCTCACTGAGTCGAAATGACTCTTCTTAGTGATGAATGACCAAAAATGCCCATCCAGGGAGCGCGAGGGGAATGCCTGCTTACCTACAGCTGTGTCGCACAGGGGCATCTCAGCCAACGTCCCTGCCGTCCCCACTCCTGGTATGAGTTTTAAGCATTCACCGCATACTGGTTTTTCCAGAGCCCCCAGGCGTTACAGATGTGCCAGGACACCTCTGTGTCGCACAAACCTGGCGTGGCCGTCACAGGCACATCCCTGCTCCTTGGGGAGCTGTTTCCATCTCCTTCAGCTTCAGAAATGGCTTCTCCTGATCTTTTCTAATGGTTGCTGCTAGCGGTTCTGCTCCGCAACCCCTCCTCGTGTCACAACCCACAAAGCCTCGTGTCTTGGGAAAGAGGAAAATACCTTTCACTCATTTTACATATAAAACTCCCTAAAAGTTTCTCTGTCTCTTCACTACTATGTACCAAAAAATTGGTTTGTGCAGAACGTGCTCTGAAAAAGCCAGGTGCTGAGCAGGACTCTTTCACGCACAAATTACTCGCGGTAATATTGCCAAGCCTTCACGTCACACACCTTGCCAAATTTGTTTTGCTTCTGCTCCGTGAAAGTAGAGTAACTCTCTCCCACTCCCTGAGCTATGTCCCAAGTGCTCTCAGTACACCATGAGACTAATTATTACACTTAAAAATAAGGTGGCAGTCAGTCAGATACTATACTTCAGGTAGAAAATCCTGTTGAAATTCAGCCACTGCATGGGAACATAGCAAAAACTAAAATGTTCCCACTTTTTCAAAGCTACAAACTAATGTGGAAACTCAGATGAAGATCATGCCTATTTAGAGATGTTAAAGACTCGTAAATTGTATTTGTCACCCCCACAATCAGTATGAGTTTCAATTAAGTAGAACTGAAACACCCAAGTATTTATTTCAATTACAGATAGGTGGATTCAGGCCATACGGTTTACATGTCCAGTTTTATTTTTCTTATGTTCTTCACAGATTCATTCTCCAGAATAATAGAAGTTGCAGAAAGAAGTATTCACAGCGGGTGTGCTCCAGTAAATTTGAAATTCTGATGGCCACAAACATAAGCAGATCTTTTGGATAATAAATTTTCTGTGTCCTAAATTAAAACTAGATTGGTGACAAAAGTTCAGTTGTCTCTCACTTAATGATATTGTCACCAATAGCAAGGGATGTGCTTGGCCACTAATTACAACATCGAGTTTACAAGGAGTCTGCGCGGAGCTGAGAAATACAATGGCCACTCTACGGACTGAATCACTGTTGGCCGTCCCATTGCGTTTACAGAAACCGAAGCCAATAAACTAAGCAGAAACGCAGAACACTACTGCAATCGTCCCTTTAATTTATTGTAACAGAATTGCAACAAATCACCTTTCAGCCAGGGTGACATCTTTTAATGTGTTTTTTCCTACTGCCCAGCATGGCGTGGCCGTGCTCCCGGAGCGCGGCTCCCTTGATAGTACCTGGAAGGCAACAGTGGCTGCCAGGGGCTGTACGCCAAGGGAAAGCTTGGCTTCCTCGCACACCCCACGCCTGGGGCACTGCTGGGGGGCTCCTTCCCACCCCCCCGGGGCCGGGCGGCCTCTGCCCAGCACAGAAAATTTTGCTGCTCCTCTGCCGAGGACTGTGCTTTTCGGAAAACCTTTTTTTTTTCAGTGTTCTCAGCTTTCCTGAGTGTAGGATTTATATATTTATTTTATTTTTTTTTTTTTTTACTTTTTAAAGATGATTTTTTTTAATAGTGAATGAAAGCTCGGTGGGACAGCAACCCGTGGGCAGGCGCTCTGCAGGATGCGATTGCATCCCCTGCCCAGGTTTTGGGGTTGGCTGGTCCAGGAGCCCAGCCACTGGACCCCATGGGAGAGAAGAGGTGGCCAGGCTGGGCTCAAGGTCCAAACCACAGCTGCTGGTGCCCCAGTTTCTGCCGTCCTGGGGTTGGGATGTGAACGAAGGGTGGCTTGCAGCCTTTCCACCCACGGGAAGGGAGATGTCCCCGGGGGAGATACCCGCTGCCGAAAACCACGTCAGCCCTCGGACCCATCTCCCAGGAGCTGCAGATCCTGGCTGTTGGTAGCAAAGGACCCCCAGGGAGGCTTAGTCGCAGAACTAGAAACGTTCCTGCTCCTCATTCAATGTAAAATAATTGCTTGAATCCACGTGAGGAAATCCTCTCCCCGGAGCAGCTTTGGGGATATGACAGAAGGCCTGCTCCACTTCTGCCAAAGATAAAGCAATTTATCCTCCTTTTTTTGCTATTTCTTGCAGTAGAAAGCCCTGAATTTCTTCCAAGACATGACAGCGATGTATATTAGGACATGATGAGGAAAGAAATTGGCCGGGGTGGTTTGGGTTTTTTGGGGGGGCACCGCAAGGCTTTTTCTGGCTGAGGAGTTGTGTCAGCGATTTCAGTGACTTTATCCCCACTCTGCCGTTGTTGATGTTGTTGGTGCTGTAAGTCTGCCCGTAAGGCGCTGCTTTTAGAAGCGGCAGGTAAAGCAGAAATTTGTCCTTTGTATTTCGAGTGAACTGGAGACAGAAATTAGATAGGCTGGCTCCCCAGCTCTGTCCGACAGTCAGGAAGCTGCTTCACTGGTCTCCTCCCCTGTCAAAAGTTTTGGGGTTAGGGTGGTATTTATATACCGCATATATATCCACCTGTATATGTGGATACATAGATAAAAGCACATATGAAAATATGGATATATACATGCACGTGTGTGTATACATATATATATATGCATGTATACATATGTGAGACAGAGGTTTCAGATGTAGGACAGTGTACCTGTAATTAGCATAGACTCCTTTGGTAAAAACAATCGTACACATTATAATCTCTATTACAGAGAGACTGACTGAAAGTACATTTTACTTTTTTCCCCTCTTTAACTTCTTTCTTGTTTTATTTTTGTATTTTGTTCCTTCTTTTCCCCCCTTATTTTTTCCCCTTCCTGTTTAAATGTACTGGATAATAAATAGAGACTAAAAATGCCTTTGCAGCAATGGTTTTGTGAGATACACTTAGAGAGGACACAAATCTATTGAATGTTTGTACGTAATGGAGATGCACCTGTACATGCACTCTGTGTCTCTCACCAGCAATGTTCATCCCATGTCTCTACAGCTTAATATATGTAAGCTGTGCTTACATGACATGTTATGGCAGCATGGTGCGTAAGCACATATAGAAACACGCGGTTGAAAAGAATGCTGAAAGTAATGTAAATATTTGTTAGTGTATTTAAAATGAACGCATACACCTCACCACAAGCATGTTTTTGCACGGGTACATGTGTTTTATTTCTGTACGTATCAGCCAGCCTTCCTATGAGCACACGTGTGTGGGAGGAGAGGATATGATTATGGATTTGCATAACATCCTGCATGCATGTAGACTGAAACTGAAAACATGGCGGGAATTATACAATCTATTTTTAAAGTCTGCATTACTGCAAATGTTGCTTCATCAAGCTCTTATCATAGCTGATTAATTATGTAGAATGAATGATGATGAGTTCTCGCTTTATCTTCCATCTCTACACTGTAGAAGAAATTAAAGCAGGCTGTTTTGGGACACTCGCAAAGAGGCGTTTAGGCAGACAGCAGAGTCAGTACCACAATCTTATTTTTTTATCTTTTGGACATCCTACAGATACCAGTATCTCTCCTCATGCATGAGATTATTGATCTCCATGGCAGTAATGAAAGATGAAAAGGTCAATTTTTAAATGTGAACAGTAGGGACCACTCGCTATAACAACGTCTAGCGTAGTAAATGTGCGCCCTTGTCTTTTGCAAAGATCTTAGTTATATTAACAACATCGATCTACCATGGGAAGATCTTGTTTTCCTATCTTTTCATCTTCATACCGCTTCTGTCCAGCATTTCCAGAACAAACCCGCTATTAGTTTTGATAGCTCCCCACCTCCTAATTGTCTGTTTTTTCAGCACGTGAGGAACTCACACATCCAACCGCCCGAAGCACGGTCCCTGCCCGTCCTGGAGGTGCGTGCTTTCCTCCACGGCACCCTCCCCACTGCAGCACCCCAACCTCTTTTTGCAGCCCCCGGATGGTGCTGGAGGGTGCCAGCAAAGAAAAGAGCCCCCAGGGCTGTCATCGTAGGTGTGCGGGCTGGCTGCCGGCTGCAGAGGTCCAGGTTCGGCCACGGGAGACAGAGGTGGGACAGAGGACGCTGATGGAGTTGGGTGCAATCAGATAAGGAAAGGGGCAGCAGGTTATGGGGAGTTAGATTATTTTTATTAGGGAGAACAAAGAATGGGTGTGTGATGAGAGCCTGGCGGAGAGGGAATCTCAGCAATCCCAGCACCAACAGCCCCAGAGCTTGGGAATACAGGGGGTGGGGACCACCCCACCCTGACATCCACGGTACGGCAATTACAGCTACTGCAAATATCAAGGCACTTCTAAGATGCAGATACAGCTGCATCGTGATTGAGGTAGTAGAGTGCCTCAGTGTTGGCAGCTATTTTAACTTTCCCGGGAACTTCCTAATAGCAGTATTAAAAGCTCACTTTTGGAGTTAACCTGCCACAAAAAAATTCCTTACCTCCCTCCCTCCCTCCCTTCCTTCCTTCTTTCCTTCCCTTCCTTCCTTCCCTCCATCATCCCTCCTGCCCCGCCCCCCCTCCTCTCCTTTCTATCTCTCTTTCCCTCTCTGATGCAGTGAAAAGTGCAAAAGGATGCCCCACAAGCTGGAAGGACTGAAACACAAACAAAACCTAACTTCCTTCCATGTTTTCTTGATCTCCCATGTTCCTTTTTTTTTTTTTTAACAGCATCACATAGTTGTAGACAGGAAAGTTGATCTGCATTTTCTGATTTTGGGGGGTTTGGCACAGCTGGAATCCTGTCAAGGAAGATGTTAGTCTGGAGTTATTTCTCTTTGGTAAGGGGGAAATTAGGCATGTGAGAGTAATAGGAAAGTTTGATGCTGGTACTCACTATGATTCAAGTTCAAGTAAGCAAAGCCCCAAAAGGCGTTGTACAGAAGACTGCCGCTGATAACCAGAAGTTTTGGATTAAATGTTTAGTACAGGAGGTAAGAGTTGTGGAAGAAAATTTGGAAGGTCTTAAGAAAACTAGTCACTATGATGCAATGGCGTACGTCAACAAACAAAACAACCAACATGAGTTTCTAAGAAAGCTGGAAAACTCTAAAAGAAACCACAGTTGCCACATATCTGTCCACAGTTCCATTCCAAAAGAGAAAACGAAATGGAGCAGGAAGCAGGCAGTGTGTCTTTAGAAAGCCTGCTTGTCAGGCTCCGCTCAAGCCCCCGGGAAAAGATAAAACTAGCAAGAAAACACAAGTGAAGGGTAGCCAAAGGGACATCAGATAAGAGGAGTGCTGTGCTAAAGAGGAAGCGGACCCCCTTTTAAAGAGGGAAGTGAAAGGAATTGTTACAAAATGGGAATGATGCAGAACTATTTCTAAATGGTTTTTTTTTAATAGAAAGAATATTTAAGATGGAGTGCTGGCAATTAGGAAGTATCGACAACGCTTTAGCTGTTGATAAAAAAGCATGCAAGAAAATATTTGGTAAATTAACTGCCCTGACTAAGTTAATCCATAATATTGAAGGGATTATTATGGAATTGCACATTATTTCTTACGCCTCAGAGAAACGGAAAAATACATTAAGACGGGGGAAATAATACAGGGGAAGACTCAGCTTGCTGATTTAAGACACCCATAAACAGGGAGGCGTCTACACAGGGTGGAGGTATCCAATGTCCCATTATAATCGGTGGCAATTTGGGGCTTAATCAGTTGCTCACACACAGGCATGGCCTGACGGCCCCGGGGGACAGCAGACATGCACTGGGGACTGACAGATATCTCACAGGAACCATCGGGAACGCACGTCCCTCTGGAGCAAAGGGTTGGAGGCCAGGCAGGACAGGACAGGCTTTGAGCATCACAAAATGCACCGGGCACCTGCGGTTAACCGGCCGAATCTGGAGCTGGGAGCGGGAGGTAGCTCCAAATTAAGGCTCCAAATGCCCATCTCCGCACATAAGCTAGATGTTAAAGTTCCTTCTCTATCCCCCCAGTGGACAAATGATTCAGTATAGGTATTGGCATCTAAACATCACGTCCAAAGGTTACGTCGGCTAATCTTAGTACGGGCACCTACGGCACTCAGAGCACAAGGTACAGCAGAGAAATTCAGCCCAGCGCCGGGCTGTGCGAGAGGCGGGGGTCCTCCTCCCGGCTATCTTCATGATCCTGGTCTAACTTCAGACATCTCCTTCAGAGCCGTTTACGACAGAGCAAGCTACCCGCTCCACAGCTGATGAAGAGAGACAGGCACGGAGCCGCAACCCCTCTCGCTCCAAAGCAGACCTCTAAAATAGGAGGGATTCCCTTTCTCAAGTGCTTGGTGCTCCTAAAGAGAGTGATTTTTCTCAGCATTTCGAGCGCCGAAGCCAGCTTTCTGCTGGTGCACGCAAAAGAAAAGCAGCTCTTTCTTTTTTTTTTTTTTCTCCAGGGTCTGGAAGTGATTTCTCCTGAAGAAACGCTAGGAGGGCTAATTACATATGGCAAAATGAGAGAAGAACTGTAACGCGCTCCAGTTTCCTCCCCGGCGTGTTGGCGACCGCACTGCGTGGTGAGCAGACCTCGGCTCCTTTCCCTGCAAAGCCGTGTCTCCCCCACGTCCAGCTCACCCTCAGACTTGGGGTCCCGTGGGGAGAAGCACCCACACCCCACGGGGTGCAGCGTGGGTCCCCGGTGAGGACGTGACACCCAGGGCAAGACTCGCCACCCTGAGTCACAGCAACGGGGACCGGGCTGAGGAAATGAGTCAACCGCTTGTCTTCGTCCTCCGTGGCCTGTGTGGGACTTGTTTGGCAGAGGTAGCTTTGTTTAAAAACAAATGCCGCGTCGCTCTGTGAGTGCATCATCACTTCAAACCACAGCACAGCAGCCCTGGCTTGTGGTTTTCTCCGTTTGCTGTCTTCCTGGGGTGAAATAAATCTCGGCTCCTTCTGGGTGAGGGTCGCGGGAAGCGTGCCCGCACCAACGTGGTCAGATTGGCCGGTGAGCTGGGAAAATGCTGGGTGATTTTTCAGAGGGGGAGTGGAGAATACTCCCCGCTGACAGTTCTGTGCCCTGATGAAATACAGCATCGCACCTCTCCCACTCCCACCACCGCGGACGGCAAATAAAATGCCGAGGAGAGGGAGGGGATTCCTCCAAGAGATATACCTTGTGCGACTGGAAAAGATTCAATTTGCAGAGATTAAGGTGAATATTAGAGCAGAAATTCCATATGGATGACGTCTATGAAATTACAGAGAGGCATTTGGAAAACTGCTTCTTAAGCACTGAGGAGAACAAC
The DNA here is from genome assembly GCF_929443795.1 of Astur gentilis. Classification (NCBI taxonomy): domain Eukaryota; kingdom Metazoa; phylum Chordata; class Aves; order Accipitriformes; family Accipitridae; genus Astur; species Astur gentilis. The sequence goes on along the minus strand of NC_064910.1, from coordinate 5,132,886 downwards.
AGTGCATTGTGAGGCACAGGATCTCCCATAGGTAATACCTGTATTACAGTGATATAGTGTTCACACTATAGTTTAACATGAGTCACAGCACTGACTGATGCATAAATACCATATGATTTTATATAGATTATATATGCACCTCGTTTATGACTCTATTTTCATCTGTCCCTATAATGCAAGTTTAAAACTTCTCTGAGCTACTCCCTAGGAGTTATGTATGGTACCTGGTAAAACCCTTATGAAGTTTAACCTAACCAGTGCTCGAGGAATGTGCCAATTACATCTTTTTGCATTAGCGAGAAAATAAAATTCAGGAGTACCTCTTTACAGTAAGCATAACTTTATTTTCAAGTGTTTTTGGAATACAATGCAGTGCTTGTAAATGCAACTTGGGAATTCCAGTAGTTATCTGACAAGCGACACAGACTGAGGTTAAGAATGTGACCATCCACTATGAATAGTTCCCACTTACAGCTTCAGTACATATATTTATAGAACTACTTATTTTAGGTTTAATGCATTTAGTGGTGGGGTAACTGGAATTTTTTCTTCCTGGGCCCACTTTCCTTTTTAAAAGGAGCATGGACTGCTGTCTGCTTGGAGTCTGACAGAAGACTGTATTTAACATTTATTTTATTTACACCTAAAAATGAGGAAACAGCGAGTTTGGTATCTATACATCTAAGCATTTGCATGTCCATTTCCTAGCTGAACATTCAATCACAGCAGTTGCACAAACAAATTAGGCATACAGCTACACAAACCCAGTTTAAAAAATTGGGCCATGCGTGGGTGTGTGCATCTAAATATTTTACAAGCTGAAAAATCACCCTGGAGTATTTTAGGTTAGAGATAGATAAATTATATGTCCATCCAAATTTTCCTGTAAGCAAAGATTCAAAGATGAATATGCATAAAATCTTTCAATTATTGTCAGGTTTGCAGGCGTTCCGGGTGTCCTTCCTGCAGGGCTGTGCTAGGCAGAGCTCCGCGCTCTCGCAGTTCGGTTCTGTGACACAAAAGAAGCAATAACGTTACTACTGGAGCCTGCGTTACCTAAAAAATATTTCTAATAACCTGTTTCATTCCTGCGGTATAGCAAATGCTAACGTGCCTGGAGCCCAGCGACGCGGGGCTCCCTGCGGAGCCGCAGTCCGGAGCCTTGACTCGATATCTCAAACCCAAAAAACATCAGGCTCTTGGGAGCGGGCAGCAACATCTCCTCCACGCCATCGTCCCCATCCCAGCACAGCTCCAGAGAGGAGTAACAAGCTGCTGCCTTTCCCTCCTGAAGTCACCCCGCTGAAACATATTTTTTTTTCCTGAATCTGGGGCTTTCTTTTTTAGGTTTGTTGTTGTAATTACAGAAACCGAGCTACAGACCCGTGAAGCGGACTGTCAAAGGCGAGCCTACGGCTAAGCCACGAGCAGAATTTGTGGACTTGGGCAGAGGCACTGGCTTAGACCGAAGGAAATCGTTTGTTTTCCAGCTGCAGACAGGTAGCTTAGTCTTGCTGTCCGAGAGTGCTCCCAGGATTTCCCAGGTGACTAACGTTCCCTCCTGGCATTAAGGGCTTCCCTGCTATGCTCAGTCCTACGATGAGGCTCGTATCCCGTACCCACTTAAGATAATTATTGCTCGTATTGAAACACTCCCTTTTAATTAACGGAAGGGTTGATGATCTCATGTGTTTATCTGTTGGGAGTTTTGTTACTTTTTAATAACTAGAGGTCTAGAATGATGCAAATCCGCTGCATCAAACGACGGTGGCTGTCTGTCACCTCAGATGGTAGAGAGGCCGGCGGTTTGGGGAAAGACACTGGGGTTTGGGGAAAGGCACCGGCATTTGGGGAAAGGCATTGGGGTTTGGGGAAAGGCACTGGGGTTTGGGCTCACGTTCTTCCAGGCGGTGGACGGTGTACGTGGCCAGCCAACAACCGCTCTGAGAGGTCCAGCAAGTCTCTCTGAAGTGGAAGAGGAAAAAGCAAACCAACAACAATAAAGTAGCAGCCTTCTACATGAGGCACCTACAAGCGGGTAGTCCTCATTCCTAAGATGCTGGCAGATTACCACAGATATTCTTGCAGCTGGCTTCCTTTGTCAAAAACTATGAATTTCTCTTCTTCAATGGAAATCTTCTTTCGTCTGCTGACTTGAAGAAGCATCGCAGAAACACCTTTCCATTTCAGTTTCTGCTCATTTTTACCAGGATGTGGATGTAAGAGAGGGGAGAGGAAGGAAAAGATAAGGCAAACGCCTCTGCCCCACCAGCCCCGGGGTGCTGAGGGCTGGTGTCCGTGGGGCTGTGGGGCCGTATGGGAAGGGCACTGCGGAGGATGCTCAGCCCGCTTTTGGGCGCGGGAGGAATGCGGACCATCCGGAGAAGATCCCTGCATGTACAGATTTCAGAAAGTACATTTTCTTCATCAGTAAACAAACAATGAGTCATTGGCTGTCGCATGGGAGAAAATGAGATGACAAAGAATGTATAAGTAAATAAATTAGTTCCCTTTAGCCATGGCAACAACTCAGTGTTTCCACCCAAATGTTTTATTCCAATTCATCTTTCTTCCTTTATTTTTTAACATTGTTGCCCTTGTACTTTGGGGAAACAAAACTCTAACAGGGTTCACTTGAAAAGATATATTTTCAAAATGCAGTTCTTGTGTTAAACGGCATTTGAAGAGGCAGTCTTTATTTTTTGACATTTATGTCCAGGGATGGAGCTACGGGGGAAGGAATGGAGCTGTAACCCACTCTGTCCTGACGGTGCTGCAGGTCTTGTGTGTGGCATTTATCACTCGACCTGCAAAAGGAGTTTTTACCGTACAGACGTCTCTTGCTCAGCCCCCTGCCCCAAATGTGGGTGCATTATGCTTTATCTGTTGTACAGATGCCCCCCATAAGAAGAGCTTTGGAGTTTTGCTGACCCCTGTCGCCAAGCATCGACCCCAGAATATTGCGGTCCAAAGAACTGTATCTCTCTGGGGATATCTCTATTTAAAAACATGCTTCTGGTCCAATCCTTTCCATTGCATCTGCATCTTAGAGCAGTCGATGCAAATTTTTTTGTTTTACCCAGATCCTGCAGAGGTGGAAATCTTGCTTAAGAGCTGAGTTTCAATCCTTGGTTTAAGTTCTGTTATTTCAAAGGCCATGTTTTGCTAATAGTAAATAGTCTAAAAATTATACAAGATGTTTTAAAACTGTATATTTATTACAGCTCCTGTAACCTCAGTCCATGCCAAAAGAGTGCTCTCCAAAGTAGGGGAAGTTAGAAATTGCTGGAATCACATCTTGATTTAAATGCCTCAACATAGTCCTCATCTATAGGCTGCCACGAGTGGATGTTACCTTTTTCACTAAGATGGGAAAAAGACTTCAGGGAACATTCCAGAGAACTGAATTATTTAAATATTACCTTCATTCATAGATTTCCCCAAAGCTATTTTCCCATTGGTTTTGTCCCTTATTATGTGAGAGGTAAGGCACTTAGGTAGATGGCACAAGCACCTTTTCTGGTACACTCTTCAACGTTTGCAACAGAGGAAATAATTACTTCTTTCAAAATAATATCAAACAGCATTTTCCCCCTGACTGCAACTGTTTCTATATCTATCTGAGTGATGTTGTGTGCATATATCTGTTCTGACTGTAAAATTCACTTAGGCTACTCCAAGCTATGAAGGCGATGGCATTTTCTTGGTCAGGAGGACTGCAGAAGTATGCACGCGGCCAACATCAGCAATATAAATCTCTTCATACTGTATAACTGAATCAGTCTGATTTGGTTTGAATGTTTAGGTCAGTGGACCAAGAATGTACTTTGACCTTTTGTTCTGCTGTATTTCCTGTATCTCCAATGACAGCATTTTATTGAGAATATTGTCTTTAATCACCCAGCGGAGATGATGCGTGAGGGGAGGAGAGGGAGAAAAGCAGGATGGAAGGAGCTTTCGCCCCTGTAGGCACCATCAGCTGCTGCAGGGTTTGCAAACGCAGCAGGTAGCCAGCCTGGAGCCACCTCTTCCCTGCCCTTTAGACAAGGACTCTTCTTATTCCTGGTCCTGCAAAGATCTTTAGGCTGCAATAAATTGAAACTGCCCTGTCAAATTCTCAATGCTCTCAGAAGTCGGAGGCAATGTTAGTAAAGATTTAAAGTAGGGGACATCACAGATTATTCATGCAGGCAGCTTGAAAGGCTGTGGGATTTGTTCCAGTATGGCAGAGAAGTTTTTCATTATCGGTGGTAGCAATAATCATAAGCTGAGGTCTGTGGTTCAGTTTATGGTGGTCTTAATTTACGATGGAAGACTTTATTTTAAACAATAAAAGTGAGGGGATAGCAAAATTCTGTTAAAGGTAATTAACTCCAGGGATGCAAGACTGAAGGCTGCTCTGAAGAGTGAAAAAAAAAAAAAAAATCTATATGGGTGATGGATTTTATCCTCTTTCTTCCCAGCAGGTTAACTTTAAGGTATCTTTTTTTAATTGACACTTTTGATGAAACAATTTAAATACTACAAAACTATATTTAGTTCTTGTTATTGTTGATGTCAAGGACATTTCTACATGAAATCTGAACAAGAACAGGTCAGGCGGAGCAACATGTGGGTGAAAACACTTCCTCTACACAAAGTATAGTAAGACAGACTGTATGTAAACAAGTACTGATTCATGGTCTTCTCTTTCTTTGAATGAAAGGAGCAAAATTGGTTCTAAATTCTCCATCTTCAGCTCTGAGTGAAGAACTGATTCTCTGATGCTGGACTGAATAAATCACAGCTCACGCTCTGCTATTTGGGTTTTTTTTTTCTTCTATTTAGGTGTTTTTTTTCTTTCAAGGATGGAAAGTAGATCTTTATGAGAGTCTCACGGAGAAAAAAAAAAATTAATTCCTTTCAAGGCAATCCATCTGATTTCAGCTGTTCATTTAACAGAGAGAAAAGAGATTAAAAGCAAACTCTCCAAAGGCTGGCTCTGGTAGAGCAAGAGGGTAAGACTTTACCCATCACCACCTGTCGAGAGCTGATGCTATTAGTCCCTATGCTGCTGTCTAACATATATGTAGGGTTAGTGGTTACGGGATGGATTTCTTCATTCATTAGATTATAGGTAAGGTAAGAAATTGAGGGCTGGGTTTATTTTTTTGAATACTTTTGAGACATCAGAAGCACTTGAAGCAAAAGAATTTTAATTCTTATTTTATGAATGTAAACATATTTATTTTCTTGTTGAGACGGTGGGAGCAGTGGAATCAGGAGCTTTCTGTTGAATTTTGTCTCTGATAATGAAATGCTTTTTGATCAAAGGCAAGTCTCCTAACTGCTGCACGCTGTGACTTCTTTGTCCTAAATGTAGCTGTATATAAAGTATACCTGCCTCATGGGATACTCCGGCAATGAATAGAACTGTCTATATCGAAAGTACTACACAGTGCAACTATAGCTGATATTTAGGTTGATACCTTACAGCCTAAGTGTCTGGAACACTTTTCTTATTACCTCCTTATTTTCTTTTCTGCTTATATGTGGCCTGTCCAGGCAGAATCAATTAAGTAGTTACAAGGAAAGAGGTAGGGGTGTTTATGGTCTGGTCACCAAAAAGTCCAAAGATCTTTTTCTTTACAAATTTAAAATAATTTGCAGTCGGGGGGGGGGGGGGGGGGGTGGGGAAGGGAGGTTGGGTTTGGGGGGGTTTTTTTGCTTTGGTTTTTTTTTTTTTTTTTTTTAAGGCTCCGGTATTTTCAAACATTTGGATGGGTTTTGTGGTTCCCAACTGTTGCCTAGCTCAAGATGGTATATAAGATGTAAATGTACCAGCTATTTTCTGAGATTCTTGGGCAGTCACAACATAGGCAAAGGTTACCATCAGAACCACACTGGAAATGAAAAAAACTCATGCACTCTGGAGTATTTATTTAGGTAAGGAAAGTTTATGCAGCTTATGAAAGAATTACTCTGTGAGGAAATTCAATTTTGGTAGCTTTTTTATCTCATTTCCTCAGTTCCCCTGTCATCCCCCGAGCTTGACCCTTTCTTTAGAAGCCCAGACCAAGCAGGGAGAAATGTATTGAATTTAATGGCTGGCTTGGGAAAGTTTTCCCCAAAGGACCGTTTGTCCATTGTAACTAGCTATCTGCTGCATTTATTTTATTTTGTTTTACTGGCTGTAAGGACATGAGTACTTACATTTACTCTCTTTCTCAAAATATTGTGGTTTGGCTGAGTGGTTTAGACTAAACTGAAGAGCTGTATCTGTACTAGAGAGGATGGTTTATTTTGGTCTTTTTACCTGGCTGTTTTCGAACTCCATCTGAGCATCGGGCTGTGCGTGGGAGCGATGCCGCGGCGGGAGGACGCTCAGGAGCCCTCATCGCCCATTCCTCTGCACGCACACACAGAAGTGCTTTCCCCACCTGCTCCGCTCCGTTGTAGAGGGAAATTTGGAGATGGGAGCAAGGCCAGGGACCCCTGCGCAGAGGGCTCGGCATGTTGGGGAAAGGCAGATTTCACGGGGACTCACCGCCGCGTCCCTCGCAAGCGCTGCAAGATTTAGCTGTAGGCAAGGCAGGGTCGACCACGCTGCATTAATTGAGCCGTTCAGACCGAGCCAGAGGACAGAGTGTCGGCGAGGTCAACCGGGGCTGTCCTTGCAGCCATCCTGACCCCTGCTGCGGTGCGGAGGACCCGCACAAACCCCTTCACCCCCGTTCCCCGAGGAGCCCACGCCGTCTCAGCCGCGATGCCCGGCTGCAGAAGGGCGCAACTACTTTTCACCAGCATCATCGACAAAATGGTTTTTCAGAGGGACAGTCAAGACCCCTGAGCTCTTGCACCTTCCCCAGCAGGTTGGCTTCCATCTCCAGACGCCTGCTCGCCCACGGACAGCCAGGAGCCGGCCAGGTAGCAAGGCGCAGCACCCAAAGAAACCTGTTCGCAGTCTGGGTGCAACGAGTCCGGCAGCCTATTGCTTCCTCATTCCCTGGGAAAAAACAACATTTAAGAGCCCAGCAAAGCAGCCCGAGCTCACTCCGGTTACGTGGGGAGAGGATTTGGATTACCACACTCCAGCCGCACAGGCAGCCCAAGCATCCTGGCCTGGTGCAAATGCAGTGGATTTTGCCTATTGATCTATTTTTTTTCCCCTCCAAGATGACTTTCATATGAGGAGACAGTTCAGAAATTAATTCATGCTGCACTAGTATTATTATTGCTCCCATGCCACTATGGATATAGATGGTATTTTACAGGAAATCGTGAAGAAAAGACTATTGCTTTGAGTCGGGCTGTAATTTAAAGTTATCCAGACAAGATGACCCATGCTCGTACCCTCATCTCTACACCGCTGCAGCGGTACAGCACCAGTCTAGTCCAGCTAATGTTCTGACCTAAGTTTTCAACACATACATGTCTATTCTAAATCAATAGGTTTACCATTTTAGACCTGGCTCATCATCCTAATATCTGAACTGGTGAGCACTTAAACCTGAAGCAAAATTTCCCTGTGTATGAATAAGAGATGCAGGCTTCCAGTATATATACTCAATGTAGAGATGCCTTCTCTTTTTACCTGCCTGGGCAGTATGAGATGTATCTGTAGTTCGTGGTTCTGTTTTATAGAAGGTTTATTTTATTGCCTCAGACTTAATGAAAATGAAGAAATCCGTAATCATATTTGATTAGTCCAAATGGCATGACTGCATCATTTGTAATGGGAGGCAAAATACTTAAAAACATGCCAAAGTAAATTGCTTCTTGCATACATATTTAAGTCTCTCCTAGAGTGAACATCCCCCTTGAACTCTTTCCTGTATTGGACATACTGATTACGCTGTTCATTTAGCAAGCAGTAAATGAATGGAAGGGTTATTAAAATACACAAGAATTTGGGTCGGAATACACCCACTTCCTCGAAAAATGAAAGCTGGGAAGAGCACGTAGGAATAACAGCAAACACATAAACTTAGGAGGAGCAGTTCAGTCAGGAGCCGAAGGCGGAGGCGATGCTCCTGCGTCTGGCAGCGGCCGCAGGGCAGGACAAGCCAGGGCTTCTGCTCTCTGGGGCCGGGAGTGTTACTGGGAGCAAAGGGAGCCGGGTGGAAGGGGTAGGGTTACTGCGTGCTGCCTCTCCCTACCAGAATTAGGGTCATCCACGTTCCACTGATTTATTTGCGGGAGAGGAGTTAGGGGAATTCATTTGTTAATCCTACACTCAGCCTCCCTCTTCCCTGGCTGCAGTCTTCCAATAATTTCCCGATATAGACTCTACCTCCCTCTCTGCAGCTGTTTGTTATTTGCTATTTTAATAACAAAATGCTGTTGCCTAAGGCTGATGCTTGGAGACTTTTGTTTCTTCATCAAATCCACTTCCACCTAAAGTACGTAAAGGATCTGTTCCTAGTACATGAAAATCGGTAAAATAAGGCACTCGTACTAGATTTTTTCTTGTCTAAATACATGTATCAATATAATCTGTAGAAATTATACACCTGCTCAAACAGTAAACCAAATGTTGAAGAAAATTAGGGAGAATCGGAAGACTGATTCTCCAATCACTCATAAATCATGAACATATACTTTACTTTTAAAGTAGCCACGAAATAGTTTGCAGGAATCATTTTTAGGTGGCTAAGGATGGCTCACCACACTCCTGCAGTTGTTCAGCAGGGACAACGTGGGGGCAGTGGCTCTACATGACATCGCTTCGGCTTCCTGATTGTATGGCTGCAACTTAATGAGCTGCTCAGGGCTTGACCCAATGAAAGGTTTAAGTGACTAACGAAAGACTTATGTATTATTAAGACGCCTATGCTCAACATCACAAATCCATACCTTCCTGTTTGACTTCACAAGTCTCTAAACACCGCCAACTCTGCGCCTGCATGTGCCTGGGACCGGCCCTGATGCTCTTGTCATGTCTGGGCTTGATCGTAACCCAAAAATACAGCGCTCGTTCGCCTTGAGGGCCTGCCACAGTGGGCTTGGCACACCACCGCAGGATGGATCCACCATGGGAGGTAGCAGTGGTTATGGAGCAGTTTTCACTACAAATACCCTCCACCTTTGCTGTTGAAGGCAAAGGCAAGATTTATGGGACCAGAGAAAGGCTGTGTGGTGTCACTGCTTAATAAGTCAGGCACTCACGTGGAAAGGAGGGAGTCAGTAAAATCCACAGATCTCCATCAGCAAAGCAAGTTCAGGATCCCTCCGTCCCGACCAGAGGAGCAGGGGTGGGATCTCTAAGGGGTCCTCGTGCACCACGTCTCCTGGTGCCGGGCTGCAGGCGCACCCTGCAGAAGGTGCCGGCTGAGGGTGTTGTTATTCTGACTCCTTTGCCCCAAGGGTTTGGTTTCACAAGTCCTGCGGAGTCAAATAACCGCTTTGTGACCCCAAAGGTGGAGGTCCTACCCATCTCTCACGCCTTGCCACCGCACAGTCCCACTCTGTATCTCACGGTGACATTGTCACTCACGCGTTGGCTTTGTACTTGAACCACATCAGTTCAACAGCCTGGAAGAAAAACAACCAACAGCAAGACCTACATAGCTTTGTGCCACTCTAGTGAGTCAGAGGGGAGGTTCCAGTTGGGGCCAGAGCTGGTGTAAGCAGGACGCAGGATTGGGAAAGGAGGAGAGGGACGCGCAGCCTCCCCTCTTTGTCCTGAGCTGAGCATTTCGGTGGCTGCGTCCACAGGCTCCGTGTGTGCTCTCCCTGGAGCACCGAGCCCAGCTTGTACTCCTGCTTGCATGTGATGAACACCTCTGCCGGTGAAAATATTAGCAAAGATCTGAGGAATGAAGATCGGTATAACTTCATCAAAAGGTTAATCAGTATGAACATAGGTGGCTGTCCAAATAGTTACATACAGCCTAAATGGTGGCTGCTGGGGATATGTTCATACTAGATACATGCTCTCCTAGCTTTGAATAAACGTTTTCTCCCAGAGCATAAACATTTATGATTTAATCTAGGAATTAGCCTTAGGGAAACCGCAAATGTCTAGAGTAATATTTACATTTGTTTCAGATAATCAATTGCTGTTGGTCAGCAAATAATTAATCTGAATTAAAGAGGACTCAGGCGACACAGGTCAAACACATACACTTCTGCACTGCTGCAGGAAAAGAACTAAGACCAAATATAGCTCCAAATGGGACAGGTTGCTTCTTGGCATTAGCTCAGCTGATGTATGTAGGCAGCAAAGACTGAGCAGACTTATAGTTTACCAAGACCCTTCTGCCCATCCGGCTCTTCAGAAGGCAAGGAACTGCCAGGTGAGGGCACATAAGCAGATCATAATTTGACCCAGAGATACATAAAAACAGTACAGCATTCATCTAACTGGGAAAAATTCATCGGCAGATATATTCCCCGAACTGCTTTATTCAGTTTATGCAGAAAGTTACCTTTAATTCCATTATTCTGCATGCCCGCAAGTCTATTTTTCCAGTATTTAACCAGCACTGATAAAAGACATAAGCAGGAAACGCCTGGGAAATTACAACTGAAAAGTCAAGTGGATTTGCTATAGGTCTTAATCTTAAATTATAGCAAAAAAAAAAAAAAGACATACAGGCCCATTTGAGATAGAAATCCTTTTCTCGATATGTTTCTATACTAAAAAGAAAGAAAAAGAGAAAGAGAATGAAAAAGAGAAAGAGAGAGGAAAAGGAAAAGGAAAAAGTATTTTGAGAGTTAATTCTTCAGCCATTTTCCTCTCTTTCTGAGTTGGCACTCCATGACATTTCCATTATGTGCTGTCTCTGGTGTATTGCTATCAAAGCATACAGAATTTTTCCATTGAGTAGAAAATTGGCAAGGCTTTCTTGTTTACAACTGCAAAGGTAACAACTCTGATAAAGTAATGCACATAATTATGCCACTTTTAGCCAAATTGTTGGAAAAATAACTTTCCATTCCGTTAGCCTGGCTGGTGCACCTGAATGCGTTTTTCTTAAAACCAACACTGATGTTGCTTATTAGCAGCATCCCCGCTCGGAGAGGGCTGCACTCACTTAGTGACTTCCTGGCTTCACAGCAAATCATAAAATTAAAAGGATTCTCCCTGCAAGTGTAGTTTAAGGATTTTCACAGTAATTGGTGCTCTCAGTAGGCTCAGCTTTGGCAGAAGAGTGTGAGATTGCCTTTATTGTTATCCCACAGGTTAGAGGCAGCAAGTGAAGCTCTGGGCTAGAAGAGGACTGGGCGGTTGCACCCATCTCAGCAGATTCCGCTGCACTCCTTTTGGGCTCCGCTGTGTGCTGCTGCTTCTAACTAACCACCCTTGGAAGACCAAGTCAGGTCTAAGACTGAAATATAAATGGGTAGATGCTGCATTGCTGTAGCAATCATGCCATCCCCATTATAAAGATCTACAGGCAAAGCAGTATAGTGCAAGCCCACTTAAGAAAAAAACGTTGAATGCAGTTGAAAGTAGACCTAGGCTATTTAGAAGCACTTAAAAAACACAGGACTACTATTCTTTCAGTGCTTTCCCTTTGTGGATCTCAAAGCACTTTATGAACATTCATCGAGCCTCACCACCGCCCTGTGAGGTGTTATAACATCGCTCCTTTCCCAAGGGTGGGTAATGTGATTTCTGGGTGCCCACATGGAGATACGTGAAAATTTCAGAGATACCAAACACCCAGAGCTGCCAGCCACTGGTATGCATAACTCATGACCCCAAATAAGCACTATTAAAAGCGCGATGGCAGGCTTATTTTTATTTACCTCCTAGTAAAAAAGAGCTTAGGAGCACACATTTTCAAGTGTGCCTCCACAGCTTTGAGAGCAAGAAACTTTCTATTTGCTTGCTTTTTTGCCTAAAGAAAGCTGAGAGTAGATGACCTAACTAAAGATGCGATCCAGGCAGTTCAGTCTGTAAGTAAAACAAAGTACACACCATATTGGATGACTCACAGTGAAATTGCAAGAGCAGATGAAATCAGTGAGAGCCATGAGCTTTTCCGTAAACAATTTCAAAGTTACAGACACCAAAGCACAAGGCAGCGCAGCGTTAGGCCCCCGTTAGGGGAGGTGACCATTAAAACACACAGCACCGTGATGCGGTCCGCCTCACCGGGCAAAGAACAGTGTGGGGACGAGCACAAATCCCAGTTTGCAACATCTTTAGACCTATGTGAACAATAACATCTGGACCTAAAGGCACAATTCACTCCCTCTAGCTTGAATACTTCCCAGGAATTCCCCTCCCGGGGTTATTTCGGTGGGGAGGGCCTAGTGACTAGGAGGTTTAGGACAGGAATGGGGAGAATGCAACCACTCCCCGTTATCGTTTTTCCCACCCACCCTCCCACGGCGTGGAGCTTTTCTCCCGCCCCGATGCTTTTGCGGGAGCTCCGAAGGCAGCAGCTGGCAAGGGGAGGCGAGCCAGCTACAGCTGTACTGGTGAGGGCTTTAAGGGCGGCTGGAGAGGCAACGGACCTCGAGCCTTGACCCTCTGCAGGATTCCCTGCGGTCTGCTGGCAAACCCCTATGGTCAATGAACCTGTTCTGTGGGGTGCGGGCAGAGGAAACGGTCTTTTTCCTGATTGATCTGCGAAAGGACCGTCAGGACCTACCATTATCAACACAAAGTAAATGAGCTGCAATTAAGGTTGCTTACATGATTTGCCCTGTCAGCTAGGGACCTCACCCACTGGATTTAAAATCCCAGGAGAGCGGCAGGGTGCCGCGGTGGTGAGCGCTGCAGAAAACCCTCCAGGAGCCAAGGAGGAAAGCACCGTGCAAGATTTTGTAAGAATTAACTCATTTCACATAAATTTAAACATCAGTGTGTAGGTAATTTCAAACCCAGAATAGACCTGGTCGTTAGTATGAGGTCGAATAACTCCTTGGATTGGACCACGGCGTTTTCGTACAGCAGCCGAGCAGCACGAGGCCGCCTGCTCGCCGTGCCTCCTGCCTGACGGCAGAGCGTGCGTTCACAGCTACGGCGAGCAATCTCCACTCCAGAGAGGTTTGGCATTGAATGAGCTGCGATATTTTAAATTGGGGATTTGGGGAACTATGTGGACCCCTCATCCGGAATAGCCAATTTCTTGCCAAGAGTAGAAATTGCTCCTACTTTTGGCAGATGGCACTGACTCAGATGCTCGTTCAGAGTCCCCTGCTTCATGTGGCCATGTATGTTGGCAGACTACAGATAAACGTTCCTTGACTTACGTCATAATGACAAAGATATTTGGCTAATGAGTGTCAAAACTACAAATAGAACGGATCTACCCAAAATTTATTTAAAACACAATAGCACCTGATATGTTTCAGCTGAGTGCTGGATTTTTCAGCTAAGTCAGAACTGACTTCACTGCTGTGAATCATAACACTAAAATATACCACCTGTATACGATGCCCTCCATGCTTTACATCTACAAATTAGCCCTCCATCATCCCAGTGAACTATTACTATAATCATATAAAAAATGGGAATGCTAAACTGCCAAAGCTTTACCAACTAAGCTAACACTATATAGCGCTTGGCTGACAATGACAGATAGAAAACAAAGGCTGGGAACACTGATTTCTGAATTATTTTTCTTGTCTCTAGACAATACTTGTATGTAATAAAGATCAGCTAAAAGAATGGTAGTGGAGCAGATCTGAGGTTAGATATGCTCAGCCATTTGCTATCACCAGGTTGCTGTCTTTGCAATAGCTGCTTAAAAAGGGATTTCTCTAAAGCTGAACACCCCTCCCCCCTGTAACTGTATTTTGCAACCTGGTTATTTTTTTCCCAGCTCTTTTGTCACAACTAAAAAGTAAGATTGCTCCTTAAAATAATTAACTCTATAAAGCATGAGTTCTGTTTAAAATACAATCAATATTGAAAATAAGTTTTACTTTATCTTGATTTCAGTTAACAAACTCTATTTAGAATTTTGTATAGTTACTTTTTTTTTTCCAGCTCTGATTTAACAATTCAGTGTTTCCAGATTCTTTTATGTAGTATTTGTATTTGACCAGTGATTTTTATATTGCTGTCTAGTGTTCAGCTTTTCTATTATGTATAATCATTCAGCAATTTCAATTATAACTGATGGAGTCACAGAACAATTTCTCTTTCAATCATGTTACTTCTTCATACTATTTTTCTTTCAGCTAATTCTAATTTTAATTAGTTAGAGCAGCAATTGATTATACTGATGTACTACTCAATTAATTCCACAGTGGTGACTGAGGTTATTTGCTGAGTGACAGCAAAATACCAGAGTACACTGTATTTTACAATAATTACGTACCGGTTCCACTGGAAACAGTGGTCCATCATCTTGTATATCCAAATTCTGATTTTAAAGCTACACCTATTAACATATTTTTTAACCTATTTCCCATTAGAAAACAAGGACAACTTCGCTTGTTAAGTGTAGAGATCATAAGCTCTGTAATGTTAAGAAGGAATTTTGAAAACTGACCATACAAAACATCTTAAGTTTTTCATCAGAAGCAGGTGGAGTGTTGGTTTGTTATTGTACATCCATTGTGTTTTACTCCCTATTATTGTAGGTCATGTAGATGTAGGGAAAATCATCTAGTGATCACTCTACTGTTACAGTCTTTTTTGTCTTTTAATTCCAGATTGAAAGGCAAAATACAGACTACACTTTCGTATTTTCTGAACCAGACAAAGCAGATTTGGCCATGACCCATGTAGATTGTAGATGATGTTTGTTCTGTGTGGATTGTACATCTGTGTAGACTGTAGACTAAAACCTTGTGTACTGATTGCAACAGTCTGCATTCCCTATTCAAATATGAAATGTTGCATGAAGGTAAACCTCATGCCAGTATATAATAGCAAAAAACTACTTACAGCATCTGACCTAATTCAGAATCGCTAACCTCAAACCTTCAAAAACTCAATCAGGACACCAATCATGGAACTAATGTCAAATTCTGATTTAAAAGCACATTGATTTTTCTTTTATCTACAGGTTTCTAAGTTCACAGGGATCAGGCTTCCAGCCTTTCCCTGGCAGTCATGAAGGATGAAAACATTGTTTGAAGGTTGAGCTTCTCACATAGCCTTATGCTTCTTGGAATCGGTGCTCTGAGAGATAACAAATATTTTGTGCAACAATGACAATGCTATAATAATTAGCAATACGGTTTTCAAAGGCAGGGCCTACAATTAGTCATCAGTTATTAGAAAGGAAATGGAAAGGCTAATAAGGAGCATTTGTTTCCTTCTCTGTAGTCAACTACAGTATTGTTAGCTTGTGAAACTCTGACACCAGCTAGAGCTCTTAAGGATGAAGTTGCCTCTCACCTATGAAGTTGGTAATTTAAGGCTGTAGACACATAGTGCAGAGCTGAGTAGGAACATAAACCCAAGTCAGCCTCACGTTATAGGATTGTTGCATTGCCTTCACTCACAACCTGCAGCTGCTTTTCCAACCTCTTGGCCCAAATCAGTTCCAGCGACCTCCTGCTCCGTTTGCACAGACGCTTGGGTTGACAGGGTCCACCACGTAACTATGGATCTGCAGCAACTCTCTTTGCCCACCTCCCCAGGTCGTGGCTGCCATGCCAAGCTGGGATGGGGCAGAGAAGAAGTCCTGCCCATGCACGCAGATGCTGCAAGATTGCGGCTGGTGGGTCCCCAAGGAAGCTGCCATGGAGCTTAACCAGGTTGAGGGCCCACCGGGTTGAGTTTCCCTCCATCAGTAGAGATAAACAAACCCATACACTTGAAAAATGCTCCTTCCAAGCAAAGAAAAGACCGGTCCCTGGGCTTATGCAATCCATAAATCGGTCATGCAGCCTACTGGATCTCCAAGTAAGAGATAACTTCTTCTGTCTCTCTTCTGTTGCCTCTCCCTGCATGAGAAGGAAGTATCAGCTTGCAGTCCTGAGCAAAGTCCAGTGTGGGGAACTAGATTTTGCCAACATAACCTACCCTGGCAGTGGGACACTCTATCCTGTGCCGCTTGCTCTGAACTCTTCCACGGCCCTGCCACGTGTCGGGGTGTTGTGCTCCTCCCTTGAGATGGCTGCATCCCATGGCTGGAAGATGCGATGTCCAGGTCTCTGCGGTGCGCAGAATGGCCAGCTCTGGGCAGGACTGGGTACTTAAATGCAAAATGGAGACTATGCTGCAGAGCCAAGGCATTTAGCAGCAATATTTTGAATTTCAAAACTGTATGAAAGATCAGTTTTAACCTTTGAATAGAGTTCAAAAGATGTCCCTCAGCACACTTTCACTTTTAAATAAACAGGAGAATCAAGGGCCCTGACATTTCCAAAGCCCAAAACACCAGTTTGTTTTCCTTACATAAATACTTTGAATCTTAGCAACTGTCTACAAAAGATAACGATAGAATTTGTCATAATAAAATGTGATCTGCTGATAGATTTAGCTTGCAGTTTTACAGCACCTTTGGGTAGCTTTGGTCCATTGAAGAGAAGAATTTGGATGTATTTTGAGCTCTAAGGACACGTTCTTCCCCCTCAACATTTTTCGTAAATGTCATTGAAGATGCAGCAGCCATGCAGCAAGTGAGAAAAGCAGCTGCGTTACCGTCAGGCTGAATTAGAATCATTGTGCAAATATACTTAAGTGACTCAGCAGTAACTAATTGAGTATTTGGGATCTGTTCTCCCCTGGTAGCGGTCATGTAATTCCCCTTCATCTACATGGGAACCGAGCATATGCTTTAAGCAGAAACTAGATGATGTGTAGTGATGGAAGCCCTTTAAGGAGGTGTTTGGGTTTTTTTTTTAGAGAAAAGACACTGACACTGCTTTCAACATTTTAAAATTAACTGAATAGAAAGCTGGGAAGTTTTCTGAAAGGTGTTATTAAAATGAACATCTTTTTCAGATTAGAGAGAATTAAAAATCACCTTTTTTTTTTCCAGAGTACCCAGTGTTTCTTCACCTCTCCATCTGTTAGTGACACAGTATTACAACCCCAGGCGTATAAATGGAGTTTATTACAACATCAAGGCCTTTAAAAGGCAGTTTTGAAAAGCAGTAGTAGTGATTTTTAAAACAGGTTAATTCAGATTTAGGTGTATTTTCTCCCTCATGGACTAACACAGGGTGACCAAACATCTTTGCTGTCCACCTCTGAACTGGAAAATGCCGTTTTCCAGATTTAAAAAAAACTTTCCAGTCCCTCCTTCTCACATCCCCTCTGAAATATCTCCCAGTGGCCTACAGGAGTGGGTATTAGCTCGTACTCTAGACAGAGCAACTGGTGAGAAAACCTGATGCACCTGGAAAAAGGATCAGGTATTTGCACAGAAGGTGGATGGAGTCCCACCTGGGAGGTGGCAGTTGTCTCCTCACCACAACAGGGTGCAAATACACTAGCGTGGTTTGGATCTGCATGGCTGGGATCCGTGGCGGAGATTACGGATGCGTGCCCATCCCGAGGAAGCCACCTCTCTGCTGGGCGGGTGGTAAAGCACAAGCAGCATTGCATAGGGGACAGAAAATGGGTAATCATAAAAAAAAAGAAAGGTGAAGAAAAATGAAGAAATCCAAGCCGTAAGACACAATATGATTTTTTAGCCTCTTGTGCAAGATACGAATGCCAAGATGAATTGACTGCCATGACGTAATCGCGAAACAGGTCGGTCACACAACCTTTGGGTTTGTTATTTGCCTGTAACCCTGTTCGAAGCAGCAGCATGAGGCAGGATGTTTCTTTGCCAAAGATGAAGGGGAATCTTTCTATTGCTTAACCATTTTTTCTTTTATTTTTACTATACGGTTACAGCCTTAGGCTGGGAGAAATATTCATGCTCTTCTCTCCTGCATATATATTTTCTAAGGACTGCAATGCTGTTATGCATATGCAAAAGTGCATGCTTTGCATATTTACTTTCTTTATACAAAATAGTGTGCCCGCCACATCATGTACCGCTTTCACTTCTGTGCAGATTCCCTCAAATTTATCATCTTCTCATATTTAGAATGCAATTCTCACTCAAATCACAAGCAGCCAGCTCTTCTTAGTAACAGTTATTCCAGAGATAACAGCTAATTACGACATTTTAAAAAGTGTACATTAATATTTCAGTAGGCTCAACATTTTGAAATATACTCAGGGCAACAACGTGGGGTTTTTTGCTGGTGAAACATAAGGATCCGTTCAGCAGACAGGCAGTTAAAACACCCTTCAACATACTCTTGCAAATCCTTTCTACAGTGTCTTCCGTTCATCTTAAGCCACAGTTTGGAAAAAAACAGCTTTAATGGATCATTTCTTAATGTAATTAAATATATTTAACAACGGTATGCTTCAGAGTCCTTAAATTAGTCCTTTGCCTGAAGACAATGTATTCATCCAAATCCCTCCCTAAAACATTCTTCTTCTGTAAATCCTATTAGCATTAATCTGCTAAAGCTAGGTGTACTTTATCATTTTTTTTTTTTTCAGATACCTGGAAAGCTTTTAGATCTACTGCTCACTCGGCGTCTTACAGTGCCGAACAATTTCGGAGGTCTAATTTAGCCTGGAAACCTTGCAGGGTCACGTCATCTTCCCCTGGACATCCTCAACTCAACACCAGCGTAGGGGAAACAACGAAGTGGAAGAAGGTTTCTGTAGGACGGCATTAGCAAGGGTGTGATAAGAAGGGACAAACCTGAGACTGAAACCTAACTGTGTATTATACATGCAAAAGAGAGCAGGGATAATTCACCTCTCCTTTATCGCTCCCATGGTGCATTTTGTTCCAGGAACAACAGAGACTTCTATCTGAAAGTCCTTGGATGACCGATCCCATTTAAATTCAGCCTAACTCTCTGCAGGCTGGAGTGAGGCCTGACCGCCTGGTGAGGCGGAGGCGGCAGGGACCCCAAATATTTTCCAGCTCTCAAAAAGCAGGGTCAGATTATTGTTTCAAAAGGAAGATTAACACCTCCCTGAATCGAAGTCAAATGCGTGCATGAAAAGCCTGGAAAGGAAAGGGGCTTTCCGTTCCTCCCTGAGGTGCACGCAAAGTCTTTCTTGGAAGAAAGCAGCGGCTGCATTTTCCTTTCAGGTTTATCTCACAGCCACGTGAAAGGCGCTTGGGGCTTCCCAAACCATCAATTAAACGCTGCAAGAATTAGTAAAAGTTAACAAAGGGAAGAGGGAGTTATTTGAGGATTTCTAAACTATTCCAAGTAGGAGCGTGGAACCATCTCCAAGCCTGCATTTTTCAATCATTACATTTAAAGAGTTGAAAGTCTTTGTCCAAAGTTCTCCCTGCTGCTTTTTAGCTTGGTCAGAGAAAACAACACAGCGGGGCTGCCGATTTTATTTCGGATTTGGGAAGGGTGATGTTGCGTAGCCTTGCCTCCCGAGGCGGGAAACGCGTCCTGAGGAGAGCCCGAACCATCACGGGAAAGGCGCCAGCCTGCCCTCTTGGGAAGCCGCCATGTTGGGAAGGGTTAACGGGTTTAGAACCTTTCAGAGCGGCTCCCCCCCCGCCCCCCTCTCCGCAGCACCGCTTTTTACTCTGAACTCCCCGGCTTAATCGAGGGACGATGATCTTTCCTCACAGCCCGGGGACAGTCCCCCCCGCTGAGGGATTGTGCCCCGGCACCGTGACTGCCCGCGGCCGGTGGCCCGGCCGGCACCTCGGCCCTTCCCCGGCCTCCGTGTGTGTGTGTGTGGGGGGGCTTCTGCCCGCCGCCTTCCACCACCCGTGGGGAAACCCGTCTTCCACCACTCGTGGGGCGGCCGGGACCAGCCCGGTATGCGTGGACAGGCGTTTCTTTTGTAAGATAAAGGGCGGATCGGGGTGATTTGCGCGCTCCGGCGCTTTTTCCTGAGGGAACGACACCTGGGCAGGTACGTTACCGCGCCCCACTTCATGACAATTACCGCCTCAAGGCGGTTAATGCGCGGGGCGCTGAGGCTGAAACTTCGCCTCGGGGTGCAAGAGGAGAGGGGAGAAGGGAGACGGAGAGAGAGAGATCGGGGCCGCTCTATTCCCGCCCCGACCCCGTCCGCCACTGTGGGGCTGGGGCCACCACCGCCCCGCGCGCCCCGGCGTGACGTCACGAGCGGCGGCCAATGGGCGGCGGAGGCGCCCTGATGCCATGACTGGAAGTTCCCCGGCGGCGGCGGCTCCGTCCCCCGGTCTCCTCTCCCCGCTCCGGGGCTCCTCCGCCGGCCCCCAAGTGTTCGCTTCTCCCTTCCCCGGTTCTTTAAGCCTTCGGTAGTACTTTCCCCGGGCGCTTCCGCTCCCGGTGGGGGAAGCTTTACCGGGAGAACCGGGGCTTGACGGGGACGGGAGGCGGCGGTGGGGGGGGTGTGTGTGTGTGTGTCAGTCAGTCAGTCAGGGCGGGCGCTCCCCGGTCCCGGCCCGCAGAGGGGAAGGAGCCGCCCGGCCCGGCCCAGCCCGGCTCGTCTCGGCCTTCCTGCGCTGGGGCAGAGGGTGAACGTCGGTTCTCCTCTTCGGGGAGAAGAGAAGGGGGAGTCCGGGGAGCTCCTCCCGCGCGATCCCGGCAGCGGCAGCGGCAGGAAGGGCAGGGCGGGGGGGGGGGGGGGGGCGGGCGGTTGGCGGGGGAGGGGCTGCCGCCGCCGCCGCCGCCGCCGCCGGGCGCAGCAAGGCTGAGGGGAGGCAGGGAGAGGAGCTGAGGGCCGGGGCCTTGGAGGCGTCCGGCGAGGAACGGAGGAGGAGGAAGGGGAAGGGGAGGGGGGGGGGGAGCCAGCCAGCCGGCCCCTCTCGGAGGACGCGGCCCGCATCCGCCCGGGGAAGGGCAGAGGGAAGCGGAGGGGGGGGGGGAGCGAGCGAGCGAGCGCCGCCGCCGCCGCCGAGGAGACAAAGAAGCGGAGCCCGCCTGGGCTGGGAGCCTCCCCACTGCCTCCCCGCTCTGCTCCCCGCCGGGCCGGCCGGCCGGAGGTAAGCGCGGCGGGCGGAACGGGGATGGGGCCGGGGCGGGGGGCCGGGGCCGGGGCCCGCCGTAAACTTGTGGCGGCCGCGGAGGAGGGAGGGGGGGGGGGGGGAAGGGCCGCCGGGAGCGGGGGGAAGGGCGGGTGTCACCTGGGGGCGGGGGAGGCCCCCCGTGGGGGGGGGGGGGGAAGGTGTTTGTGTGCCACGTCCAGCTTTGGGGGGGGGGGGTGTTGTGTTGGGGGGTGTCGGGGTCGGCTCCTCCTCATCCTCCCGAGTTGCCTCTTGTGAGTGCGTGTGTGTGTGACAGCCGCTGCTTTGTGCCACACGCCGTTCTGCCCCCCCGTGGGGGGGTAGCGGGGCGAGTCGGGACACCCCGCTTTCCCCGTCGTCCCCCCCCCGCTTCGGTCGGGCGAACGGAGGCGGGGGAAATCGGGCAGCGCCTCCCGGCCGGAGCGCGGCGCAACCGGAAAGTTTCCCGGGCGGGAGCGCGGCCGCGGTGCGGGGCGGGCGGTCGCAGCGGGGTACGGCCCCCGGGGAGCCCCGGGTCTGTGTTTTCTTCGTTCTTTTCCCTTCCCGACTTCACGAGGGCTGAAGGTGTGTGTGTGGGTTTCTGGAGGAGCACGGTGCAGTCTGCCCCCCCCCCCCCCCCCGGGTCGAGGCTGATGTAGGTAAAGGACATAAAGCTCAAAGAAAAAAAAAAAAGAGAAAAATAAAAATATAAAGGTAAAATTATACCTCGCATACCGACTGTTCGGTAAAGCGCATCCCTGGCTGTTTTGGCAGGGAAATTACTTAAGCTTCTAAGTGTTTTCATCCTGTTTTTAATTAAAAATGTGCCCACGCTAACAGGTACCCCTTGCTGGCAGGCTGGGCGCTGTGGCCCACCCCAGATAAAGTTGTCAGATCGGGGTTCAGGTTTGTAATTCAGGTCTGACCTGCGACTGGCTAATCGTGAGTGCCTCTCGACTCTGGTTCCTATGTTAACGTCTCCCACGGTTGGTTTTTTTTAACAGTGCGTGTGGCCCTCTACATGTATCAGGGTTATTCCGTGAATTTCATGTAGCATTTGACTCGGAACGGTCTTGCTCTTTTGTGACTTTAAAACTTGAATGCTGACCGAACCTCGGCAAGAATTTGAAGCGTTCTTCAGCTGTACTGCGTTTCTTCCCCTTGCTGTGAAGCAATGTTTGTTTCTGAGGAACATACCGCTACTGTTGTAGCAGCTCAACGTAGGAGAATCAGACTTCTCTTTCATGAAGCGCGGTAGTGGCCTTTGTAAAAACAAATTTTCATGGCCTAACCACGCGTGGTTTGTATCATCGGGAGTTCAGGCTGGTAACTTAATATGGAGGAATTTGAAAGGGCTCACTGGGTAGGAGCGAATGAAGAATTTCTGTTTGAAAGTACTTGTTTTGCCACTGCTTTTTAGGAACCTGAAGCAGTTAGCACCACATAGGTGATGTTAATGGTACTGTGTTTCCATTTTTAGGATTATAACTTCTGAAGTAAAATAATGTTGTTGCTTCGTAGAAATACTGATTTCACAACTCTGGAAATTGAAATCCTCTGTCTGACCCAAGTCAGCCTAAGCAGTTAAGCAGATCGCTTTGTCTTTGTAACTGACTTGCTTCTGGAGACTTTGACAGAAGATGTCACTTTCGGGAACAGTGAATAAGTGTAGAGATAGAAGGCACCTGTACCAAGAAGATCAAGACTGTAATTAGCAAATATTTTTATATAGGCCATGAAACAGATACAGACTCGTTATGATGTTAACTCTCATTGCTGTCATTCTGTCATTGCAACGTTAGCTGTTGTATTGGCCTTTTACTTCTACGAGATGACATTTCTGATTGCTGTTGTTGTATAATGATCCACAAAATCTCTTTTGCTGTATTTTTCCAAAACCAACAGCAGAGTTACTCCTTGATTTGTCTGGATGATCCTTTTTATTACATCCTTGCTACTGAATATATGATAAATTCAAAACTTCAGCCTTTGGCTTTTTACCGCAGTGGAAAGGGAACTTATTATCTCCCCTTCCTCTCTTCTATAGTTTCCTGGCTAGCTGTGTGGGAGCATAAGGAAAGGTATTTGCTCTCTTATGTGCCACCTCGCATCTACTGTCAGCTAAAGAAGAGGGACAAGGTCAGTGGTGTCTGCTTCTTTTCCAGCCTTTGTTTTTTGTACCTTGTGTTGCTGTTGGCTTTGCAGAGCTCATGGCTTTCCTCGGTAGAAGCTACAACAGTAGCAACTCAAAAAGCAATGCCCAGATAGCTTTGTTTGCTGGTCATGGGCTTGAGCAGCAGCGAAACTACCCGAAGTATCTGTGTTTTTCATGCTCCTTGAGCATAAAAGCTGCTTCCAGACTCATGGAGACAGGTGCTGTATCAATTTACTTGCTGCAGGTTTGAAATCAAAACCAAGGCATCTTTGAATCTGAAGCGTATGTTCTAGAAAATGTTTCCCGTTTGCATCGGACCGATGGTTTCTAAGCCGTGGATATTCCCCCCACCCCCCTGCTCTGTGTTTTGAGGAAGGGGGATTGCTGGTGGGGATTTATTAGAGGTGTTTGAAGGAGTTTTTAGATGGCTGAAAACTGGCTGTGAAACCAGATGCTACCGTGTTTTGGTTAGTTTAGTCAGACCCGGGGCAAGGTGCTGGGTGCTCGTCGCTGGACACCCTGCTCTCCTGAAGTAGGTCATCTGGCTTGTTGAAGAGGCGGAGAGTTGAGGCGCTCTGCAGGAAAGCTGCTTTCTACTTCTACTGAAATAATAAACTTAAAGGCAATACACTTTATCCTTGTATTTACTAGGTATATAGAAATGTTGCAGAACAATAGTTTCCACAGAGTGAAAGTCAAGAATCCTTATTAGTTCCTGGAGTGGAAGACCTTCAGAGAGAACCGGGGTGGTGTTTGTAATGTGGGAAGTAATGTTGTTTCTTCCTCCTAAAGCGTAGAAATGAGGCCTGTGCTGGTCGTTTAACCCATGCACCATTGTTCAGTCTTCTGAAAAAGGTACTGCATGAGATCCTGGTGACTTACACCTTTTGAAAAATTACTTTTCTGTTTGTTTTGCTTTGCAAATTTATGAATGTCGGCCCAGGAATCCTAAGCTCATTTCTGTTTTAGGTAGTTCCATTTAAATTTTTCTTGCCGATTCAATTAGGCCCATTAGTTTCCTCATAATAACGTAGTCGTCGGTGTTCTGCCCAATTAAACCGTTGCTCTGTTCAGTGGTGGGTAAAGTAATTCTTTCAAGTGTTGAGTTGTTTTTTTTCTTGGAGTAATCTTTTTTTCCCCATCATAAGGATTCTTAATTGTTTCATAAATGCTAATGAAATGAGTAAATTGGAAGTGCATTGAAATATGAAATACACATTCTTATATTCCATTAAATATATGTGACACAACAAATGAATTTGTTTCTCACTGTTAATGAAGTGAGTTCATATTTTAAACCCAGCATAAATAACTTTGTGTGCGGTGGGGTGGCCTGGCAGTGTATGTTTTTAAGCTTTAATATGAGTATTGTAAATTTTAAGAATGCAGGTGCAGAGGAATAAATCTTGATTAGAGAATAGCAACCCATTGCATTTTAAATTACTGCAGCTATGCACAATAACCCAGTGTCAGTAAAGTTTTAGAAATACTCGTGCTAAAAAAACCATCTGTTAGGGTGGAAGCTCATGTATGCTCGTATAGCCAGTATTTGTTCAAAGTTGTAGAAACAAACTTTGTGGCTTAGAGGCTTTTTTCCTCTGTAGGTTTGTTGTGCTGGATTTGGTCCGGATCTCATTAACAAGTATTAATATGGTGACATGTAACTAATATTGATTATTCTGTGAAGCAGACAGTGGGGTGAGCATGCTGGGACTCTTGGTAGATATCTGAATTCTCAAAAATGTTGCTTCTCTCACAGTCATGATAGAATACAGATGCAAAATAAAATGCAGTACAGGTGTGTTTTCAGTCTAGGCTGGAGAAACTTGATCTAGTTTTCCTCAACTCATCTAAGTTACTAACTGCAGAGTACACACAACTGTAGAAATAGGTGCAAAAACAGGTAGTGAGATACACCACAGATAGAGTATACCTGAAATTTTATTAGATAAAACTGGTATATTTAGTACGTTTACAAAATCAAGTAGTAAACTTATTAGGCAACCTCCTTTTTTAAATTTTTTTTTTAAAATCAAATGAAATATAAAATTGTTTCCAAGAAGATTTTTTAATTAAAAAAACCCATAAACAACCCCCAAAATATGGTTACATGGTAACTCATTACTGTTGTGTTTCAGCAGGTTGTGCTCTTTTGATAGGTAGAGTGCTTTCTTCTTCTGTCGCTCTAGCAGGTGTCTAACCTGTGGTCCTTGGAAGCGATGTGGATAGCGTTTGCAGTGTCAGGGCTGGACTCTTTAGCCAAAATGGATCAATAACCAAAAATAATTGAGCAGGCCTTCAGATTATTACTTCTTTCGAAAAAAGGCAGATTTTAGCCTTCTGAGCCATTTGAAGTTTCTGAGTTCTAGAAATGATCAGAGTATTTGTGGGAGCCTTAATAAGGAGAAGCGACAGTGGTGTGGAAGTGGGTACCAAAGTTTAGCAAGAGGCTAGAGGCTGTGAATGCTCTTCCCGACACAGGTGAACTGGGTCATGTCCTCTTACGGTGTGAGAAGCTGCTTTTAGCTGAGTGCTGTCTCTTGGCTCTCTTTCCCTACGGGTTACACTGGATCAGCTCCATGTGAATACAGAGGAGCCGTCAGACCCTGCAGGAGAATGGGAGGAGGGTTGGCAAAAGCAGGTGCTTTTCTGCTTATGTTGGGATGAGATTCTGGGTTCTGCTAGCAGTGCAGCATTTAGGAAAAAAACCCAAACCAAAACCCAAAAAACCCCAACTTTTTATTTTTAAGATAATAAAAGTAAGCTCTTTAAAAAAAACCTAGTCCATTTATCTCCTGATGTAACTATATTGTCCTTATTTATATTATTTTTAAAAAGTCATTAAACACTGTTTTAGAATCTTTCTTTCAAAATGAGAATAGAGGCTTGCAGGGTGGGAAGGTTTAGAAAGGAAATGTGGTGTTCATTAAGCACACAAACTATAAGTTAAATATATTGGAATTTTCTAACTTGTCTATCTTGTCAAATTTAAGTTGGCTGAAATCATCCTTTTTGTATACCAATTAAGTCTTTAGTTAACTATATAGTAAAACAAAGCAGTTCATGAGTAGTCCCTTCAGAGGTTTAAGGGAGAAGAGGAGCACTAAATCCTGTTAAAACTTCCTCTACGTATGGAGAGTTAAATTGGTGTATTACTCTGAATTTCTTTAGGGCATTCTGAACTAATAAAACAATTCAAGGAACAGCAATAAATTAAGCCTCCTGTTTAGCAAACTGTGCCACTGATACCAGAGGAGTCCCAAGCATCGATCGGACTGACCTCTTGGTTTTAATGGAATAGGAACACCCTCAGCATAGCACGGCTGCAAGGTTTTTCCTTCCTGTCATTGCAGTAGCAGTGTATTCATCACACTCGTTTTCTCCTGCTTCCATTATGTGTCGGACTTGGCTCCCAGTGCTGACCTGGGCTACCACTGTTCCAAGGGAGTTGACTTCTTAGTTGACACCCTAATGATGTTTCGGATGACGATGAGGAAAGTATTTTTCAACCTTTTAATGCAGAAGGAGAGATACGTGGCTGTATGATGTGTTCTTGGGCTGAATTTTGATAGCTGTCATGACAACAAATCACACATTCATTTCCCTGAATGGATGGTGTCCCTCCAGACACACACAGAGTGTTATCAAATTTGACAGATCTTGAATGATGACATGTCAAGGATTCTGGATTCCACCACAGGAGACTTGGGCTGCTGCAAATGCACGTTGCCGCCTGGCTTAGCAAAACTTACTTCAGGCTTTTTCTTGGTTTTGAGTTCAGGTGGAAAAACAAGTGCCCTTTGGGTTTTTGTTTGTTTTGTTTTAAACAGATTTAGTGTGTGTTGAAAATTTAATTGATAACTTTAGATTGAAAATTTGCTTGCTAGATTGGTAGAAGAAAAAAAAAAAGGTGTTTGGAATTGATCCAGCCACTTAAAAGGTGTGTATGATTTAGACGCTTTCACTGGTTTTAGTAGGAACTTCAGCAGAACCAGAAGGACAAGTGTTGAGTATTTTTTAGGTTGGAAGTGAGCGCTTTATTCACTGATTTTTCATTCTGTGTTAGTGCTATCAGTCGGTGATGATACAAACACCCCATGCTAGTTCTGCTGTGTGCAGGGATGGGAGCTGACACCTGTGTAGATGGGCTGTGAACAGGGGCAGTGGCACAGATGGTTTGTTTGGCTTATTTTTAGCCTTGGCTGTTGTTTATTTGTAAAGTTGCAATTTCAGTTGGACAGCTGTTTCTGGTTTAACCAGACTGCAGAAGTCTTGTAAAGTTGGATAAAAACCTGTAAATACTGATTTTTGTGTGTTTTATATGGGAATGTTGTGCTGGGTTATGGTCCTTGAGTATCTAGCATTCTGGTAACTCTGACTTGGATGATCTGCAAACAGCAGTTTTACATGAGTGGGGTTGTATTTATTTATTTATTTATTCATAGTTGTGAGTTATTTTTTGTTAGCAGTACTGTCTGGCTATACCTGTAACGTAAGTTAATTAAAAGTTGGTACCATTTAGCTGCTGGAAAAAAGGTACCGTGTTTGTATCTTTAATTAGTCCTTTCTACCAGAACTCCTTGAAATCCTGTGCACATAGCAACTTTGGAAATGTAAGTTAAGACGTAGTGTTTTTCCCAGCGAGTATTGAAATTTTGTAAAAGTCCCTGGTATTTTTGCAGCTTTGTGGTTTTAATTAAGAATGTTTTTGTTCCAGTTGTAAAAAGAAATTGGCTATGGTATATCTTGCTTAAATGTGTTTTCCTTTTAATCATTGCATGTTGAATATGAAAATATGTAGATGGCATTTATAGACGTATATTTCTACATCAAAAAAAGAGCGTTAGCCATTTAGAATATAAACATTGAGCTTCACCTTTCCTGTCTTTCAGAAAAAAGATTAAAAGAAAAATTGATGATCAATCTCTTTCCTTTAGACTTTCAGGTCTGTAGGCAGTCTTTTTGCTAGTGCTGCAGGGATAATATAGAAATAATTATATTGTGGACTATTCATAAATTCACACTGTTTTGAATTCCATTTAATTCAAATAGAGAAAGAAATTAATGCTAATATCCCAAATAATTAATGCTATAATAAAGGATCTGCCTTCCACTTGACACTGAATGACTTATGTTTCGTTACATCAGAAGACTTAAATCATTTTGAGCATTCAATATTAAAATTCTAGTTCATGAATATTAGAAATTTAATCAGATATCTCAGTAAGGACTGTGTGGATTGTATTGGGTTTAAACACTGGTAATAATAAAGCTTTGTGTTTAGCACAAGTATCAAAATATGACACATCATTTTTATTGAGCTCTGAGGCTCTTAAGGGATGCATGGGGAATCGTAATGAACTGAAATGTTATAGACCTCCTATGACAGAAAACTATTAAAGTCTCTGTAATGTTGTTATTGTGGCGATGTGTGTCTTCTGCTGTTAGTCCTGTCTTGTAATACTGATGGTTGTATTCCTTTAGGATCTTTTCCGGTTCTGCTGACAGGAGATCCTGGATATTTATTTTGCTCAGATATTCCTTTTGCTGCTCTGGAACGTCGGGAAGATGCAACGTTGCGGCTTTGCCAAAATGTTCATTCTTTGTCTTGTATCCCAGCTTTTCCCACTGTTGCTGTGGCCCTGTGAAAATGCGAGCATGCGCCTAGTACCGCTAGTGGTCCTATTGGAACGAACATCTCTTATTTATGAAACATGAAGCTGAGCCATAAGTATGTCTTTTCAAGACAAGAACCACAATTACATTGCAGGTCAACTCTTTTTTAGTTATACATTCTTTAACTTGTCATGACATGTATGTTAAATTGCATGTTGAACTTCTGCCTGCAGTGTCACATAGCCAGCTTACTTTTACAGACAGACTTTACACCTATACATTGTGTATTACATTACTCTATCAGCAGTCCCATAGTGTCAGTGGGACTGCTAGTAGTTTAGCGTTGTTTAATGAATGGTAATACTGAGATGTTAAAGAACAGGGATGGATCAGGCAGTGCTTCGTATAATGCCTGCTTAAGTTGATGGAAAAAGGAAGTTAGTTCGTCATGGGGGAAAACAAGGAATGGTTTAGTTTGGTGTTTAATTTTAAAATATGGAAACCTAGAATTTAAAACAGAAAACCAGACTGTATGGAAGCAGAAAATTAAAATGCAATGCAGGAAAAGCTCTTAAATGCATCGAGGGTTATAATATCTGTTTTGGAGGAATCGAGGTTTGAAGATAAGTGTATTAATGCAGATCACTGAAATAAACAATTTTTAAAACTCTTCCCCCCACCCCCCATTTTAACTATAATAAATTGTTTAGCGATGCAACTAGACTTAGTTTCAATCTTCTACGATAAAAGTCATTTCAGCTTGCCCTTGTGATTTATCTGTTCTTTGATTTTTTTCTTCTTTCTGAATGGATAATTTTAGTGGTTAAGTAGTTGGTCATTTGGATTCCTTTGAGATAACATAAGTGACATACTCGTGGTTAAAAGAAGATACCATACATAACTGCAATCTGAATTAATGGACATTGCCTTACTCTTCTGCAGCAATGGCATGCATACCATTACTAAGTGTACACAGCGTTAGAAGCAGCTTGGTATTCAGTAGATTATACTGTGCTTGCTAAGGAGGTAGTAAAATTTTAAATGTTTCATTCTTCAAAGATAGTAATCCTGAGTCTTATGTCAGTGAATTGTGAATGCAGGTGAGCCAAGGTGGAGTTACACTAGAGAGGAGGTAATTTTTCTGATGGTTGAGGTAGAGCACCTGTTGCTGTACTATCAAGTCACTTCAGTTACAGAAAAACCTGGGAGGAGTCCATATGTATATATAAACCATAGATCAGCAAGATAATAATCAACTAACTTGTGCACATACAGCCTTTTTCTTGTTGATTGTGTAGAGAACAGCTTGGCATTGCTAATTCCAGGTGCATTTGGCAGGTTAGAAATTGTTTTACAATGACCGAACCAAACGTGTTTGGCAAAGGAGCTGGTAAGGATGAGGGAAGGGCTGGTGTCCCCCAGGTCTCCCATGCTCCACAGCTACGTGGGGAGGGGTTGATAAAAGTGCAGGGCAGGGCTTCTAAACTGTGAGCAGCTCAAAACCCAGGAAAACGAAATGCGGTATCAAACAGCTCCAATCATGTCCCCTGGTTGGCTCTCATCCCAGCCAGGTGGGGGGGAATAAATCAGGTGTTGCCTTTCAAGCCCCAACCCTCAGGCAGTGCCCGTCCTGCCTGCAGGTGAGTCCCTGCTCTGTCTGCCTGGGCAGTGCTGGCAGCAGGCAGCTGTGACCTCCCTCTGCCACCCTGCTGGTCTGTCCTGCCTGCCCTGCCTGCTGCCTGCCCGGCAGCAGCCCTCGGCTCTTGTTTGTGCTGGCTTCTGCCCCGTTTTTCTGGGACCAGCTTTTTGAATGGAAGCGATGTGTCCACCTTGCAAGACACCGTGCCCAGTGTTAAGCAGGCAGATTTCAGCGGGTTAAATTGCTGACACCGTCCTGAAATTGTGGTGCCTACTAGATGTAAGAAAACCCCAACAAACCCAACCCCCCAAAACCCCATCAACAATCAAAACCCAGTAAGAATACTTTCCCCTGGTATCAATGTAATTCATAGTTTTGGTGGTTGTGTAGATGCACCTTTAAATTTTCTTGGGGAAATACCATTTTATTTTACAAAGTCTTAAATATTTGATCTTCATTCTAGAAGAACTTTAGTTGGCGCATATGTTGATTGTCTTGTTATCTAAGCAGATGGCAATCACCTCTGCTTTGTGGCTTTTTTAGGTTTTTTCCTCCTCCTTTTCCATTTGCAGTGTTTTGTACATAGGATTGGGAATGGCCTTGATTGTGAGTGGATGTGTGTTTGTGTTGTCTGTAATCCATTCATATGGCAGAAATATTTCAGCAAATATAAAAAAAATCATTAGATAAAACTAAAACCCCATGTATCCTGTCTAGCATGATTATGCTCATTTGGGAATAAAATGAGCGAGATTTGCCTGAAATATTGCCGTTAAAAGTGATGTTCAGAAATACAGTTGATGATGTTTCTGAAATGAGGACAGATTATCCACACTTGTGGACCCTCGCGTAGAACATTTCTGCATAATTGTTTTAAACTTTCTTCTTCCATGACTATGTTCTGGCATTGCATTAGGGTATTGGTGTGGGCTCCCACATGTTTCAGTCAGTAAATGTCTTTCACTAAATAAAAAGAAGCATTTTCACACAGAGAAAAGTTGTGAGTGAATGTTTTACATTGTTTTTGTATCATTTTCAGTACAGTTGTTTTAAAATATTGTAAATTTACGGAAGGCTAAAATGAATGTGTGTAACCATCCTGTGGAGAAGTCTTTATGTTCCTGCAGCTTCTGTGTGAGAGTGATCATCATACATTGTCTTGAATCACGCAGCCCCTTGCTCTAATCCCTCTTTCAAAGCATCCGAATCTGCCTCCTTCCCCTCTTCTCCCTTCTGCTCTCTTTGCAGTACCAGGGGGCACTGGTCATTGCCGTAGAAATACATGTCGTCTTATTAATTCACTTTTTCCAAGCGACTTAGAGGCTGTCAGGTAGCTGAATGGCATCCAGTCGCTGCGTTATGAAGCCCCTTGTCTAACGGTCTGCTCTTTAAAGTTGCCGTGGAGGCTATTACTCATGTATTTTTCATGTTGAAAGAGTCTTTCCATTAAATTAACAGCTGTGAATAGGATTTGGATGGAGATGTTTTTGTTCTTGTTTTGTTGGCTCACTATTCTAAGCATGTAGTCGCATGAAATAAGGTTGTTTGCTTTATCTGCTCAGGCTGGGAATAAGTACACGGTGCCTTACCGGTTATTCTGTTGAATATCATGTTTTCTTTTTCTACTTACGTACGTATATGCCTGCAACCTGGTATTTGGGAATTACTCATTAAATCTGAACTTAATTTATGAATACCACTGTAGTCCAAATTGGGGTAGGATTTACCAGTGTGAGCTGGCTTTGGATAACATGAATTGTATAAAAATAGCACTGTACTTTTCTTCCCTGTGCAGCATCTTCCTCCTGCTTGCCCACTCTTCAGCATGGGAGAGCTGCCCTAGTGCAAAGTATGTGATGAGGTCCTGCGCTGGATCTCGGTGTGATAGGGAGCTGGGGGACAGCAGAAGCAATCTAACTTTTCTGTTTCCCAATAGCTGGATATTCTCTTCTTAGTAATACTTCTCCAGAGCATTGCTGTTATGAAAAGTCTCCGTTCTTCTGTGCTGAAACGTAGCCTGGGGTTTTCGGCTTGCAGATGTGTGTGTAATATGATTTGTGACAACCACTGATTCTGAGTCTTTTATATGCAATGCCAATCTGAAACTTTTAAATTTCTAAGGGTAGGTAAAGGAGAGTGAGTAGGGGAATAGAAATCGTGAGTTTAAGGAGAGTTTGACAAGGGATGTGTGATTTACAGCTAGTAGTATTGAATGTGTATGTAGCTTTTTTGGAAGAAGAATGTTTATTTGGGCATGCTTCTAAGATTGTTTTTTAAAGTTGATTCTTTGCTTTTGCTGCAAAGTGGACATAATGGAGGTTGCTGAGTCATTGACCCTTGTAATCAACAATTTATATATCTTCAGCTTGTTTAGCTTCATACTAGGAACCAGTAGAAAAGTGATTTTTATATAAAATCACTAGGTGAATAAACTTGTTCACCAAGGAAGGGCTTTAATTTTTCTCTGGTACGTCTAATTTTTTATCATTATGTGTGGACCTACAGAATGTGCTCAGCTGAGATTGATCACTGGTGTGTGAAATGACCAAATTATAACAATGGAGAGTTTTCTGAGGTGGGTAATATATTTTCATATGTAGCTTCCAGCAATGAGTTTAATACACTGAAGGCCACATTTTCAATGCTTCTGTTATTGAAATGTAGTGCTCTGATCGTTTTTCTGCTGAACTTCAATTTAGAGCTTCATCTGGAAAACATCCAAGGAAAAAAGCATCAAAGCAAAATAATAAGAATTGTCTAGGAATGCAGGAAGATCTTTAAGTATAAAATTAAAATATGCAGCAAGAGCTTGAAAAAGTACATAGAACACCTTAAAGGCTAAATCTGTAAGTAAGAAAGGAAAATAGCTTTACTGGCATGTACCTTAAAGTTGTAATACTTTGCTAACCTTGGGTACAGGAAGTAAACTTTTATGTTCTTACTGTTTATAGCTTCATTTCCCATCTTGAATCTTTTGGCTTTGCTTTGGCTAAAAGATTGTTACTGTTTTATTGATAGATCCCCAAGGAGTATATTACCACCTGCAGAGCTCTGCTTTGGTCCTCTGCTTCACTTCAAAGCCACCAGGTGAACTCTTCCAAATATTTAATCAACTGAGTTGTTACACTCAAGCCACTTACGAATATGTTTAGTTGACTTTTCTGAGGCTTAGATTTTGGACTTTGGCAAGAAAAACACATATGTGAAGAAGAAAACTGTGATTAAAAGAAGTGTATGTATAGTTGAGAATCAGTTCTTCGGTCTCTTCAGCATTTTAGTTGTGACAATGTGAGAATTGCTATTGTAGATACTTTTGTCCATCTAAGATAGTTTGTTAGGATTTGAGCAAATCCTAGATTGCTATCCTAGATATAGCTACACTAGTATCCGGTCATTGGCAGTGCCTGTTCACTTTTGCTTCAAAGGAAGGAAATCCTACAGACTAAAACCCTATTTTAACAGGAAGACAATTATCTACCTGCTGTATAGGATTACTATACGAATGTATTCATTAAATGTTAATACTACAATCAAACCTTTCTTAACATCATTTTGTAAAACTTTGTCTTGCAATCCTTATGTAGTTACTTCAGAGAGTCTTAGTACAGACAATTACCGCTGACTTACTGTCTTTGCAGGAGGTAACTGGGGTGATGACGGATAAAACGTGGGGTCGCAGCTACATAGGTGTTCCTATATGGGCACATAGAGTTACAGCTATTACTGTTGCCAGTGTAGTAATAGCAGTGGGAGGATGGTAGAGTATGTGTAACTTCAATAGCTGTTTTTCTGTTTTCTAGACCTAGATTTAAGAATATGATAAAAGTTGAATTTCAGACTGATGGCCAATGTTTTCTTGTAAGAATAATTAAAGAAGAAATTTCTTCTGAATTATCCAGGAATACCTCCCTCTATCACACTGAAGTCATTCCCTCGCTTAGGCTTCCCGTGTGGGATTTTCGTTTCTTTGCAGTAGGTCTGGACCTGTCAAACACAGACTTGTGTTCTTGGATTGTTCTGGCAGCATCACCAAGTGGTTTCCATGCAACCTGCAAAACATACAGAAAGTTCTGTAAAGTACAGATTTTGTAGGGTTTTTGTTTGTTTTTATTCTGCCTTGCAATGAATATTAAAATGTTCAGGAAATTTAGTGCACTTTATTTGTCTGCTGGGCACAGTAAAATTTTGCTGTAGCATGTGAAAGCAGCTTTTCATCCCACCCACAAGCTCAGTATACTTAAAAAAACCAGGTATTGGCTGGAGATCTGCTCATCAACCTAAATCTTATCAGACATGGGGATTTTCCTTACCTCTTTGTTACAGAGGACTCTTCTGCTTGCTTTAGTTTCTACATTGTCTTTCCAGCTCAGCCCACACGTTTTTCTTGCTTTTCTAGGAATAGCTTCCCTAGATGGCAACACCAGCGGCTGGCAGCTCTGTGCTTGTTAAGCCTGGGGAAAAAGCCCTGGCTTTCTTGAAGCCCACTGCCTCTAGCAGAATGAGCAGATATGCTGTCGTCATTAGGAGATGTGACTGGCAGATACGCGGTAGTCTTGTCTCTGGATGGCTGAAACACTCATCAGCTGGAGCAGCTGAATGGATCCTGGTCTTGGATGAACATGATTGATTAGTATAGTGGAACAATGTCTGTGCTATGTTAAATATCCCAGTTGCTGCTGCCGTAAGTGGTGTTTTTTTTTTTTGTTTGTTTTTTTGTTTGTTTGTTTTTTTTTTTTTGTTTTTTTTTTTTTTTTGGTGCTTGCAAGTATTCTCTCCCAGTTAGGGCGAAAATGCTCTTGATTTTCTTCCTTATATCTAGAAACCTTGCAGTAGGTCTGGATTAGACTCTGATTACAGAATCACCTGTACTTTCTTGCAGTCTTGCTGCTCACCTCCCCATGCTGGATAAATTGTATACACACACTGTCTTGAAAACAAATTTTGCTATGGAATATGCACACAGGAAGTTCTTCAGAGACTCTAGGATCCAACCCTCTGGAGTAAGATTTTTCTTGATTTCTGTGTGTGTTTCAAAATAAAGTACTACCCCCAAAGCAGTTCTTGTCAACAGAGTTACTACTTGCTGTTAATTTTTGTCCTTGGGGTAAAAAGATGTGTGCTAAGATAACATAGTTTCAAGAGGCAAGGTGAGGAGAAAAGAGAGGAAGGTAAAACTGAGCGTGCCAGCAGAAAGGTGAATTATTCTCTGTTTCTCTTTCTCTGTATCTGTGTCAGAAAAGATCATGTTTTGTGATTCCAGCCTTGGAAGGGGGAAAGGAGAAAAAAAAAAAGGGGGGGAAAGTTGTTCTGGTCATGTAATGTCATTTGATTGCTGCTTGCTAATCAACGTTTTCTTTCTTAGAAAAAGAAAAAGGATCATTTCATCACAGACTGCAAATAGTGGGAAGTAGATGACCTTGGAAAGTAGAAATTGTAGTAGAAGGATGAATTAGTTGCTTTCTACCTACAGCACAGGACTTGCTCATTTTGCCAACAGCAAGGTGTTTAGGTCAGCTCCACCAATTTTTTTTTTTTTTTTTTTTTTTTTAAAATCTCAGTCTGATTTGCTGAGTTTGGAGACTCTGCTAATATTCCAGCCAGAAGGAGAGCCTTATTTCTTTTTCAGGTTTAAAAAAAAAAAAAAAAAAAAATCTGTTTGCTAATTGTTCTGGTGGGGTTTTTTTTTTTGAACGTTTCTTCATAATGTGCACCATTAAGCTCTGTATGCAGGAATAGGAAGAAGTAATTATTTCTTCTTCAGTTGGATCACACTGAAATAGCCATAAAACTCTTGATCCTGATTCACCGCTGTTTTGCAGCTTGTAAATCATTTATTTGGTGCTCCAAGTACAACGTGTTTGTGTAATTCTAGTATTGATGTTGATGTATTATTTCTACTTCAGTCTCACTTAAGGCAATTGTAAATAACTTTACAGAGTTGCAAAACGGTAGGGAAATGAGCCTCCACAAGCTAAGGCATCAGATTCATTTTCTGGGGCAAATGAAGAGGTTCTTTGAAGCCTGATCAAAGCCCAGGCTCTCTAGTTGCATGTAGTATAAAGTTGGTGGCGTTTGAGCAGAACCTGTTGGCTTCAGGAGCTGTCTTTTTTTTTTTTTTTTTTTTAATTTTTTTTATTGGGGCTTTATATCTCTGGAACCCATATTCAACATATTTCTGGAAATGACAAATGCACTGCCATATGGCACGCCAGATTTCAAGCCACTCCGAGGTGCATATGTGAATTTTAGAGTGCCTGGAAGAAATGAATGAAAACCACATTCTCAATTTTATCTATTGCTGAGCTCTGTAGGTAGAGGAGGGGGGGAAGCTTTGAAGTAAATCCTGCTGGAGGGATTGCATGCTTATTTCTGAGCTGCTGTCCTAATGCAGCAAGGTATAGATGTAATTTATGTTTCAAAATACGCACTAATTTCAGCAGGTCTGTCAGTTTACGTGCCACTGTGTTTATTCTGGGAGATGCTAAGAAATACTGAGCATCCTTTTGCTGCTGGCAACTCTGTTACCATTTTCAATCCTTCATTTCCAACCCTTTTTGTGCCTAACCCTCTCTCTCAGGCTTTAATGCCTGAACTTAATTCTTAAGTATTGTTGAACTGTTATTTTTATATATGCTGTGTCTCCTTAAAAGGTTCTGTATTGATTGTACTTCATGTGCAGATTTCTTAAGCTTTTGTTGGTTAGTAAAAGCTGAGGAGGCATTACTGGAGATATTTGTACCAGGGTTATTTTTAATCCTGGAGACTCTATGAAAACTTTTTAAATGCAGAAAAGATGTTTGGGGAACTTTTGTCAGGTTTTGGTTAGAAAAAAACATCTCCTTGCAAAGGGTAAAGTAATAAGGTAGTTCCTTATTAAGGTTAGTTGTGCTCATATAAGCTTACACAGATTCTGTGAGTTTTCTTCAGAATCAAAGAATGAATTTTGAAATTTTCTTCATACAGAAAGAGGGGGGGGGGGGAAACTTGTGACATACATAATTTGAGTGATTAGTAGTTGCTTAACTGGTAGAATTTGTTAAAATTAATTCTGTCTTCCTGTAGCAATAAGAGAGAGTTCACAGGGGAAATCATGTTACTCTACTAAATCATTTCCCTAAATTTTTCTTTTAAAAAGTGTTGTACCTTGATACGGTAATTGTTCATAACCACTTCCAACCCACAGCCCTTATGCTCTTTGATTCGTATGAAACCCCAAGGCTTTTGATAAGGTCGTGAGTTTCCTCCATGTTAGATTATCTCCATAGTTCAGTTGAACTTGCCATGTACCCATTAATTGCTGTTTCTGACCTTGAATGAAAGCGTGTGTTGTGCACTCCAGTTGCAATAAAAATGTGACAGCGAAGGGATGGTATTCAGTGATGTAAAGCTGCAGTTTTACATGTGTTTTTATAATTACCGACATTTCTGATGTTCTTAGTCACACAGCCTTCTGGTGGAAAAATGTTTTCCTTCCTCCTGGAAAACACCGATTCATTAAGCCACTCTTAATTAATAAATCAGTTTGGCAAGGATGGATCTTCTGGTGAGAGTCAATCACCGGTGGCAGGCAGGAGGGCCAGGAGCTGCACTTGGGATCTGGATGTGTGTGTTTCTGCTCCGGGCCATGGGGCAGCTCTCCCCTGTTAGAAATCATGGTCAGGAACATGAACGGGCACAGGGTGGGGGGGTTCCTGATGCTGAGAGCATGTTCTTTTGTGGGGGCCAATGAGTAACTGTCTGAAAATTCAGGGAGATTTCTAGGAGGGGAAGACTATATAATTTTTTTTTTTTTTTTTTTTTTTTAAAAAATCCATCTTCAAATGATCTTCCTCTTTCTGAGACAAGGGATTTTTTTTTTTAATAATTAAAGCAAACTTCTTTTTTAACAGAATCTCAGTTGATATCTGTACTCCACTTAAAGACTTCCGGAGTATAAATAAAAAACCCCTAGGACATTGTTCTTTGCTCTTGAAATTCTGTAATACCATATGTAGCAGTAAGCATGTACTCAATGTAATGTTTATTTGTGATCAAGGATTTGGCATTTCTGAAATCCAACTTCTGTTTTTTTTGGTAGGAATAAAATGAAAGACACTTCAGAGTTTTTAGCTTTACCTGTTTTCCACAGAAAACAACTTTTAGGCATAGTGTTCAGTGTCAGAATGGTAACACGCTTGTCAAATTTCCATCTGTATAGAAACTGGTTTTGAAATGTTTTAAGAGGAGTATTAGTGGATTTGTTAGTTAGGCCTCTTTCTTCATATCTTCATTTGAAAACTCTTGTCCCACTTTCTCTAGAAATGCTGTGTGTATTCACATCTTTAAAGAAACTTTGGAAGGAAACTTTGAAAAATCACAAAATGAACAAGTAGTCAGACATTTGAAGAATCCCTGTACGCTGAACCTTTTCATCTTGTGTCTTTGACTTGGGTCAGAATTAACAACAAAAATCTCTGCAGTTCTTCTAGTTCTGAAAGACTGGTTCAAATTCACTGGTGTTTTATTTTAGCTTTCAGGATTAGAGTTTAAGCTGTTAAATACAAAACCTTAACTAAAACCTGAGATCTTTTGGTGTGTACTCAGTGTAGATGGTCTATTTCCTTTACTGTTTATAAATTTCCTTAAATTTATTATCTCTGAAATTTCAATGTATCAGAAAGCCTAGGTACAGACATCCTATTACGAGCCAACCCTTATTTTCTGTCAAATGGTTCTGAATACTTTAAAAGAATCTGTTATAACTGATGGTTTGTCGTCAGCTTAATTAAGAAAACTAAACTCTGCATAGCTCTTGTGTGTGTATTTTTCCTTCCCTGTCTGTGCAGGGAATTGCTAATTGCGTAAAATCTTTCTGCATGTCTCTGTGTTTTTCCTCTTACGTTTTGGCTGCTCTTGTCCTGTTTTCTTCCTCTGCTTTTGCAGTGCTCAACCTTCTCATGTGAGTTATCACACCAGCCTCCTGCTCCGTATTGTATGCAAGGCATGGAGTCTTTACCAGCCGCTTACTAAAAGACTACATCTGCTATCCAAGCTCTCCTTTTGAAGACACCAGTGAGGGGCAATTTGGCACATCTTTCTGCAATAAAATTAAGTTGTGATTGTATGCCCATCCAAGCTTTAATCTAGATATTGCAGGTAATGGCAGTAATGAAGATGCCATAGTGTGGTCTAGCAACCAGGATCCCTGGTAGATTTGTACTCTCCTTTACATGTTGGTACTGTTTGGAGAAGCTCTGTAGACCTGAAGCGGAACTCATGCTGTCCTCAGGCCATCAATTTACACATACTTATAGTTCTGCAAGTTTTCTTTGAAACCATAGGTGTGTGGGGTGGTTTTTTGTTTTGTTTTGAGACGTGTTTTTGGGGTGTTGTTTTTTTTTTTTTGTTTTTTTTTTTTTTTTGGAAGAATTGTTTCGTAACATTTGGTGGTAATTAACGTGAGTCAGTCTTTTGAGTTGTGGGGGAAATCCTGCCCTGTGGAGAATTACAGAAGTCCTGTTGTTGATTTTTGAGGACCCCACAGTCTCATTCTGTTTTCCAGGAAAGCTTTTGTGTAGGTACACAAGATGCCTTCAGAGTTTGTGGATGTGTGTGTATTAGTCTGATGGCTCATTCTTTAATTTGACTAACATGTGCCAAGAACTTTTTAAAGCTGGTGTTTATGTCGGATTACTTTTCTGCTTGCCAGCGTAACTCTTCGTCAAGTAGCAGGTCCAGGCAGTCCTCCTGCCTCGCAGCTCTGGGGAGAGCATTGATGGGAAAGAGAAGTTTTTTTGCCTGTGGGTATATTAAAAGGCTGGAAGAAGAAACAATACCACCCTCCTTTGAGGTGATCCTTCCTGCAAGAATCTGAAGCTTTACTCAAACAGGAGGCGTTTTTGCTCTCTGATGGCTTTGAGTTTGGTTCTCAGACCCAGTGTGCTCATTTGAAGCTCCCATCAGGTTGTATTCTGCAGAAAAGAGGAGTCATGTTTCTGTGGTGAAGCCAGCCAGCTTTTTTTTAGGTGGCAAAGACAAAATTGGCTTCTGAAACATAAGTTATGCAAAGCGTGTAACATTTAGCTTTGCAGTTTATAAGTGCAACACTCTGTTCTTCAGAACTGCATTAGTGATCACTAGGCATAGTAATAGGCATAAAAGCCCATACTAGGGCATTTTGGTTGGTACGTGCTCTGGAGGGTCGCTTTTTTTCCTGTCCTCTGTTTCCCTTGGCATCTCACAAAGTGAGACAGTAATCTGTAATAAAAATAAGTAGACCCAAGTTGCTTTGTTCCATGTGTATTTTGAAATGCTGAATATTGATTGACCCTTCTTGAGCTCATTAATGCAGGAAGGGTAAGGTAATTCTAGTCAAACAAGTAAGCTTACACATGTGAAGTTGCTACAAGTTAGGAAAATGTAAGGTAAGAATTGTTTTTTGG
The DNA here is from genome assembly GCF_929443795.1 of Astur gentilis. Classification (NCBI taxonomy): domain Eukaryota; kingdom Metazoa; phylum Chordata; class Aves; order Accipitriformes; family Accipitridae; genus Astur; species Astur gentilis. Next base: position 5,092,185 of record NC_064910.1, on the reverse strand, counting down.
CAAAGGATTGAATTAATGGTGTACCCCATAAGGGGCAGAACCAGTACTAGATGATGCATCATGCTTTTTGTCCTTGGTATTGCTTCACTGTGGTATGTTTATTTCTGACTATTGGACCATCACCAGAATTTTGAATCCTGTTTGCACAGGATGTCTGTTCCTGGACTGATTTTTTTTTTTTTTTCTGTAATTTTTTTGCTACCATATGTCAAATGTGCTAAGAACTTGAAGCTTGTTGAACTGCTTTCTTAAGGTACCTAGTGCTTCTAAAAATACAGTAGCTATAATGTAAGCACTTGATATGTTTGTAGTCTGTATTTAGGCTCCAGTTTTGAAAATTCTTCATTTTTACTGGAACTGTTACTTTATATTTGTCAAGAAGAAGGCATTTGTGGCATCTGTGATATCGCTGATTTAAATGGAAGGTTGCTGTAACTGACTTTTTGAAGAAAAATTGTGTGTAAGCTTTAGCAATTGACAGTGGGTTTCTGAGACTGTTACTCTTAGGTTTCATGGAAATAGGCTTTGTGTTCTGAAGCATGTGGGAAGTTTGTGCTCTTTTGCAGCTCAAGAGGTGTAACTTCCCTAGAGGATAAGTTCTTGTTGTAGGAACTGTATTTGCCATCATAACTTACTGAAAGGAATGGTGAAATACAATGAAAGCAAATATAATTAAAATCCTGTAGAAAGGAGGAGAAATTGTTCCCCCTCCTTGAAGGTAAACCAGAATTTTGAAAATTTTTTAAGTTTACAAGTACAATTTAGTGTTTTCAGTTCTTTATTAGCTTTAAAAACGAAGAGGTGATACTCTTAGCTTCATTTTCAGGCAAAGACATTTGGATCATGAAGCTGGCATCTTCGTATTTTTGTAAGCGAAGCTTATGTTCCTTAAAGTCTGTTATGTTGCTCAAAGTTGCAGGCAGAGTTAATTCAGGGTCTGTGGGTTTTGGCTTTTGTTGTTCCCTAATGTGGCCTGCTCATGGTTTTAGATATAAGGTGAAGCTAAACGGGAAAGACTTAAATGGGAGCAAAAGATAGGCAAAGCACTGGTGAAGGTGTTTTAAAGAGCATGCAGAAGCAGCCCATGGAAATACACTAGAAAAGACCATGTGATTGAGTAATATGCATGGAAAAATGCCTCTGCCTTTTGATTCCTTTTCTAGCAAAAGGGAAAAAAATCAGTAATGTTACTGTCTTTATAATCTCTGCACAGAGAAAGCTTTGGACCAAATCTTCCCATTCTAATTGCAGAATTGGAGCACAAACCTTGAAATGACTTAATTACTCTCCCTTCCCCCCATCAACATCCTCTCTCCCTCAACCTGGAACTTACCTATTTCTCATGGTTTTACTGACTATTGGTAGTAGGCATGTAAAGGACAAAAATTAATAAAATTATAAATAAATTTGTTTAATGGAATGACTGAAGTATTTGAAGTTCTTGAAACTTTGAACCTTTCTGTCCTAACAAGAAAGTGTCTGGGGACTGTGTTTGAAAGTGGACAGCATATGTTTTCCTGGCTTTTGTGCTTTAACAACAGACCATGTGTTTAAATGTCAGCATGACATTTTGATTTCTAGCCTGCATGAGGAAGATGATTTAGTTGGGTCAGCTATTAAGAAACAGCTATTCAACAAGGCTCTTATGCATCCTTCAGAGAAAGCTTTGACTGTGGCGACTGCTTACTACAAATGAGGGATTTTTTTGTTTGTTTTCTTTGGGTTTTTTTTGCATTCCCAAAAGAAAGGCCAGTCCTGGACATCTGTAAACAGTAGTCGCTGGGTAGTGACACAAGCTTGGGAAATATTGTAATGAAGGTAGAGGCGACATGATTATAATATATGCATAAATTAACTCCACTGAAGTGGTGAGGTATTCAGAGCTTCTGAAAGTTGTGCAAATTTACTTTGCAATATTTAGCAACGATAGGTTTTTTTTATATCCAGATAGGATGAGAGCTTACTGAAAAAGGCCATCATCTTTTTAGTACCCTTCAGGCTGGTGGGGTTTTCTTTCACTCTCCCCTCCCTGCTTCCCAACCTGATGTTACCCTGTGTCAAAGGGTTCCTTGCCTGGGAAATTTATCCCCCCCCCCAAAAAAAAAAACCCCAACAAAAAAAACCCACAAAAAAAACCCCAAAACCAAACCAAACCCCACAACCAAAAAACCAAACCCGACTGTGACACTTTGGGGAGTAAATGTTGAATTCACTAGGTGGTGGTTGGTAGGGTTTGCATGTACTTTTAAGCATGGAGCACCAGGACAAACTTCAGTGCTACAGGCAGAAGGCTCAGGTGTTTGAGAAGCATGAAATAGTGATGGCCAACTGGCTTCTTCAAGGGTGGGTGGGAAGAAGGAGCATTTTCCAAGTATCCCTGAAATGCCTGGCAGAGAAAGAGAAAATTCAGAGCTACCTTCCTTGTAAATGAAATTTTATTAAGCTGTGATTGCCATCTATGTCATACTGTAAAGATGGTTGAAAAACGTGCTGATGCTCATTTCGTTTAGTTTATTGTCATACCGTATGGGATTTAAATGAGACCTAATAGAGTAGTAATTGGATTTGCAGTGCCTGTGTGACATAAAGGAGGATTCATGGTACTGTGTTCAGTGCGTTCCAGAGAGCAAATGCAAAAATGAAATCTCTTCTAATAAAGAACTGGCAACAAATGGATTCCTTGTATATATTCTTAAACTTAAAAAGAAAAAAAAAATGAAGCTGAAGAAATTTGTTCTAGGCATTGCCAGAACATTTCTGGCAGCCTCGTTGACTGCATGGTTCAATTGGAAGCTATTTTAAGTAAACTGTGTGTATTTTCATTGTAAGAAAACACTCACAGTAAAGTATATTATTATCAAGTTTAGTTAAAATTATTTTGTCTGATATTTTAAGTTATGCTTTAACATCAGAAAATGTGGTGGGTTACTGATTTGAATTTGGTCCAAACTGGTAATATCCAAAATTGCTGGCTTGCAAAGGGATCTCTGTGCATGCCTCTAGAAATGATTTTGAGGTTAAATGCACGGAGCGGGTGAAGATGGTAGCTGGTCTTCATTGGTACTGCTTTGAATTAAGGCTACCTGGAGTTCTGGAGTGCAACTCTGCATTTGCGTATTACCCACTTTGAATTTCTCTTTGAATTAGCTGTACGCTCTAGGCCAAAAATGCTTCTTATTTTCAGACTTTTCTGAATATCCCTAATGACTGTGCTCAGGAAAAAAAAACCAAACACAAAACAGCAACCCAACAACAAGAAAAACCCCCACCTCTAACTGTGTGAGCCTTGGTGTAAGAAGCACAGCCTGGAATGTGCAATCCTAAATATAGGCCCATTCATAATGAATGCTTTACTCTCTCCAGAATTTGATAGTGTGTTGATAGCAGAAGCACTCACAATATGTGTACAGTGAGTTATATCCTTAGCTTTGAAAGTGTTCTCTCCAGTATACGGGCAGATCGGGGTTAGAAACTTGTCTGAGCCTGCTATTTTTCATCATCATTCACTTATATTTATTTAAAGGTTTATTTATCTATTCGTAATAGAGATAAACATTTCTAGTTAGAATGTAGTTACTAACCAATATATATTACTTCAGTTATTTGGCACGCGCAGGTTTTTCTTCAGTTTTGTAGCACTCTTGAATAGTTTAATTTAAAAAACAGATAATTTTATCTGTAGCTTCAAAAGCAGTTACTTTAATATGCCTGCAAAGAAAGAAAACAACAATCCTTGTATTCTTTTCTTTGTTGAATTAAAATGCTGTTTTTCCCCCCACCTTGATCGTTGTCTTGTTTTAAAACCACAAATAAGCAGAATCTTGTGGCAAGGTTCAGCAAACTGAATTTGCCACATAATTAAGCAGTTACACAGACACTTCCAAGGCAAAAGGGAAACCAGTGGTTACAATGGTTTAAGGGAAGAAGCAAAAGCAGCAAGAAATCATACTCTTGAATTAAAAGCCCTGAATACCATTTGTCACTGCTGCCTAATATTTAAGTGAGGGAGAATATTATTTTCTTTTATGTAGGTTTTAGATAAATTTAGTTTGTGCTTCTAGGAAGTTGGCATGTTCTACTACTGCTGTTAATATTTTGTTGGGAAAAAGAAGTTTTGGAAAAACCAAAGCAGTACTGGAGGATGTAGAGGTAGACAGAAATCTTTTTAATTACTGGAGTCAATACATCTTTTTTTTGAAGAAGTGAATGTGGAAGCTATTATCTTGGGGGGCAAATTTCGACAAGATAATTGGCTTTGACCTTTTGCCAGATGTGTAACAGTTCTTTTTCCCCTCTCCCTTGTGTCCAGATAAATGTCATGCCTTTAGGATTTTGTTCCCTTGTTCTGGTTTCAAGTGTGGAGCTGCTTATGTAGCTAATCTGCACTTAAAATTATTTCCACTTCTAACCCCAGTAGGACTTTCTTTTGGGGTATTCACAAAGAATTGACATGATTGGATTTCTGCCCAGATACTGTATTTAGATAGCTTTGGAGATGTCATTAATTTGACAGCTGCCATAGGAAATCTTTGTTTTGACTATTGTTACAGGGCCTGCAATGTTTCTATTGCATTTTCATTTGTAGTCTGCCATTGAATTGGCGTGATTAAAATGAGTAGAATAAGACACCATCAAATGTGTACAAGACATGAAAGGGAGAAAATCAGTTCTGAAAACCTCAGAAGGTAGGCTGTTGCCAAATTTTATTTGGGTATTACAAGATTTTGGAATATCTAGTTATCTTTCAAACAGCAATAACAGCAGCGCCTGTGGCTAGGGCTGCTGTATGCTGTTGTGGAACCAAACCTGTGTTAACATTTCACTTCTTGTTGTCAACCCAAAGCAAAGTTTATGGGGCAGTTCAGGCAAAAACTACTTCAACAGTTTCTGGTGATTAACTTGGAAGAAAAAGGAGGTGTTTTGGGGGACTCCCCGTTCTTGGGAAGTAGCAATCCTGGCAACTCAGGCGTTGGTTCCTTTTTGTGGATCTGAGGAACCTAGCCATTTTGTTTTGACCTGCACATTGAAGGTGCAGACTTTAGGGACTGCCATTCTGCCATGTCCAAAGAGGACGGTCGCGGTACCCCACACGTCACTGACTAGCGTCTACTACCTACCAAGTCCTGTAGGAACCAAGGCCACTTCCAGGTTCTAAGTGTTTGTCTTCCACTTACCTTTGGGTCTTAGTTGTGAACCCCTCGTTGTGGTAGTTTTGTACTTGAACTGCATGAAGCTTGTTGTTTTTCTTCAGTGGGGTCATCAGAGGAGGCTCAGAAAAACTTTAAATCTGGAATGCTGTTTTTTCCCAGCCTTTGATATACAAATATGTTGGGACAAAAATGTCTTGCTCCTCCCAGGGAAGATCATTTCTAGCAGTGCTTTACTGAATACTAACACCAGGTACCGTTTGAGCATATTCCAGTTTTAGTAAGGGATTTTGTGTTGTGGTCATTGCTTTTTTTCCCCTCCCTCAATTTACTAATGTGTTCCAGTTTATGTTTGTGTGAGTTTGCAGCCCTGTGCTTTTCAACGCTGTAAATGAAATACCAAGTTTGAATAAACAGTAAATCTATCTACTCTTTCTGCTGGTGGTGGTTGGGAGAGATTTTTTCAACTTGCTCCCTCAGCTGAAGTCATTATAGATTTCTTCACCTGAGGGCCAAGATGCCTGGACTTCTTTCTACCATCCCTTAGATATGAAATGGCGCTCATTTATGCTGACAGTACTTCAGATGCAGTTTGCCTGAACGGAATAGGGCAGAGCTTGCTTACTCTTCAGAATAAGATTACTCTACTTGGACAGTAATGCCTACAGCATCTTTTTATACCCAGTAGCTCTGCACCTGGAGGCAGGGTAAAACCCAGAAACACCCTGAGCAAACAGGCTCAGGCGCAGGGAGTGATCGCTGCAGCTGTTGGTGATGACAGCTTTTACAGCAGGTGAGGAGTGCCCAGACCAGGTCTTGTTCTATTGGCGTAACATATCAAGTTGCCACTTGGCAGTTTGAGAGTTATCAAGAAGTTTCTGACAATGTTTTCCTTGAAGATGTCAGTCAGGATCTGCTCTGTGCATTTCCTCCAACTCCTTCTGTCTGCCTGGTGGTTTCAAAGACAACCATGGACCTTAATCTATCCCTCTTAAAATCACCTTATCTGTATATTTTAGCACTGAGACAGTAGTGGCACTATTATTTCAAATTCAGACAATGCTGCGTTGAATGTACGCATAGGAAAGATTTTCTTTGGACTATACCAGAACAGGAGCTATAGTAAAGGTTGCAGCCAGCCTTTAACTTTGAATTGCCAATGGGCTAAGTCTGCCTTACTTGACTCTACTGTGTTAGTGATCTGTAGCCCCTGTTACAACCCATTTTCTGTTACATCTCACTCCAAAGCAAATCTTCTCTAACTGTGTAGATGTGAGATTTATTTGCTTATTTTAAACATTAGTCTCCCTAGCCAAGAGTGGTAACCAGGCGTCTCTAGAGGCCTAGTGTTTCTCTGAGAGTGAGTTAGTGTTGCATCCTTCTGTGGTAGCTAATTCATCGGAATCTGTGGGTTTCACTTCTTTTCCAGTGGGGGTGTGCATTTTCAGTAATTTACACGTGCAGATTACTAGATTACTGTAAAGAGTATATTAATAAGATGTTTGTAGTCATCTTTCACAGCCCTGAAATTCACAAGTACTGAATTAAAAGCTCTGACTCTAGTAGAGAGGTTCGGAAGAACTGATATGGTTTGGTGGGTCGTATATGTCTTTATGTAAAACATTTTAATGGCAAAGATGCAATAGGAAAAATAGATTTGTGAAGGAGCTGCTTGGGCTGATGAGTTGTTAACCACTTGGTTCCTCAAAGATTCTGAGCTGATTTTACTGAATGGAAAAGATTGTCATTGTGCAGTTTTTACAAACAATAAAGTATCAATCAGAAAAAGGCTAAAGTTCCACTGGAATGCATTATTAAACTGTATATACAAAATACTAATTTCTAAAGTGCTGAAGAAAGTTATCCAACTATAAATGCTAGGATGTTTCTAAAAATGAAATCTGCAATTTGAATGACAAGGTATCCTGCTAAGGAAACCAAAATAATTATCTCATGTTCAAACCATGGCCTGAGAAGCTTGCTTAGTTAAGCACTACATAAGGTTGAAGTCTAATCCTTTCCTTTCCTTAAAGATAATGCGAGACAAAGTTTAAGAACAGCCTTGGTAAGTATAGTTCCGTTTCTGCTTATCTATCTGCAATTATAATTGGTAATTCAGGTCTTTCAGCATACATTTGTAAGGGTTCTTGAGGTGCTTAGAGCTGTCCTAAGCATATCAAGAAAGACCTTTGTTGCTTCTCCTGTGTGGGCTTTAGGGATATTTATGCGTGTGCTTACATAGCCAGCTGGTAAACCCTTAATAAGGAAAATTAGAAAGATTGTGAGTTCCTGTTCTGTATTGTAAATAGAAAAGAAAAAATAGGGGAATTGAGATAAAATGGAGTTTGAACTACTTCACCTTTCACAGATGGCTCTTGAATACGAATGCTTAAAAAACCCGAGGCTGTTTTGGTGTCACAGTACCTTTGTTGTGAGCCTCCTTCAGCTTTCGGAGACTGAACACAGCTTGCATTTATTTTGATGCTTGATTATCAGTCTGAAAAACAGGTGTGTGGGTTTTTTTGTTTATTTTTGAGACTGCAGTATTACATGTCCTCTCAAAGAGTTTGTCCCCCTTGCTGGGGGCAGGCTTCCCGGCTTCCCGTTCATGATTTCTCTGCTCTACTTTGTGGGTTTTTTCTTTTTCTCATTCAGGGACTACCCTGGAAGTGTTTGCAGCTCAGCATAATCTAATTTGAATTAGGTCAGTATCAGTAAGTATCAAGATGGAAAATCCTGCTTAAGCCAAGAATTAAAAAATTTGCATATCACAGTGAGTTTAGTTAGTAATTTGGTATCAGTATTAGGTTTTTTAATAGCTCAGACTTTTGGGGGAAACTTCTAGCTGAGAGAATGTAAGAAGCATGTGATTCCTCTTAAGAAAGTAGTGTAAATCTGTACAATATATATAGTAGAATTCTTAGCAGATGCAGTCATGAACAGATGTAACTCTCCTCATTATTTCCAGTTTAAAAAGATGCTAGTCATGCATGTATTTGGATTGCAACTACAGAGGAAGCTGACACTGGAAGTTGGTTTCTGAAATACAGTATTTATTTTAAATGTTGATATCATTTAGAGAATCAGCTACTTGTGTTTCACGAGTAGATTGGGAGTTGGTGGTTATGCAAGTAGTCATAAAAAATGGTCTTGGTTTTTGATAAACGTATCGTATATACACCAGAGTCTCCAGGAGATATGCATTCGACTGCAGGAGTTAAATGGGAATACACGTCAGCATAGCCTCTTTCATTGCATGTCGTTAAAGTGTGAGCCATTGCACACTTTCTCTAGCTGTGTTCTTCTCCCTACCTCTCCCTCTGAGTATATGTTTGTTAAGAGAAAAAAAAAAAAAAAAAGTTTTTTGAGTGAGCAGTGATACATGTCTGATCGCTTTCTCTTTGATACAGACAGCGTGGTCGGGAGGTGTACTACAGCTCTCACATGCCAGATAGGAGCGCAGGGAAGATACACAACCTGCTGCCCGTGCACTGTTCAGAAGAGAACTGAATTTTGTAGGCTAACTCTTACAGCCTCTGGTGATGGCTCCAGACCTGGACCGCTTAAAAAAAGCCCATTTAAACACAGAAGTTCGTCTTTGCTTCAGGAACTAGGCTCATTTTCACAGCTGGCATACAGGCTTAAATCTTTTCCAACGTTTTAAGAATCTGGCAGTCTTTTCTGCATGCAAGGCAGTGAACCTGTTCTTGTGCCCCATTTCACTTGCTTCCTTGCGGTTAAGGAACCGCAATCTTAAGAGAAGAAAAGCGTAGTTGTGTAGAGTATATAGCTTGAAAGGATTTTAATTTTTTTGTTTGTTTTCAGAATGTTATACCCATTGTAATGCAACATTGCAGTTTGCTGCCTTTTTGAAACCTTAAGTACAATGCAAATCCAGTTCTTTGTTTCCTGCCAATCTTTCATTAGTTTTTAAAATGTAGTATTCAATGGATGCCTTGACTTACCCAAGTTAAAGAATAGTTGTGTATTTTAACATTACCATTTTCTTAGCTTTAGGAGAAGGTAATATTAAGTGAGTTCGATGAGGATATATATGACTAGGAGGTTAAAATACTAAGCATATACTAGAGTCTTGAATAAACTTGGTGGATTTCTTTTTCCTTTAAGCAAATTCAGGCACTGAGCTTTTGAGTGCTTAGGCTGATCTGTCTGCCTCTCCGTGGAACTGGATTGTGCTTGCCCAATTGTCTGCATAGTTAAAATATTTTGAACATAGCCTATTTTGATGTAACTTCATTTGAAATATCTGCCTAATGGAGAAGTCTTAATGGAATACTTTAATAGCCCAAAGTGGTTACCTGCAATTGCTCCAGTATATTTCAGGCAATTACAAAGGAAGGCAATATTTAATGTTGGGAGTGGAGCTAGATGGTGTAATGAACTGGCAGATTGCCAGCATGATCTTCTCCAGAGGAGAATTTGTATTAATGTGATGCTTTTCACTTGTTATCCAGAAGGTCACCAGTAATATGTCAATTGTTGAATTTTATCATAGTTATCGAAGTCACTTGAATGCCTTACCATTGGAGTTGAAATACCCACTCTGTGCAATACAGGTTTATGGTTGGGTCATTCTTGTGTATTAGCATATTAAGTATCAAAGAGATTATTTTAGCTATTTCATGTCAGAATTTAAATAGGAGGTGGTTGGGTGTTGGGAAGAAAGCCTGAGAGAATTGTCATTGAAATAGTCATTGTAAGGCTGAATCTGGATTTTAGCCATGGGGATAAAGAGAATGGGGCACATTAGAGCTATTATTAGTGAAAAGAAAGGTGGTTAATAACTTTGGATGTTACTTGTAATCATTACAAGACTGCTAATTTATTCTTAAGGTTGTAATCTTTAAAGATTATACAGTTAAAGTGCTTATTATATTAGAAGTTACTGATATTTATCTTCTGGTGCTTGTTGGCAAGCATCAGGTTCAAACTTTTATTTCTGACTATTCAAAAGTGCTTTTCACTGTGGCATGCGTATAGTCCTTGTGTTTGGAAGGCCTTGATGGAGAAAACAAACGAGAGCAACTGAGGTTGCTGTTCAGACATAGACAAATTTGTCTTTCTGCCTTGCATGTTTGTGATCACATGTTCATCCAATTCCTATACGCTGCCATTCCTGTTCCTTGTCGTCTTCTGTTCCTCTGCTCTGGGCTCACGGTAAGCGTAGGATCTGAAGGCAGTCGTGAGTGGTAAGGAACCGTGGCATTTTGGATGCAGCAGGGCTGACATTACTGCAGTAGTATTGTTGTTAAGATTGAGATAATGACAAATTGACATCACACTAGATGGTACTGAAGTGATGGGCGCTGGTGATACCATGGGACATAACTGCCCAGCTCTGTGCCTCTGTTTGCCTTACAGCCTTTCAAAAAAGTTGTTGACTTCATTTCCCAAGTTTTGTAATGTTATGCCAGTTTGTCTTTTGGGTGGACGTTAAGGGTTTGCCATGTGTGCCTCAAGGCTCTTGAAGGCTGATGGAGAGCATTTTATACTCTCAAAGTTTTTAACTATTCATTCCCCAGCCTGGCTTTGCTATCAAATACAGCTGTCTAGAGTCCTGGCTGGTAGGACACAGCAGCAGAACCAGAAAAACCTACTTACGGTGCAAACCCTTTGCCTGGGAGTGATAGTCCCAAACCCTAACCACTGTTTCCATTTACTGCCCTTTGAGAAGAAAGATCTTAAACTTCTATAACTGAAAGATTGTTTCAAGGAACATATTTAAAGTACAAGTGAATTATTTGCGGTCCAGGTTTCCATCCTGAGTTTGAGTCACTCTGCAAGTCATGACGTTTTGCAAGCAAAGCTTTGGGCCGTGGGGGGGTGTGATGGAAATTGGTTACTCTGCTGGGAAAGTCACTCTCAGTGTGACTCTTAGCAAAAAAACTTCCTCTGGCTCTTCCATAGCAAAGTGAAGATTTTTACCAGAAGAAAAATAGAAAAGGAGGTCATAATGCAGTGGAATTGAGCCCAGAGAGGACAGAAACCAGTCTTGCATCTTGCGCTCGTTAGTGCGTTAGATTAACAGAGATTCATTTCAATCAAAGTGTTGATAGGAATGAGGTTTTCTTGTGCGTTTTCTTCCTTTGACTCTGCACTATCACCATTAATGTTCTGAGCTACTTTTAATGTATGTTAATTGAACTGGGATAGTAAAAACCATTCTTGCTGTACAGAAGGAACTTAGCATTGTTATATTGAGATAAACACGGCTCGTGTTTAGATGGAATTTGGACTCTTATTTTGCCCAATTTAGTCTCCAGTTGACTAACACATATGAGGTTAGTTTTTCAGGTATTGACAATTAACAGTACTGTTTTTCAGCTCACTTTCAAACCCAAGTTCTATATGCAAACGTGCATTTGTGAAGGTGGAAGCAGTAATTGAGAGAGGTGTTGGGTTTTTTTTAAGGAACAAAACAAAAAAAACCCCAAACGAAATCAGAAGCTTGGTACAGTACTTCAGTGGTGGGTGGTAATGGGCAGTAGATGATTTGTGAGGTAGGAAGGGGAAAGATAGTACTGTTCCGAAGATCTTGTAACAAAAAATGAAGTGACTTTTATTTTCTCACTTTTTCCCCTTATTATTAAAAATGTTCTTGCATTATTTACAGGAGGAAAACATGTACTACAAAATACTCACCCAGTAGGAAAATAGATCTGCCCTGCTTCTGGGTTTTAATGTTGCTTCCTTTGTTAAAGTATCTTTCCCATTTACTTGATATCTGTCCTATAATTTCAAATACAGAGCAGTTTTCAGCAAGAACACAGTTAAGGTCTGTAACTGGGTAGGAAAATTGATAGAGCAAAGTGTGGTTGCCCATGGTCTGTGTCTGCAGAAAGCTGAAAACCCAGGTCGGGTGGTGGGGCAGCAGGCGTTCCAGCCAGCAGCCTGGCAGAGAAAGGGATAGGTCACCTTCCAGTCCCGTCTGTCCTCTGCTTTCACAGGCATATCTTCATTCAGGTGATGAACTGGATCAGGAGGCTCTTCTGGTTGAATTACACTGCCTCATGATTTGCCTTCCTCTGTTTATTTATTTATTTATTTATTTATTTTTTTTTTTTCCTTGTGTGTTTTTCAGGAGGGCTGGCAATGCTCTGGCTTCCCTTGCAGCTGCTGGGGAGCAAGGGGTGAGCAGCTGGGGAGCTGAGGGGCAGGGATTCGCTAGTGCTTTATACCCTAACAATATGTTTGTGCTTAAATGTTTGTCAAACTGTGGTTTTAGTAGTTCTGTTACTCCACTTGTTAATGGGTGGAAGTCTAAATCTCACATTTAAACATCTGTGTAAGGTATTTATTACACCTTTGTCAATATACTCCCCCCCCCCCCCCCCCTCGTTATGATGTGTGGGTTCATTGGATGAATTGCTCTTTTTAATTTAATTTCTTCATAGGATGCTTTTGTAGAGTGGCAACTGGTTGGAATCTGTTCAGAGAAGACTTTGAACAGAAACATTTGTCCATGAGCGGCCTCAGGTTGAGTAGGAGTTGTGATATATCATCCTTACGAGCTAGGGGCTGCAGCGCAGGAAGACGCTCAGAATTTTTTCCTTCTCTTTGAATTGGATCTTAATGGGTTTACGCTGCCTGAATTTGTCAGACAACCTATGGAGTTAGAAGCGTCATTAAAAAAAAGAAACAAATGTTTAAAGACTTTGAAGTCCCTTCTGAAAGGTTACTTTTGCGGCTAGGAATACTTAACAGAAGAATGGATGCTGGGAGGGACTGCTGGAGGCTGGGGCCATGTCCAGGAGAATTTGAGACTCTCCCGGGAGAGAGGTCCATCACTTCTCAGGGGGCACGTGGCTGTGCTCAGCCACCCTCGTGTCTTCTTTACATCCAGCCAGAATATCCCTTAATGGAGTTCTCCAGCCCTATGCCCAGTTTCACTGCCTCTGTCAGAGCTCTCTTGTTGGGTCAGTATCGCTATTAGATGTGATGGTAATCCCGCTGCATTGCACATCCAACTGTGTGTGACTGCCTCCTGGGTGGAAATAGTCATGTCCCCAAAACTGTTGGCTATGCTTTTGCTGATGTACCTCAAGTTTCCATGTGCAACAGCATTTCTCTTTTCTTAGGAAGTATGGGCAAGTTAAACTGACTAATGTAAAAGTGAAGGAAACAGTAAATGATGGTGCTTTTTAAAACATAATCTTTCTAAAACTGGGCTGAATTTTTAATTCCATTTCTTGATTGGTTTCTCTCTGTACTGTGATGGCTGGGTTTGTAGTTACTTTCTTTCCTAGATGGTTTTGATTGTCTGTGTATTCACATGGAGAAAAGTTAAGTATGAAGATGGATTCTATTTATGCTGAACAGGTGGCTTAAGTTGGAGCCATTCTGCCTGCTCTTCAGCATCTCTGAGGAGATCTTGGTAGTATGAAAACTAAATTACCTACCTGAAGGTCTTCTAAGTTTAGTGCTGAAACTAAAATAAGTGTTGTTTGTTGTTTCAGATAGTGGTGTACATAACTTTGTTGGAGAGTCCTGCCTTTCACTGCCTGGATCCTTTTAACAGTGTGCCAAAGGTGAGTGGTTCAAGTTCAGTGGTTGTTTTCATAACTAAAGATAATGAGTGAACTGGATGTATTGCTTGATTTTTGCTTCTGTGCAGTGTAGTACTTGCAATTTTTTATTTTTTTTTAAACTGCTGGATGGATGATTAAATAGCAAGTCTTTTTCCTTCAGCGATCTGAGACAAATCAGTTTTAGCTCTTACTTGCAGAAAAAGACAAGAAAAAAGGATATGCTCAGACTATTAATTAAGCACCAGATATTGCTACCACTGCTTTTTGGCTCCTGTCTCCCTTTACCTACTGCTTTGACTTGGGACGTTTTCCCTTGAAGGTGCTGTAGGCAGGATGTAGTAGTGTGGGAGGTATGGAGGAGTAGCAGCCATCCATAGCCTGTGGTGGAGCAGACTTAATATTGTTCTTTGATTGAAATCTAAAAACTAAGTAATAGCTTATAAAGCATTGAGAGGAAAGGAGTTTTGGGGTTTCTGTGGGAGTAGAACAGAACTGCATTCAGTATATATAGAGTATCTTCCTGGGCTGGCTCTGAAGACCTGAAATAACCTAATGAAGCTGATGTTTTCCATAGGATTCATTTTGTGGTAAAGTCTGGCTATCTTTTTTTCTGTTAATTCATGTACCCTGTTGTCTGTTTCTAGTATCTGTAGTTATCTCTGTGGCTTAGCAGAGATTTATTAACAGAAGCTTTTAATAAAAGTCAACCTCATTACAACTGTACCAAAAAATAAAAGCAAAAAGACAGAACACTGAAAGAACTTTCAGCATTGTAGTGACTGCAGACCGAACAGAAAACTGGGAATCTTAGTTTCATTCATTACTTCACCAGGTGGATTTATTATTTCTTACTCCAATTCTCTGTTTATAAAATAAAAGTAATGTTACCATCTTCAGAAGGAAGTTATGAAGGCTCATTATTGACATTTTGGAGCCTTTAAATGGAAAGCAAGGTATTAAGTCCTTGTGTGCCTTGATATTTGTTGCGAGTTCTGTTAAATACTTGTTCAATGAAGTGTTATTAGATGTTGAAATTAGACTTAATTTGTTTAATAAAGTGCAGGTGAACCAACCAGTTAGAATTAAAAATGCAGCCCAGTCTTAAGTATAACATCTACATAAGTTTTTGCAAATTATTCAGTTTCCTTCAAACTGACAAGGAAATTATGAAGTACTAGAATAGAAACTCTGAGATGCTGCAATTGGCTCTTGCAATACATTTCCAAATTATTTGATATATGTCTTTAAGCGTAATGGACGAATTTATAACGCTGGCCTTTCCAACAGATCAGAGTATAGCCAATGATTCATCAGACTGTAGACTTAATCATAGTAAAATTATTCTATTTTTTCTACTAAAAATTAAGCTTGTATTTTACTGACTATGTCCCAAATTTTGCATTGACTTCAAATGTGTAATATAAAAGTCTTTAGAGTTTTATCTTTGGAATCTCTTTTTTGTCATCTTTTATAATAGTTTTCAGTTAAATGTTCAGTGAAACGAATTTTTAAAAAAATCCACTTATTTGTTCAAGGAAATAGGTGTTTGGAATCTGAGTTATAGATTTAGAGTCATCTTTATTTGTTGAACTTATTTCTGTGATATTTGGCTTACTGAGTAATTTTTAGTTCTACTCTTTAAAACAAGAAGGGGGGAGGGGAGCCAAATATGCCCAAAGTGCAGGTGTTTACAGCAGGTGAAGGTTTTCTATACTTCCCAAAAAGGCAATAAATAGATAATAGCTCACTGAAGGGAGTAGAGCAAGAACTCTTTGGACATCTCAGTTGACAGGGTGTGTAGTAGTCTGTCGTCTTTTTTTTTTTTTTCTCTTCTTCTAAAGTATGGGTACCCAGAATACTTGCTGCGTCCAATGAGACAATACTTAGATTTAATTTTGTTACTGAAATTAACTTCTGTATTAATATTTTATGTCTTTTTCCCTCCTTTGTGTGCATGGTTCTGATGGACTATGTTCAACTTGGTAAAGATGTGATTCTGCAAAACAGGGAGCCTTCTAATGCCTTTCCTGAAAGGAAATGAATGCATAGGTGTGTGCTCAGTAAAGCCTACACTTGAAATGCTTTGTTGAACCAGAACATAGTAAACCATTTGCCCTTTGAAAATGAAATGCAATTGACAACAGAGTAAATATTCACAAATTACAGTCAAAATTTTCTTAAACTTCACTGAACTGCAGACGATAATGTGTCATTATGGGATTTTGTTGAGTCAGAACTACAGTGTAATTAGTATGTGGTTGTCAAGATCTGCCAGCTCATCTTTTATCTAGCTGGGCAAGCTGGCTTTTTTCAGTTGTTTGGTTTTGTTTCTCTCTCTCTCTCTCTCTCTGAAGAGAACTATATGGAAAGCACCCTTTTTTAAAAAAGAAAAGATCTGTCATTTCTGCAATTAAATTAGTATGAAGTTACAGATGAAGCCTAATGTTCTGGCAATTTATTGCAATCATTCAGTTGTTGCAAATCTGAAACTATCCGGAAAACATAGAACATCATGTTGTATGTAGTGGTATTCTGTACTTTTGAACTTGTTCCTCATTCACTTGCGGTCTTTGAATCAAAAAATAAATTTCATCTCATATTTTCATAATAGAATATTTTAAAAAGTGATTGCAATATTAATATGTGCCTTGAGCAGTTCTTTTTTGTATTTTAGATAAAATCTTCTGGGAAGTGTTCTTTAATAGTATAATTTTTTGAGACTTCGTACACCTTTATGGAATGTACTGCTTGGTTCTTCAGGGATACCTCTGAACATATCAGGAGCAACAGGTACAAGCAAAGTTATCAGTGTCCTAGTACTCAGCAGATACGCCAAAATGTGATCAGATGTCAATGGCTGCAGTACCACAACATTTGGTGGAAAGCCTAGTCTGTAAAGGTACTTGGAACAACTGTGAGGCCGATGTACTCCTCGTGTTGCGAGACTGGGGACCTGCTCGCAGCTTCTGAAAGACTGATCTTCCTCATTTAAAGGAAAAAGCACCACAGACATTTCAATTTGATGGAACTGTCTGCGATGCTGTACCAAAATAGTTCTTGGTATTTTTCTATGGATCAGCATGTTTGTAGTTGTTGATTTTTGAGGAGTTTAAACCCAAGGAAAACAATCCCTGTTCTTGGTGTTTTGTATGAGATAGTTATGGGAAATTTTGATTCTGACAGTAATTAAGAGAATGAAAGGTATGTACTGAATGTACTGAGTGGATGTCTGGATTCCTTTCCCTTAAGAAAAAAATGTTTCCTGTAATTACATCAATTATCCCAGGTGCCTAAAGTGTTGCTTTTAAGCCTTCGAATGCAACTTTAGCATTACTTAAATATATTTACAGACATTTAGTATAATAAATGAATTTGTAGAATACTGCCCATTATGCTATGCTAGTGGCAGAATACTTTCTAACCTGTAATTGTGGACGGTAGGGAGAACACTTTCATACCATCCTACGCCCCCATAACTACAGGTATACACCCCGCCCCACCCCCCCAATAAATTGATCTTCCCTGAGTTACATAATTTTAGTACTTTCTCTTTTGGATTTTTTACATTTTTTTCTATTTCTCTTTGTAGTAATTGTAGTTCTTCACATGAAAATACAGGCATGCTCTTATATACTAATAATATAAAACTAGATTATTAAGAATCACTTGTCTATAATTTTTTTCCCGCATTGATAGCTTCAGGCGCAACTCAGGTTTGTGGGTATCAATGGTACCTGCTATGGTCCACAAATAGCCTTTGCAGCATACTTTAACTGCAGTCCCTATGGAGTCCTCATCAGAGGACACTGTACAGCTCTTTCATCAATACATGACAATTCAGTTCAGTAAAAATAAAACAATGACCACGTTCTTCCTGGTGGAAGTAGTTTTGTGGTTTGATAGCTAATGTGGACTTCGTCTGTCTTCTCATCCAGCATGTTAGTTTTTCTGAGCCAAAAAAAGCTTTGCCTGCTGAAAAGCATCTAGCATGTTGCTCATGAATATAGCTATTAGTTAAGCTGTGTGTATAAAATAGATATATATGAGTAGGCTAAGGTTAAGCTTGTGCCCCAGTATATTCGTGAACTGAGTACAGAACACTCAGCAACCAACCTTGGTGTCTTGATGAGTGTTTAGAGGAATGCCACTGGCAGAACTGGTTACTGAGCCCGTATTTCTGTGGCTTCTAAATAAACATATCCCTGCATTACACCAGTTTCAGTTAGATTTGAATATGCACTGCACTTCTGAGGGACAACTGATGTGGCCAAGAATATGATCTTGAGAAACTCTTCAGGGTAGCTCACGTAGTTAAGCTACATCACAGGGAGGTTATCCTGAGATGCTGAACGCGTTCATGCCTTAGGTGAGTGTTGTACGTGGAGGCATACATCGGGGAAAGTCAGCTTGAGGTTTTTGGGGCGCGGGGACGGGGAGCAGTCCTTGCGCCAGCGCTGTGCAGTGCGATAGGGCTGTATCGGTGCGGGGCCAGGTCAGTGATCCCAAACCCTCCCGACGGAGGAAACGGATTAGCGGCTGAGGCCACAGTCACCGAGTTACTCTAAGATCTAACTGCCCCATAAAGGAGCTGTTGTCATCTCCTGCTTGCAAATGCCTCCTTGGGTTTCTGAGGGGTGCCGTCCCTGTTCCGTAGCTCTTTGGGGCTGGCTGGTGCTTTGCAGGAGCAGGTACACAGCCAGCGTTGGTGTAGGTCACTTAAAAAATCTGTTTAAGGCTTGTTTCTCCATTCGATAATGGCTGGAAGGCGGTTCTTCTGGTGTGAAGGCTTTGAGGGAACTTTAAACGCTTCATTGTTCATGTTGGAATTGGTGTGTAGTAGAAATACAGCTAAAGCCTTAAATGTGTGTATTTTCAGTAGTTCTGTTAACGTAT
This sequence comes from Astur gentilis, assembly GCF_929443795.1. NCBI lineage: Eukaryota > Metazoa > Chordata > Aves > Accipitriformes > Accipitridae > Astur > Astur gentilis. Next base: position 5,073,596 of record NC_064910.1, on the reverse strand, counting down.
TCCATACATCATATTCAAATGGTATGTGTTACATCAAATGTATTATGGCGTTAAAAAACAGTTCGGCTTGCTGAAATACTGCCTTTTAATGCATGGGAAGAGACTGCACATGCAGTTCATCTCATTTCGTATCTGGCGAATGATTTTGCGCGTGTTACCCACGGGCATTCTGGATAAATGCTGAAAGTGGTGAATTTCACAGAACAGAAAATGTTTAAAGGTTAGTGTGGTATATTTGCTGTGGAATTCTGTTTCTAATAATTTGGTTAATTAATCTTGGATTACAATTACTGTTTGCGCTGTAGTAACAAAGCTCGAATTGTACTAAGCAGAGAGGACTGAGAAAATGAGCTTGTCCTGTTTTTTATTTTTTTAAGCCAGTAGTAACACAAAGCATAGAATACCATGTGTACAGATAGAAATGTTTTTACAGTCTATTTTTCTTTCCCTGACTTGGAGAGTCTCACTTTAAGACATCACAGCCTCCTTGCAGTCTCCTGGGTTTAACCCCCGCTTTCCTTTGTCCTCGCTTTTCACACCCTTTTGTTTCAGAGTTCCCCTGCAGCTCTCCTCTTATCCCTCCTTATTTTGGAGGCTGTTGTCTGTGTCAGCTGCTTTTAGTTGTTCCCCATAATAGAGCCTCTGTGCAGCTTATTTTCTACCTGCTCCATCACTCTCCCCCCGCTAACCCCTTTCTTTTAAATGATCCTACTCCTGCTTTTTGATTCAGCAGCTGTATGCATAATCCTTCCAGTAGGTCCCCTGCTACTGTCAGTGCTACTCACACTGTTCTTTTTCCTCACTAGTTTGAGTGCTTGCGTTTCTTTTTAGCATGTCTTTTCCTTGCGACCGCTTGTTCCACCTCTTCCTACTAACCTTTACAATTTACCCGTAGCCTGATATTTTTTTTTAATGTGAAATACAGACATCTGAAGAGACGTGTTCCTATATGCAAGTTAAATATCTGCCCCTCATGGCAGCTGGCTGCGGCGGGTGATGTCAGAGACATCCTTTCCCTGAAGCAGCAGGCGGTTGGGGGATCCGGATTTTCCCAAGAGGCTGGTTTTGAGTTCTCCATCTTGCACCAAAATCAGTAGCTCTTTGTCTGTCACTTGGCACGTTCTCTGATAAGCTGGGTTGTCTCATACCATTAGTTCTCAAGTTATCACATACCAGCCCCAAAAATGCTGTTGAATGAGGGTTAGACCTCTCTTCATATTTGATCTCTGAATTTGTTTTTCAAGATTAAACAGTCAGAGTATTAGTTTTCCTTTCTTAGTTCTCCCTGAAGATTACTGAATGGCATTTGCTGCCAGCCCTGGATTTGTATAAGATCTGGAAAGGTCTATTCCATTATTGCTAGAGAGAGTGCTGGTTTATGATGATGAAGATCAGGGTGCCTGGTGAGCTAAAGTATTTATCTCAAAAGAAAAGGGTGTGACATCCTTGGGTTTGCTTAAGTGTTTTGACTAGAACTACAAACGTCCTCTGTGTCTGTGTGTGTGTATATATGTTTATAAAACTGGTTTTGAAAGTAGCTCCTAAGCAAGGTTTTGACAGTTGTGCTCCTTAGAGAATTGAATTTACTGTCAGAGGGATAATGGAAACTTGCATTCTCAACTGCTGACTTGTGCTTCAGGCACTCATTGGATGCGTGGCTGCTATAACATACTTTCTGACTGCAGTAAGTTACTGAAACTTCAGGAAGTCTTGACCTGTGAGCTGTAAGCCTTCTCCCGTGAAACCGGTAACACATCATCGTGTGGCCAAAACGGGGGCGTCCCGTATGTGTGCTGGGTTTATGTCCAGTGGCGTGAGGAGTGGCTGCTGCTGTGTACTCTTCAGCAAAGAAGGTGTTGCGGCAGAGACATCAGTAGGTGGTTGTGACTTGCTCGCTGGCTGCGCTTTAGGAGGAGCGGAGGAAAATGACGGCACTAAGCAGGTCACTGGTCAGACTGAGGATTCTGGCCTGTAAGTGGTGACTGGGCATCTCTTCATCCTGAGTCAGTACCCTGGCTAATTCTGCAGGATCCTTAAAAATAGGAGAAACAAAAACTGTGAGGGCAGCATCTGATGCAATGACACAGTCCTGCTTACCTTTGTGGAACTAAAGCTTGATTTCAGGGTTGAGTTTTTTAACTACGCAGTAGAGGAGCAGGAACGAGGCATCAAGTAACACTTCAGTCCCAGACCTGTTCCTCAGAACTTAATTTTCAACTAGAAACTTAAGAAAAGGAACAAATAAAATAAAAAAGCTTGGTATTAGCCACTTGAAGCATTCAGAGGTTCTGTGGTGTAGGAAAGGAAAAGGGATCTCTTCTGTAAGTTCTCCCTGAGGTCCAGGGGGAGAGGGGATACATGTGTCTTCCCCTTTCTCCCTATTCTCTTCCCCACCTGGAGCTAATCTGTGAATTTTTATATACTTCCTCCTACTTTTGATGAGTCAAGGGATTGTAACTTGCTGCTCCACAGCTCCCAATATTTGTGTATGAATTTTCTTTAAAAAGCCTTTTTCATTGAGGCTTGATGCAGATTTGGTAACGCTATTGGCTTCTCTTCTGTTGTAATATACATTTTTAAATTTGTATTAATCTAGGAGGAACAAGAATTCTGTGGCTAAACTTCCAAATTTCAGACCTGTGGTTTTGAACCTGTTTTTCCTTTATTTAATCTTTGTTCTAGCGCAGATATTAATCCCCGCAGTCTCTCTCCATGTTTGGAAATTATTTGGCTACTATTAATTCCCTTTCACATTTGTTGATGCATTTTATTGTTATCTGGTGGGAGTAAGGAAGAAAATGTGTCCGTGTGTGTGAGGATAGAACATCTTCATCAGTGTAAGAGTACATAACATTTCTGTATGAAAGGGAATGTGATATAGCAGCCAAAACCAAGTGTTTAATTTTGAACCGATTTGTTTATTGCAGGGAGAATTTCTTCAGAAAAGTGAGCTGTGAAGAAGTTTCTGGCAGAAGATAAAACAGTAGATTTAGAGGAGTTTGGAAAGATTCCGTTTTGTTCAGGCACTGGAGCCGAGAGTAGGAGTAAAGGAGGATGAGAGTCTGGCATCGTTAGGCAATGTTGGTCTCTATTGAATGTATATTTTGTTAATGGAAATGTAGACTCTTCTAATTGCTTATTCTTGGTTTTTGGTAACTGTTTCTATGGAAAAAGTCAGATATTCCTAGTCTTCATCTGGTAAAAGTTTACTTTCAGAAGCTTACCTTTTTGAGCAGCAGTGGAAAATCATGTTGGGGTAATAGTAGTGGAACAACTTTTTAGGTTGTCTGTGTAAGCAGTCTTAGAGCAGCTGACACCAGAACAGCAAGGTGAGAGTTCAGAATAAGGAGCATCTTCCTAACATGCTTACAGCAGCCTGCATTCTCTGGAGCACGGCTGGCAGAAGGGTTTCAGTAAATCCCCTTTCATCCGTTTCCCCCTTCAGTGAATGGTGTTTCTCTCTTGGTTTTGTGTCCCTCCCCTTCGATTGAGGATTTAACAATGGCTGCCTGCTGTAGTTGTGCGGCAGAGCACTCGCAAGTACTATTTTTCAGAAGAGGACCTCATCTGAACGGGAGGAAGATATGTAAGAAATAATTTGATTGAAATATATGAATGCTGCCAACATTCCAGACCAAAAATGCAGTCTTGACTTTAGATTTAAAGCATTTTTAAGAGCTACAGGACAGGTCATTTTGAAACCTGTTTTATTTGGAAAAGCGTGAGGGAGTTTCCCCTGCACTTGTGTTTTGGGAGCAGTAAGACAGGATTCCTGTCTTGACTCTGAAGAGCTGTCAGATGGAAGGAGAACAGATAACTTTAGGGAGAGACTGGAGAGATAGCCCTTTCTTGCCTGGGCTGATACTTTCCCAGTTGTCAGTCAGACTGACTGCTGTGCTAATGCCGTACCAGAGACTTGTAAAGCTGCAGCATTTACTCATGTCTCATACGAGGTCCAAGAGTGTCTCTTTATTTAAATTGTGCTTTCTCTTGGTACGTGTTCCTATCAGGAAATTAAAAGGATAGCTTTCCGAGTAGCTATCTTGTGGTCCAGTCTTCTTCAGGAAGATGTACAGATTTATACGGGAATAAATTTAAGAGTACTAGCTGTTTCTTAATGAAATCTAACACTGTATCTTTTAAGCTGCCTCTTTGGCTATATACATAAGCACAGAATCAAGAATGTTATCTTGCATCCGGTGATTATTTTTACCTGTACTATTCAAAGACTCTGCTTCTAGAAAGTAGCTTTTTCTGTGAGAAAGTCTCCTAGATATGACAAATAGATGTTCAGTAACTCCAAATTCAGGTAAAAATCTGTGGAACTGTGTGCCTGAGAGTTAAATTGAGAAGCGTCTTAATACTTTTTTTGTGCTGCTACGTGCACCTTTTTATATTGGACAAAAGTTCTGGTCCAGGTGGTTAAAAAAAAAAAAAATAAATCCAGAAGTCCAAGAATTTATTCAGTATTTGAAATGATAGTGAACTGGAAAGCTCACAGCAACAGTCTGAACAGGGCCCGTAAGTTACTTAGGGCTCTGTGAGCTAGAAAGTTAAAAATTGTTTTAATATACGTATTTTTCACATTTTCCTACTGTCATGAGGTAGATTGAATGGGCTTTTTTGTAAAGCAATTGATAAATTGCTTAAGACTATAAAGTGAACATTGTCTAGAAATGGACAATGTACTCTTTTTCCTAAACAGCTTTGGTTGGGAATAAATGCGTTTTTGAACTGAACAAACATCTCTTCCTCTTTCTAGTTAAAAAGCGAATATATGATTTTTCTATTGGGGAACAGAAGGTCAGCAGTTCAATTTTATTTTCAGCATTTTATAGACAGTTTAAAGTGAAATCCCTTGAAAAGTAGGTAGCAGTGTTTCAAGGGATTAGCAGTAAAACGTAGCAATCCACAGTGATTCTGAGCTTTGTCCTTCTGTGTGAGATCAAGGTTAAACTTCTTATGTCTGAGGACTGTTCTTTGTTTATACAATACATAAATGTACTAACACTTCCAGTGAAGTGTAATTCCTGCAGTCCATTGAATGTTTGAGCTAGGGGAAAAGAAGCGGCAATGGAAGCAAATCGTTCAAATGCCGCCTTTTTTTTTTTTTTTTTTTATCTTGAAAGAAATTCAAGGATGTCGCCTTCATAAAATTTCATGGTGTTCACCCTATCTTGAGTGGCTGGCTGTTTTAATTTCAAGGTGAGAAGGCAGGTTTATTGACAGTGAGGATGAAAATGCACAAACAGCGGTACACTTAATTTGTTCTTCCGCAGAGCATTTCACCAGTCTGTCATATAGATAATATTACCTAAATGTCCTCTCAGTAGAGTGTCTGGATTTTTTTTCCTATGATCTTGTGTGCTTGGCTCCCTCCTTACCCCCTTTTTGTAAGGGACTGTGGAGGGGTTGGTAGATGTAAAATGATTTCTAATTTTGTCTTGCGTAGACACCTAACATACGTTGTATTTTTCCTGGACTTTCCTCTCTCTTCTGTTTTGTTTGGTTTTTTTTTTTATTATTTTCATGTATTTCCAAAGGTATAGGTAAGCTTAAATGTTGTCTGCTGGGAGGAGTGGAGATACAACAGTCCAGAGCAACACCAACAACAAACATTAAGCTTATCTGTGTCTCTGACTTAGTAGAAATACCCGTAAACCAACGCGGAGGAGGTGTGGCTGTTAATCACTGCTGCTGTTTTAGAGGAGAGATGAGGTCTCTTTTCCCAAAAGTTTCCTTTAGTGCAGTTGAGCTGTTTATTAGCAGCGTGGCTTTTCTGAAACTGCTTCTAAAAGAAATCAAGAAAAGGTGAGCCGATGCTCTTTTCTGACCCTCTCGCTATATTTGTCTAAATGTGAGGTAACATTTGGGGTTCTGTTTTGTTTACTCAGCAGCCGAGAAACATAGGCCAAAAAAGCTGCCTCCTCCCTGTTTGTCTCATGCCGTTTGCAGCCGAAGGGTCTGAAAATGTCCTCTCTGCACAGTCTGGCTTTTACCATTGCTGTCCAGAACGTGGAAAACCATGGCTCTTGATGGCAGTGCCTTCAAAACAAAGCAACCAGCAGCTTTTTGCCCTAATAGTGGAAAAAGTCACCGCAGATCGGGTCAGCCGCAGTGGTTGCATCTGCGTAGGCTGCTGATGGAGGCAGAAGAACCTGCAGCTGCTGCCGGCACCTGCCTGAGCCCTGCCTGCTGGTGGAGCTTGCAGCAACAGATGCAGGAGAGGGAGGTTGAGGGCAGATGGTACGAGCACAGGGGGGCCAAAGGCTGGAGGAAGGAAGGGGTTGGTAGGAAGGGACGTTAGCTGGCTGTCTGCGGTCAGAGTTGCTTTATATTCAATACCTTTTTTTTTTTTAAAACTCTTTTTTGACAGACTAAAACCAGCGATGATGACTTAATAATTCATGCTCCTTGTGTTTTCTGATAAATATGTAATAAAAGGGCATGAAAAGACGCAATTTTGTATAGTCTTCAAGGTATAGGGAAATACCTTCTTCCAAAAATACCGTCTGGGTTGGATGAAGCACTAATAAAATCATCTAACTACAAAAACCCCCTCTCTTGTTTTTTGCCTGGTCTCTATAACGTTGCCGGTACTGTCTGTTAATCTTTGTCTTGCTTTCCAAATAAATAAAAGTACAAATTTCTCAAAAATGCCCCCACCCCCAAACAAGCTGAAATATGTTTGTTTGGGTCTTTTAATCCCTTAAGGTTATCCTTAGCGATTTTCTTAATAGTCATCCCACATTTATGGAAAGACTTGAGCCAGGTTTTTATTATAACTGTGTTTGTGACTATACTCAGCTTCAGCTTAGCTAAAGACCTATTAGAGTGTTTTCTCTGTAATTTCTATTACTAACATTATCTATCTTTTAAGCATAGGTAAGTTATAAGGCTCCTAACTAGTATTGCAAAACTGTAACATATGTTGCTTTTTGCTGTAGAATACCAGCTTTTTGTCCTTTGAAATAGAATTTTCAATTTAAATCATCTGTCAGAAGCTAAAAATGAACACTGCCTACTTTATATCAGGCATGCTGTTCCAAAAAGGGTATAGAAATATCCTCTTCTTTTTAAGTTAGACATCAAAAGATTTAAAAAAACTTAGCTTCCCAAAACAGCAGAGTGCTTATCACATAAACAGGAAAGATAGTACTTCGTATTATGTGTTTTAAAAACTGTCCCATTGATTAAGCATTTGTATCTTGAACTGCCCCAGACCAGGAAATGCTGGGGCATAGCAGTACTACTAATGAAATTAAAAAAATAGGGAATTGGGAAGGTTAGCTTCTATGAAGGTCACAACATGGAACAGTGTATATCGTATAAAATTAGGGTGGTATTGCATGAATTAATAGAAGGCCAGAACTCAGTTTTGGGTTCTTTTAGTGCTCCAGCAGCCTACCTTGTAATAGCCTGGATGGCTTTCTCTTTTCTACCACTAGAGATGTAGCAGGCTAAAGTATCTGCTAGTTTCTCATATAAATGTTAGCAATTTTATTCTTACCTAATAATATTGTCCAAAGTCTTACTGTTGTGACAGCATTGTGTCCTCTTCTTGCAACTTCAACTTTTTCTGAGACCATATACCTCAAAATTACGAAGCTGTATTGATCTGAATAATGGGCAATTGTGACTGTGAGGTGACTTTGGCTTACAAGAAAGGAGGAAAGATGTGAGCTGGGGGATTGCCCTCGCTGCGTTCGTTGTGCTTGGCGGTCTCTACGTTCAAGGGCATCCCCACTGGTGCTACACCTTCCTGCTGGAGTAGGGCTTGGAGAGCTGGAAAGGTCCTAAGCATCACCTGCAGCCATCAGAGACAGTCATCACTAAGGCTCTGGGCTGCACACAAAACATAGGTGGGTCTCGCCGAAGAGATGCGGACTCTGTGATTAAAACTATTTCTTTTCCTTAAATGGTGAGCTTACATTTGAAAAGAACACTTGAAGCAGTCCCTGCTTTTTTTATCAGGGCAGACCGATTCGTGTGAACATTGATGAAAACACTGGGTGGGAAATTTTTTTTACAAACATCCTTTTATATGTTATTATACAAACATATATAAAGTGAGATTTCTTTTTTTGTTGAATGGTAAAGTGCTGTACTGACTTCTTAGCAGGAAGGATGTATTTCTGGGTGTTTATAATCTGTATTCTCCTTTATTTCTTTGTGTGTCTTTTAAAAAGACTTCTAAGCCACTTACAAGACAAAAAACAAGCTTGGCTTTTGTGCTTTGTTAGAGCTGTGCAGAAATTCGTTACCACTAAACTAGTCTTGAGGTTTCCTGTTTGCAGTTGTTCTGTAGCACAAGATACAAGGCGCCAGAGTGTAGCTGCAGTTGTATTAGAGATTGGGATATCAGATATGTTGTGGGGCTGAGAGAAGAAAACATTGCTTAGAAGCTGTCGGAGGCATCCGGTTGAAGAAACAAAACCCCAAACCTTGCAGGATTGTGCCCTGAAACAGTGGCAGGTGATACAGAAGGGGAGAGGGTGCGAGGTGTGCAGGGGCAGCCTGTTGGATAGCATCAAGATGAAGTTATTTAGTAGAGTTCTAAACTACCGGTTAATTAAGACTGATCCTTCACTTTTTTTGAAGATATACAGCCTGCTTATATTTTAGCAAGAAGTGTCATGTAGAAGTGGGCCCGCGGCAGGGCAGTCCTGCATGTGATTAACTGTTTTACCGGGCTGTATCACCCTCACAGTTTTATCTATAATTATTCTCCCCCCCCCCCCCGCCCCTCCCCAAGTGACTCATAAGGAAACCGAGTACTTTTGCACCTAAGAACAGATGTCTCGGGACCTGCCAGAACGGCTCATGGTGTCTGCTGAGCCTGCCTTTGAAGTCAGCCCTGCGGCTGGAGCTGTCCGTCGGCTGGTTGTTCATCTGTCCAGCATGGCTGTGGGCTTGGGTCGATTGGTAGACCTAAATTGGGAGATCAAATGAAGTGAAAAATGTACCGAAAAAATAGTTTGTTCATGACTATCTTCCTTAAAAGCCTTTTGATAAGTACTAATTGCACATCCATAACCTGCTGGTATACTGTGTGGGGTTTTTTTGGGGGGGGTCCTTTGTCTGTTTCCTTTATTTTTCTTTAGGATTAGAGTTCATCTGACTGCTTGGTGGTGTTATCAAGGATTGTCCAATTTATGCTTTCAAATTAGTGGCACAGCTGCAATTCTCCAGAACTTCTTCATTGCTCTAAATTTTGTCAGAGTTGACACTAAAACTGTAAAAGCTTTGTGCATGGTTCTGCTATCTTGGGGTGCATTTGAAGATTAAAAGTGTTTAATTTCTTGTATTGTTTTCATACCCTAGTTAATGACAGAGAAGAAAATGGTTGTCGTTGTAAAATAATCCCATAGTGTAGAAATAAGTGTTAAACATTTTTTTCCTACATCATGTGCAGGAAACTTTATGTTCTATCTAATTCTGTACTTATTCTATTGCTAATATTTAATTTATTCCAGATGCAGTTTAATAACTTTTTATAGTTCTTAATGAGCTGAACTGCAGTTTTTTCTTAGCTTCAGTTTGCGTTTCCTGACTTGAGCTTGTTGCTATCAGTTTTTTCTTTTAACTGACCAGGGAGAGGGGACACAGAAAACTTCCAGAGCTTTTTACCTCACTTTTTAAACAGAATATTCTTTTAACCATATAATACTTCTTTCATAAATGCTAAATTGTGAGAGTAAGTTGGGAAATGTAATAAAACAGTCCTCCTTTGCAGTGGATCCATTTATTTATATCTTTGCTCACGTTTATTGTTTACAGCTTCCACTCATGCTTGTTTTCAGCTTTGGAAAACTGACCCTCCTAAATTACCAACAGCAGCTTCTATTGATTGTGATTGTGTCTTCAGTTTGCACATCAAAGTAAATTAGATAATAATCACTTGCACTTACTCAGCTATCACTTTTAGTGCTGTAGTCAATGCATCCTAATGAGACCTAATAGTGAAATACCCCAAATTAATTGTAAAACTTGTGTTAAAACAGTCAGCAATTTTAGGCAGCCCGGGTATCAGTTTGGCACCTCAGAACTGCATAGCAAGATGATGAATGTTTGATCACTACAGCTATTTGGTTAACTTCCTTTAAAAGAGGGGGGGAGTATTCTTACAATAATTTTTGGTGCAGTGACCTCTTTTCAAAGAAATGTGTCCCTTGGGGTGGATTGACACACATTATATGCAGTATTAAAAGTGTTAAACTGCAGCAGCAGTTAGACAAGGTGGCCTTTATGTGATCCATCTCCATTTGTCTAAGTGCCAGCAAATAGCCCATGTAACAAAGCATGGAAGGGTTTTTACTGGTTTTAACAAAGGGCTGCGATTTGCCATAATTTGGGTCAGCTTGCTTACTCTTTCTAAACCTCTGCATTTTGAGATTTTTCTTGTAGCAATCATTCGAAATACATTTTGCTTGGTTTAGGTTAACTTTAGCCTTTGCAAGGAGGAGATGATATTTTCCTGTTTTTTCAGACATACATACTTTAATTGTAAAAAGTGCTGCGTTCTACTGGAAATTGCTGAAAGTATGTCCAAAAGGTGTATTCTTTTTCACAAATTTTCATTTGAATTCACATTTCTGTTCTTTTTAATGCATTTTGAGTTCTGTCTTTGAGTCTGGTGCTTTACTGATCCCCAAGAACCGAGTGAAACAATCTCAAATGTAGAAATGCTTTTTTGAAATCTTTCTATATGTCAAAACTCTTCATCCAGGCTGATTTAGAAAAACCTAACCACACATGCAACAAAGAGAACATCTGTAAGTGAAAACAAAGCTTCAAACTTCCTGAAACAGTAGGCAGGCTAACCCGAGATTGCCTCTTCATAAATAAGAAAGCTTCAGACTTAGAATGTGCTTCAGATGAAGTGATCCAATACAAGTTATTTTATTAATTACAGAATACAGTAAGCACATCCGCTTACTATAAAAGAGGCCTTGATGGAAAGAGACTTTTTTTTATTTTTTCATAGCTGTGATACCTTAGAGGACCAAATACTGCCTATTTGCTGTAGCTTACAAAAGATCAGCCAAGTGGACACCACCGGATAGCTGGCCCGCCAGCAAGATGTGCTGGAGGGTTCCAAACCCATTTTGATTCAGAGTTTGGGGGCAGGAGAAGGAGAGAGGTTGTTCAGCATCAAATCTTAGAGAAAACTGTGATACGTCATTAGTTAGCTTTTCATTCTCCCAAGACAATTAACTCAAGACATAATTACTGTACAATATTATGTAATGTTGCATAGCAATTACGTGTTTTAATGTACATCAGTGTCATGTAAAAGCCTCCGTATCAATTTAGTGCCTTTCTTTCAGTGTGTCTTAGGAGGGCATCCAATTCCAGAACAGTCTGTTACATCAATTGTCACTTCCTATTAATAGAATTTTTGCTTGTTCCCTTGGTGAGGGATTAAATTTCAAGCATTACTGTCAGTCATTTTTCAGCCATGTTCCTTTTTGCAAAATAAATTGTGAACAAGGAGAGCAACCGCTTCCTTTCTCACTGCTTCTTTAAAGCTCAACCATACCTCCTCCTGTTTGCACTATACCAACTGTGTATCCCTGATGTAACCCTGAAGGCAAGAAAAAAATACTGCTTTTCTGCCCTTTGGGCTAGGGCATTAAACTAGTGGGAGTGCTAACTTGTTTCAGTCTATAGGAGAAGATTCCAGTTCAGGCGGCATGCTGGAATGGATCCTTTCTTATTTATCATTGTGGGAGAAACACATTAGACCTATATGGTGGGGGGAGAAATCCAGGCTTGGTAGAAGATAATGAGATCTGTGTAACAATTGTGTATAGTTTGATATTTGAAATAACATCAACCCAACAAATCTTTCACATGAAAAATCACGTAGCAGATTTAAAAGTTTGTGGGAGCAAATTCTCTTCAGGTCCTCTACATTTTAGTTTCCATAACCTCAAATACTGCTTGCATGGTTCGGTTTTAAGCATTGGTTCAAAACGGCATAGGTGGTTGTTTGTCTTTGGTTTCTTTCTGACATTGCTAAATTCTTGAATCATTGATGGTTTATTGAACGTAACCTTTTCCCTTCTGGACTTTTTTCTGATAAAGGCTTTACAGGAGCTACAGTACTAGACATTCCACTGATGTCTGCCTTAGGGTTAGCTAATGTTCCTCACCTGTCTGAGCAAGCTTTCAGTACAGTCTTCTTATAACTGCCTTTACCTTGGTTGGGTTTTTGTTCACTGCCTTCCTAGCCGGGCAGATTTTTCAGGTTTTCCCTCTCTCCCCAGGATGTTTTTGTGGGGGAAAATTTTCAGGTGTGCTTCTGCAGTAGGGCAGCTGCCACTGAAGACAGGACTCCTCGGCTAAAAAAACCTAAACTGGAGGGAAGAAACAAAAGTGGCTGAAAATACCCGAGTTCAATCTAAACTAATTAGTTGTAACATTTCAGCAAATACAATGTTGGTAAAATAAATTAGTTTACTACCACTGCTAGCAATGAAGGAAATGCTGGGTTAAAAGGGGTTGGAAGTGGGGATCGGTCACCTTGCTAGTGTAAGAATTGCCTGTTGAAGGTCTGGGATGTGGAGTTTTGTTTGTTGGCTCATTTAGTGTGGTGTCTTTTGTTTTGGGTTGTTTGGGTTTTTTGTTTGTTTGTTTAAAAACTGCGATTGGAAGTTAGATTGCCATAAAAGTAAAGCAAATGACCGCTTGATACGGTAAGCTAAAAACTAAGGCCATACATATACTTCTGAAGTGAAGCAATCTTGTACTGAGAAATGACTGTGTTGTATTTCATAAATTTACAGTTCCTTGCATAGGTATTTCAAAGCTTTTCACTGGTGCATTTTAAAGTGGGGGGTGTTGTCCTGTTGGGTATGAGGAGGAGACTGCATGTCAGCACTAGGACTTCTGAGCTTTTTGAGGAGGAACATTCCAGAACGTTGTACACTCTTAGCAGTAAAGGACTTTCATTTTCTTGATGTGAAAGAGTCTCATGTTAACATTAGAATCTATGGGGACTGTGGTATATTTTGTTGCACAGTGTATAAGCAGTATACTGAAGAAATTTCACATTTTGAGTGCGTGTCAAGTTTTTATGGGACACTCGCCTGCTTTGGAAGGCTGTATTACTGTTTTTTCCTTATGTTTTTCCCCAGATCTAGATATGTCCTTTACTTCTAATCTTTTGTTCGGCACACAGCTGTGCTGCAGAAGTATTTCAAAACTACTAATTCTACAGCCCCCCTTCTGGGGAACAAATGTGTCCTTATTCACATACGAGGAAATCTTAGCTCTGCAAATGTCACAGGAAGAACCTTATTGTCCTTGATGGAGCCAGTCTAATGATGTAACCATAAGAAAGTAATTTTAAAAACTTTAATACTAGTTCCCCAAATTTAAAACCAACCAACCAAAAAACCAAACAGAAAGACCCCCCCCCCTGCAACAAAAAAAACCCAAACCCAGATCTGCCCCCTCCCCCAGAAAACCCCAAACTAAAAACCCAGCACAATCAAGCTCTTTGACAGACATGCATGCAGTTTTAAATGGACAAATGCTCAGCTGCAATTATATGATGCGTTTTGACTCTTTATAAATCCTGTCCCCACTTGGGTAGGAGTGCTTTTGCCATTAAACATTCAGCAAAACCTGAGTGCTTTACTGAAATGGGTTCTGCGTGAGCGTGCCACTTGAGAAACTTGGCTTTCTACACTTCTGCCAAAATTGCATCATGCAAGGGGTCTGCTTGTGAAATGACATTGTTTCTCAGGCAGAGTGGCAGTTTCATACCTCAACAATAACTAGAATTGTAGAAGTTGGGTGGCTTGGGGCTCCCAGAGTGATTTTTTCGGAGGACTGTGTAGTTGATGTCGTCAGCCCTGACGTGTGGTCTTTTCCTGTGCTTCTGTCCTTGCCCCAACAGCTCGGAGAAAAACTTGGCGACTCTTACAACAGGAGCCAATTCAGTTATTTTTTGTTGCTTCAGAGGGATAAGAAGAGTTTAATAGTTTTCCATCAGTCACTAGTCAAATATTACACCTAATTTGTTTTTTTATTACTAATATACTGTAATATTGATAATTTTAACTTGCCTGTGTTGTGAAAATAACCATTTTTTAGAAGTGGAGCCTGTGTTGTGGCAGCATGAGCCAACTGCATTGATGGTGTCCTATTTCTTCATGTTCTCCATGTCCCCAGGAATAGTAAGAATTGACCATTTTACAATTGCTGAGATAAAATAAACTGATCTAAATGGGAGAGAGAGATTATATTGACAACGCCGGCCTCCAGAACATGCTTGATTGCAGTCCCCCTGTGGCTACATCAGCTTATCGACCTGTAGGCTATCTGTCCATTTTCTGTGAGTCAGAAACCAGGGCAGTTTATTGGAGGCTGTGGTCCAAAGCTCAGGCTCTCCTATGTCATTGTCAGACAGGATTATTATTTTAGGGGAGAAAAAAAAAAATTGTTGAAGGGTATGGTGACTTATTTCTTGTAAAATCCTCAATTCCACCTGCATAAGTCACTGGCTGTTTGAACTCTAAGGGTGGTGTTTCTTCTCAATTGTTCAAAACATCGTAACTTCTTTTTGAATTAATCTTGGAGCTCTCAGCTGTGCAAATGTGCATTTGAATAATGTTTTAATTGTTGTATGTTCCTTTGTGTTTTCTAATTGGAAAATGAGAATTTAAACCTGTTGATTTCAGCTTCAGATTTTCAAAAATGTCATCCTGCCTTGGCCATGAGGGGTGCCGTTGTTGGTGCTTTCCAGAACTTTGCTGCCAAATAGTTTAGCAACCATAGCTCAACCTTATGTGATGCTCTCCTGGAAACAAAAGTGATGATAAGAGGAGGCTGTTAAATTGTAATAGAGTCCACTGTTGTGTCTTATGAATAGGTTAACTTTAAATAAGGGAAACACTTCTTTTCCTTTGGAAGAGTAGACTGCTGGGCTGTCTAGCACGTAGTTTTCACATCTTGTACTGTAGCTAAAGGGAGAAAGTGTGTGTGTGTGTTTACAGACTGCAGAAGGAACCTCTCTGAATACAGGTGATATGCTGAACAGAATTTCTGAATGAGGTTTGGGGTTGGTTTTTTTTTAATTGCCTTTTTGTCCCATAAACTATTAGGTATCAAAGTTCATAGGGTTGTGGACTGCTAAGAACTAGGCAACAAAGTCAATGTTAAAAAGATCCTTGGACATTAATAGTTTGAAGTACTCTGGGACCTGTTTCTACTAATCTGTAAGTTAAAAAAAATCTACAGCTTTTACTTTTTAAAAAAAATAATCTGTTACATTGATTTTAAATATATTATCACCTCTCACTCTCTCCCATCCTCCTCCACTTCCCTCTCCCCCAAAAACTCCCAGCAGTGGTTAGAAAATTTTAGGTAACTTCTCAGAATTTAGAGGATAAAATCAACATGTTTTTGTTGGCATTGTAATATGTTTGAATGTCAGTGGTACTGGCATGGGAGTTTTGTCTTCCTTGTACACTATTGTCCTCCCTCACATTGTTCCCGGTAATTACTGGGATGCGTAGGAAAACGTGGAGGCACGCAGCTGTCTTTATGCAGCTGACAAATTGCTTTGGGAAAGATTGTTCTTGTTACAGGTAAGTAAAAAAAGTCAACTTATTCAGTCTTAACAGAACTCTGGATAAGTTTCGGGTAGGGAAGAAAAGCAATGCAATCGAGGGAAGCGCAGCGGGTGCTCTTCACCCTGCTGTCTTGTGCCCAGCACAGGACTGCGGTGAGCTGGGATCTTCCTGGGAGCAAAATGGGAGCGAAGGCTTCTCCTAAAATGCAGTCTTGTGCTGCCTGTGCAAAACATTGTGAACAAAGGCTAACTAAAGACAGTACCCTCTTCTTGATCGCAAATTTCCCTGCTGAGTTACATTACTTGAAGTATTTTTAACTTCCTATGAAAAAAAGATGGATAACTTTGTTTAATGTATTATTTTTAAGTTTTCTGCGTTTAGTATGAAGATGAGGAACTAGGGCAGAAGGAAAAAATATTTTTTGAATGCTGCTATTTTTTTTTTTTTTCTCAGACCAGAACTTTGAATGCCAGATGTGGGATAGTTTTATAATGCTACATACGAAAACTAAATGGGTTTTATAAATTAGCCTTTGTTAACGTATTTCTGAATAATATTTTATATACATTCAGGGGAAGTGAATGTAATACATTATGACTAGAATTTTCTATCAAGGTGTTGTCATATTTCAGTGACAGAAAAAGCAAGAAAGGTCAATATGACTTCCCTTATTTTTGAAAGAGGCATTCCAATCTGTGAGGTGTTTCTCTGTATGGCTTTCTCATTTTTCCCTACCCTTCTATTTCAGAAGAACTCAAAGAAAAAAATTGAGTAAGAGTTACATGATATAACGTACTGATGAGCGTGTTTTAATATTTTGTTGCAGAAGGACTCCATGAAAGATGACAGAAGAAGTTATTGTTATTGCAAAGTGGGATTACACTGCACAGCAGGACCAAGAACTTGACATCAAGAAAAATGAGCGTCTTTGGCTATTAGATGATTCCAAGACATGGTGGAGGGTAAGAAACGCGGCCAACAAAACGGGATACGTGCCATCAAATTATGTGGAGCGAAAAAACAGCTTGAAGAAAGGTTCTCTGGTTAAAAATCTAAAAGACACATTGGGTAAGTCCTTTTGTATTTTGGAAGAACTTTAGTAGACTTGATGGGTTTCAGATTGGGAATGTAATGTTCATATAAATATTTTTTTTTTTTAACATGCTTGTTTGGATTTTCTTAATCCTTAGTTTGAGGTGACATGGTGGGGGAGGGAGGGAGAGTGTGGGGGGAGAATCATGTTGAAAAATCTGTAACGGGTTTTCTCGTATCACATCCAGGAGAATAAGATGTTGTTTTTGTTCCAGTTTGTCAGAGATTGTATGTTTTCAGTGGCTGAAGAACTGTGTTTTCATTGAGATACCAAATGCTGAATCCTCTCCTCTCATGCCAAGTCCTCTTGCTCAGAAATAGGATGTAAACTTTATTGTTCAGCATAACTATCACAGCAAAGCTAAACCACTTTATGAATGGGATTATATGATGTGGCTATGTGCAATGTCAGGGGTTAAGTTTCTGTGGTCTGAGATGTTCCTTCTGCTTCCAACTGCTTCATATGTACTCTGTTTTATACTTGCACATAAATTCTTCACAACAGTATATAATATATAAAAAATAATATACCTTTGAAAAATTTTGAGTGTATTTTGAAGAAATGTATTTGGAAGTCAGGTGAAACGAATTCTTTTTTTCTTTATTTTTGCAATTACTTCTAGTGACTGCTTAAATTACTAAAAAATAAAGGGCTTTGCATATGGCTAGGAAATGCTAAACAGTGATAAGTGATCATTTTACATATAGAGTCCAAAAAACCCCTACTAGTGGTATTTTAGGATATAGTGAATAAAACAGAAACAGATATGCACCTGGAGGTGTTTTGAGGTTATTTTTTGCTTGTGTTTTGGTTTTTACCTGTGAAGTCTTACATAGGGAAAACTTACTCTGTTGCAGTTTGCTGTAGAAAATACTGACTCCTCAACAGAAAAATTAGAATTTGGGATTGGACTTGTTAGGAAGCAAAAAAGTTTGCTTTAAAATGGCAGTAGCTCTTATAGGTTTATTGCAGGTGTCCTCTGCTAGTGTTGTGTCTAACAGGTTAGACTTCTTGGTCACTTCTTCATTACTGTATCCTCCGCTGCTGAGCTGCCATAAAGTATGTGGAAATTGGGGACTACAGGACAGGTAGCAAGCAAATAAGGTTACCAAAAGATTTACCATGGTAATATTTAAAATCATAGGCCTCTCTACAGATACTCTTGGAATATACTCATTACAGTGCCAGCAAATGTGATTATGCCTTTTCAAAGATTTGTATAAAGAATAAGCTCCAACATCAATTAACTAGTTAAAATCAAAATCCCAGTTGTGACTTTAAGCTCCTTTTATATGGATTTATGTTGTTTAAAAATATATATATGTGTAGCCTAAAAGCTGCTTTATGAAAGGATTGCATTTCTGTTGTGATAATGTATTGTGTTTGTATAAAATGTGGACAGTATTTACTTGACGTGAACAAACACATTTGTATTTATATCCAACAGAAAAGTGTTTAAGTGAAAGAATAGAGACGTGTCCTAGCATATATGCGTGTTTACCTCCTTGATCTTAACAAAGCCGCATGCTGCAGGGTGCTTCGCTTCACTGTGGTGGCGACCGATGAAACGGTGTGAGAGCAAAGCTTGGTGGTTTCATGGCCGAGCCTTCGCTAGTGTTCCATCTTCTAAACCTCAGCCCTTTGCACACATGTCCACAGGTTTTTAAGTTCTGAAGGACCATTATTACAATCTACTGATTCCCCCATACCTTTTCTAATAGTTTTCTCTGTGTTGTTTGTACAGCTGAGGCAGAAAATATCACGTGGCAGAGCTTAGCTTTTTCTTTTGCAGTGACCACACGTGCGTGCTAAGCGTACAAAGCACCTTTCATGCTCTTTTATGCTCGTACATCCTGTGACAGTAAGAAACTGCCTAAGCCATACCTAACCCACAAATTGGCTCAGGATATTCTTAACACCCCCTCAGCTAAACTATATAGTCTTTAAGCCATGTTTGTCTGGCTGTACAGTAATTTCCCATTCAGAACAAGGAGAGCATGTGTCCTTTAGAGGATCCTTCGTTCTGAGCGGCCATCAGGAATGCAATTCTTGGGTGGTTTTTTTTTTAAACAAAGGCTTGCAAATTGCAAGGCTGGTGTTTGATCTAGTGAAACAGCTTTTGAAAGTTTTGCTGCACCCAGTGAAACAAGTTCTTAAGTTCTCTTTAAAGAAGTATGTCTAATGTCTCACCAAACATGCCTCTCCCAACATCACAAGAAAATTCACATTAAAATACCCGCTAAGCTAGCACAGGTGGGAATGGCGGTCACGAGTATTAGTCCTTAAACCAAATCTGTTTCCGACTTTGATCTTGAAGCTATTATCAAAATATCAGGTGCTGAACTAAAAAAAAAAAAAAGTCATTTAATAATCAGTCAATAATTAATCGTAAGTTTTGTGAAATCTCAGGAGGAAAACAGCAGGCTCTAAGTTGCTTCCAGTGATAAGACTAACGGGCTTTAAAGAAAGGGATAGACCCTCTGATGGACCTGGACCCGCCTTTCATACTTGTGGTACTCCAGCAAACGGTTGCTCCCATGGAGATGCACTTTTCCCTACCTATACCTTAATCAATTAGGTTTCCTTGTGTTCAAACATATTTCATCTGAAAGCATTGTTATCGCACAAATGATGTCGTGTATTGTCTGTGTGATTGCCCATAGCTATCTGCCACTCTTACGCTTATCCACAGTAATTACCGGTGGTTGATTTACACTTACTTCCAGATATTCAATCAATATGAAGAGTGCCAGCCATAGTTCAAATTGTGGCAGACCCTATAAAGAGCTATTACTATTTAATTAATAGTCCCCATCGCTGGCTGTTGAAGATGCATCATCTAGATAGTTCTTAATCCATGTAGTCTGTGTTCTAATGAAAGTTTACGACACCAGTTAATACATCGGTGTCCCGTTCATAAAAAGCCAAATATACCACGAAAGTTTACTACCTTTTACAAAGTTGCCTTTATCAGGAAAACTTCTAATCTCATCAGAGAATGAAGTCATGCCTGTTTGAAGCTGAAAACTAATTTTCCTGGAACTCTGTTGACTGTCATTAATTGAATCTCAGCCCTTGAATACTTTATTAATAGAATCCCATCAGCTTTACTGTTTGGCTTGGTGTTGGTGGAAGGTTAATGGGCATGTGGGTACCTAGAACACGCAGCTTGATGGTTTAAAACTTCAGCCCATTTTCAGCAATGTCTTAAGGCTCCTAGAATTTCCATTGTATTTCAGTGTTTTTGGAAAAGAACATCAGCAAATAAAATGTGTTCAGAGCCAGCTCTTTTAAATGTGTTTTAAACACATTTTGAAATGTGTCGCTGAATTCTTAGCATATGTTCATTAAATTGATTACTTGTGGATTGAAAAACAGCTCGCCTCAAATCTCAGATGACCCCCAGTAATTTCTGAAGAGATACTTTCAGATCATCCTGTGTCGTCTTACAAAACAATATCCTGTTCTGCACCATTCACTTTGTCTTTCCCCTTCTAAGGGCTTACTCTGTTATACTGTATCTTCTTTTAGTCCTGTCAGGAGGGAAATTTTCCAGAACTTTTAGTTTTTCTTAAGTGACTTGGAGACATTTTGAGACTTGTAATTTTTCTGTTGATGGCTGTCTGTTTATTCTGTTTGATATACACTACTTCTGTGTTCTTAAATCTCTTTCTTGAGTGAATTCTAATGGATACTTAGCTACGATGGCCTGGGTTTAATTATGGAAATGTGGCATATAGGCCACCTATTAAGTATTTTAAATGATTCATCTTCTCATTCCCTTTTTTGTCTTAACTGAGTGATACTGTGAGTAAAAAGTTAATGGCAATTTAGCCATTTCAAATTACTGTCTACTGTTTGCTCATATTGAATGAAATCTGGTAATTATTACTATTCTTAAGGCAAAAGCCAGCTTCCAGGCCTGTGATTAAAATTTCATCTTCATTCATCATAATGAAGTTTAAAATAGTTTCCTTGTACAGTATTTCTTTTGTGGGGAGGGTATTTTTTATGCATTTCGATTAAGCCTTACTGAGCAACAGACCTCCAGCATGCATCTTCCAAACCGTAATTTTCTGTAATGCAATTCTTCCCATGCACCGGGGGTGGGAAGGAATTCCCGTACCCATTTGGATGAAGCGGGTGTTTGCCAGCACCACCCCCAGAGCTGCCTCTGAGCACGGCTCCATGGGTTTCCTCTTCTGCAGCAAAGATGATCTATGCTGGCTGGCTCATCTCTGTCACGCTGAACATAAACCTTATCTGAAGGAAGTAAAAATAATTATGAAATCAGTTGTTTGTGTAAGCAAAATAAAACTTCTGCATTTTTTCCATCCCTTTGCAAGTCATTTTCCTGGCAGCAGCACAAATCCCCAGGCAGCAACGTGCCACGGGTGACTGATGCATGTGATCCAGCAGCAGGGTGCCATTTTCATGGGAATCCACGATTTTCTGAACATTGCTGCTTTTGCTTCACAACCAGCACTGCATAAATGGGGATTCCTTAAAGGTGTCCGAACAACCCCTAAGAAACCTTGAAGACATTTCCACTCAGTGTGGGTTTTTGAACGGATGCCCAGCAAAAGAAAGAAGGTTTATTAAAAGGTATTGAAAGAGAGATTGGACACCAAGAATACAGGAGATAGATTTGCAAAACGCGTAGGAACAATCGAAACACTAGAGATGAGTGTTGGCAATGATGGCAAATAACAGAAATCTTGATAACATTTCACAGAGATCTTTAAGTTGCACGAGGGACTCTTCAAATGACTTCTTTATTAAGCATCTGTAAGTTGGCAAAACATTTCAGTAACTTTTTAGTTTTAAATCACTCAGTGTGCCAGCTCTTCACGTGGAAAGAAAGAACTGCCAAGTGAGGTGTAAGTACAGAAACGAGTCCTTACTTGCATCACTGTTGCTAGTATGTTATTTCAGAAGTGTTGTGAGCGTCCAGGAGTATTTCCTGTGTTTGTCAGCCTCCACCGTGTCTACCTGGGTCAATTTGTAGATCTGTGCAGCAGTTTCCTGAGTGCTGTATTTATTGTCGCTTCCAGAAATCGACAGTTTTACACCTCTCCCCTTCTCCCCTGGTTATTTTTATTTATTTATATGAAAAGGTTTGGGGTTTTGTTGTTTTTGGTTTGGTTTTGGGGGGGGGGGGGTCCACATTTATAACTTCACATTTTCCTATTTGAGAGCTACTTAATACCACTTTCACCATGCCTTTCTGGAAATTGCTGGGGAAGTTAGCTCTCTTTTTCATTAGTCAGTCACTGCTTAGTAACAAGCAGAAATGTGGAATAGATCATTTTTTAATGCAATGTTTTCTTTAGCATTGGAAAACACTGTTGGTTGAGAGGTTTGGTGTACTTCTTTTTTAGATCGAAATAACTCAAATATATACTATTAACCATCATAGTTCTGCATAACATGGTCATGAAATCTCATTCTCCAAATAAGTGATCAATCTTTAACTTCTGGTGTGTGGGTTAGTGGTCTTTATTTTTTATTTTGGTTTTGAGGATTTTTTCTTTTTAAAACTATCTTAGTGGCCCAGTTTCGGTATTTCTGACTTGGTATGTCTAGTTAATTGTACAAGGTGGTATTTTGACATTCATCAAATCGCTTCTAAATCTTGTCTTTGGTAATCAAATTTCAGTACTCGAGTCTTTCACTGGTGAAAGTTACTTATATGACTTTGTTGTGGGTTTTAACTGAACTTTTTCCACTTCTTCAGCACTAGTTTTTTAAAAGCGTAATCATGAGAAGCATACACAGTCTTTCTGGCACAGTCGTAGCTATAAATAAAGTCTTTCGTAATCTTTGCATGATCAATTTGTGTTTATCAGCAAACTGCCTTAGCCATATTAGCTTCAAAATCACAGAAAACACATTAAATTGGTAATATGACCAAGTACTAGTTTGAAAATTTTTCTATTAGTTCTTAATTAGTTGGTTTCCATTTTAGTATTTTCTGGACACCATGTGGGTGTAAAATTTACTACAGGATGAAAGAATGGTGGAAATAAGAATAAATATGGTATCATTGTATAATAAATACACTGTTGTATCGCACAGCCTCTTAAGCTTTGTAGAGCTCATGTTAATAAAAACAGAGCTGCCTTGTAAGACAAACAGAAGTTATTTTAATCTCTCTAGAACTTGGAGTTCCCAATGTTGTTGGACTTCCTTGTCACAGACCTGTAAGAAATGCTAGTTTTTCACTCAAAAGAAGACAATTAATTTGATGTAAAAAAAAAAATAAATAAAAAAATAACCAACCAACTTTCAGAACTTTCTACAGTATGTAGCTACTTGTCAAATTATTTATCATATGTAAAGATTTCTAAGAAGGAATGATACAAAGTCTTTCATTTAGCCAAATATCTCCAGTTGACATTAGCAGTAAAATCCCCTTGATAGGAATTCAACACAAAAAAAGTATTTTTCCTGTGTCACTTTATGTTGCTTTGAAGCTTTCTAGCTTGTCAGAAAATGTGGGCATGACAGTAGTGACACGTCTGTCGTGTCTCTTGGAGGACTGGATGCGGCTAAGCTGTCTGTACTGGCACTTTTAATCAGTAGATATACAGGAATTTAAGTTCATCTTTACAGAGAGGAAGTAGTTCAAGTTTTTACATGAAGCACAAATTCTTGTTCAGTTGCCTAGAATCTCTGTGTTAAAATAGCTTATGCTATGGTTGAATTTGTTCAGCAAAAGCACTTTCCCTGCTGCATTGCATCCTCCTGTTTTGGTTGCATTGCTCAAAGTAAGCATGTTTGTTTGTGGGACAGCATGGCAACAGCGGTGACTCTTCACCAGTGGTGAAACTGAGGAACGTGGTTTTGGGGTAGTGAGAGAAGCTGATGGGAGCTCTGTTTAGGTGTGGTGTCTTTGGTGGTTTAAAAAAAAAAAAAAAAAAAAGGCTGGAACAATTGCATTTCTTTCATCTTCACAGTAATGATAGATCAGTCCAGTTGCATGGATTCCTGTCAATAGATGCTGAGGAAGGAGAAATGGGAGATGCTCACAATGATTTCAAAACACAGGGAAGAGATGTCTTCCATTCCCATTAGAGCATGTGGACTTAGGAGCTGGCGGTGCTAATACCACGGGAGTGGTAGCAGATGATTTGTATAATAAGGAATTCAAATGCTTTGCTACTTTCTGGAAATATATCTGCCTGGTGATCATCATAATAACCTAGAGTTAGCTTAAGCGGCTATTTTCAGTTCATTGACAGTCTTTGAAGATCTAGAGGCATATTCAATAGCAGTAGCTCTGCATATGGAAAATGATACAAGAAGATATTGCTGACGCGGTAGGGTCTGCTATCTCACTATCAATTTGATATATACATAATGGCAGAAGAATATATGAATTTTGAAGTAATGTTACTATTATGGCTGTTAAAATAGTTATCCAGAATGCAAAACAAACTCACAAATTTATGGTTATGGACCTATTGTATGCCTGTAAAAATCTAAATAACTTTATGCATATCAACTATGTCCAGTGAAAGTAGCATTAAAGGAACTGAAGTCTCCGCTTTGTGCAACTAAAATCAGACATTCTAAAAAATACCGTGTTACAATTTCTAAAGGAACGTGTGCTTAAGAAGTAAAAAAAATCTGAAATTGCAGAACAGACTAATGAAAAAAACCAAAACCACCCACCCCACCAAACCCCAAAACAAAATAAAACACAAACTTCATGCTTTTTTGTTACCTGCAGCAAAAAGACTTGAAAGCAAAGAAAATTGGTAAATGTTCTGGAGAACTCAAGGTACGGAGTAATGCTTCTTTTACTGCTTGATAAAAGACTTTCTCTGCCGGATGCATGCATCGGGCCCTTTATCTGATCCGAGGTGAAAAGCCAAAAGCAGCAGTGAAAGCAGAACCTGCAGCTTGTTGCGGTGCCCCTGAGCTCCAGCGCTGGCTGGTGATGGGAGCAGAAGTTTGCTCTTTTTTTTTAAGTTTACACTTGAATGTATTATATTCTGCTGAAAGTTTGTCTTACGTGAATTATTTATTGAGGTGGATTATTTAAAGGACTTGCTGCTTCAGGAGTTTGAAACAAACATATAATGGAAGCCATGATGTGTCCTACCTTTCAGCAGATTTTTCTAATACAGTGCTTGCAGTAAAATGTTTCAAGGCTGAAGGCATAAAGAAATCTTGCTGGTTTTAGTCCACATCGAGTGAATAAATTTGTTCTTTATGTTGTAATAGAAGTTTTATGTCTCCCCCCTCCCCGTGCAGTGTATATGTGTGCTTGGAGGTACAATTTGACATGTACAGATTGCAGAACGAGCCTTTATTTTAGTCATAATTATGTTCTGAAAAGATAAAAGGATCGCCTTAACTCAGTGTGGCTGCATGTACTAGTGTCTGGTGGTATTACTTCCCTCAGCTCTCACCTTTGAGGACCCTTGGTTTTGCCCCTCTCTGAGCCAGTTATGTTTCAGTGTGTAATTGTGTTTGGCCTTAGAGCAAGCCCAAAAATTAGCTCCCAAGGTAGTTTCATTGTTCCCTATTAAATTAAGAGAGTCACCCCATTGCCAGTAGCTCTTCCTACACCCTGTTCCAGCCATGGAGGCAGAGCCTTTTGCTCTCTTAGCGTTAAAAGTTTGCGTCTGAACCCTCAACTCTTTTGATGTTTCATTTTTTCCATAGAATAAAATCCTTTAAGCGATCTGCTAATGATGTCTCTTCTTCTGAGGCAGTGACTAAATAGAGTACCTATTTTTTTATTATTTTTTAATTTTTTTTTCCAAGTAGCATTGTACTGGATTTCTTGCATTGTGTCTCTTTCTGTCTTCCCTTCCCGCAGGTTCCTGGGAAGACCAAAGTCTGAAGCACCAGAACCGGGGCCGCGGCGTGGGTCACCGCATTGCACCCTGCTGCTGCCTGGGTTGGACCCTCCCCGTAAACGTGTGCTTATGGGGGGATGCGGTGACCACGGTTCTCCAGAAAACGTGGTCTCTGCGTGCTCTGCGTACTGTCCTCTCCGTTAGCTTCACGTCCCAGCACGTGAGGGTGGTAGCAGAGAAGCAGCAGTCCACAGTAGCTGATTTTGAGGTCTTGCGTATACCTTGTTCCGTGTGTATAGCTGGGTCACCCTTCTAAAAACCAAACTAAGATGGCCGGCAAAAATCAATAGCCTGTCCATGTAGTCTTGGGGACATCATTTTCCAAAGAATTCCAGTGACTCAGAGGACAGGAGATTTTTCTATATTAAAGTGACAGTGGCTGCTCTTTCTACTGTCTTAGCATCGTAGGGGAATTCTTCTCATTTAGGTCTGGGTACTTCCTCCGGTATGCATCCCTAAATAATACTTTCAGTATTACTGGCTCTCTCTTTTTTTGAGGCCTTGGGCTGTCTTAACATTTAATCTTCCAGTGTCTTTCAGAGTATTAATTTGTTTCTTTTTCTCTGCTTGGTCCCACTTGGGTTCCATTGCTTTCTGTTTCTTGGGTATTTTGAAGACCTGAACAATAGATGGCCATCCTGGGGCATGTTTTCATACTATGCCAACAAAATTTCTAAATTAGGATTCACGCCAAAAAAAATGGGCTTTATCTTATAATGTACAAGAGAAGATTTCCTTCCTTCTTCTGAGTCTCAGAAATGTTATGCGGAGTGCGTCCATAAAGCAGGAATCAAGATGTGTGCAGTGTATGCAGACTCCCAGCATAAATCTGCTACATGAGAGAAAATGCCCACCTCTGTTATTTTTCAGGAGGAGGGTTCCAGTGGCAGAGATGGCTTTCTTGGAGAGTCACTTCAGTGCTGAACATGGTTTTTTACTGACAAGTAGTTTTTGTGGTCACAGCAAACTGATTTGGTAAGACACTGCTCTTAACGTGAATGGGTGATCAGGTTGGCGAGGTGGACGTTCAGGCGTGCTATTTCTACCAGGTGACTATTTGTAGCTGTATTTTGGACCAGAAAATTGGTCTAGGACTTTGGCTGTAGAATGTCTAAACTATATGCAATCATTGCCATCGCTTTCATTTAGCAGTCTTTGGGACCTTGTAAATGAAAGAAAATGGAAAGTGAAAGAAAAAAGAAAGAGAAAATGTATTTTGATGTAGTGAAAATGCCGTTGTTCTTGTACACGGGTTATACCAATTTACAAAGCTGTAAGATATTTTTTAAATTGTTCATTCAGGAAGTTGTTCTCCAGAATGGGAGCTAAATTTATTACTATATTACTTAATAATTCATTCTTGAGTTTTAATCTACAGAATAATTTTTTTTAGTTTGCGTGTGAGTTGTGGGGTTTTGAGTTTTGGCCCCTCTCTCAGAGGAGACGGGCTGTTTTGTGAAAGAAGCCATTTTCCCCTGTTACTTCTCCTTCAGTGATGGGGAGGTCTGGTGTTGTCTATGAAGTTGCAAATAACCTGAGAGCCCTTGATGAATGAAGCTATGGGCATTGCAATTCAGAGAGGAAGTTAAGAAAGAAAAGGTGGTATTTACTTTGCTTTCCTTTCCTTTCCTAAAAGAAGCTCTGAATAAAACTGCAGTATCTATGACAGGCTTCTAAGGAGTTCTGAGGTTTCCAAAGAAAAAAGTAATAAACACCTTGGATTTTGTTGTAAGATGGTATTTAATGTTTGAAAACATTAGTATAGTATAGCATTGTCATTCTGACCTTGTGGTAGAATTACTAAGGCTTTACATCATGCTTGGTGTTGGTATGAGCCAACTGGAATAAAACGCTATAACCTCAAAGACTGTCTGACCATGTTACATTGCACGGGGACTATCTTGAGCTTTTTGATGCTGAGAGATTGTCCTTTAGTCTTCTAATGCATTTCTTTGAATTGAGGGGCTGTATAATTACTCCTTTGTAATTCATCTGTTCAGGTTTGGGCTTGATGATCTAAACTTCAATCTGTATTTGTAACACCTCTTAAGCCTTTCATTTTCATGTACGGAATTGAGAGCAAATTTGAGCAAACAAGAAGTGAAAAGACAAAGTTAATACTATAATTGCCTGTATCCAAAATAGAGTAAATCCTTCTCAGTTATCTGGAAGAGTTTTTAAATTGGGGGGTTATCATCTTACATTCAGGGTAGTCTACTATGTACCTGCAGTTTTGGGTTTTTTTTGTTTCTTTTGGTTTTTTTAAATAAAAAATTGAGTGGGTTCATGTTAGCAAGTTGGATTTGTATCCTTAGCTGTCCCGTGCACCTCTTTTACTTAATATAAATGTGAGATAGCTAAATAGAAGTCATCTTTCCATCAAATGCTGGAGGAGGAGGGGGACCATAAGCTGTTGTATACTTACTGAGGGACAGGAGCATGTATTGGGGTAGACAGTGGGGAGCACCTCATGCATACTAGGGGTTTCTTTGTCAATATTCTGTTAGTGCTTGTGAAGGAGAGGCAAAATGGGATAGCTTTCCTTCTCTACATCAGGGGACCAGAAAGCACTGGAAGTCCTACAGGACTGGGGGGATACCTTCTCCCCATACCGTATAGATCTGTTCTTAGAACGATAGGCAGTCCTTGTTATTTTTTCTTATCAGGGCATCCTACAAAATCAAGAGAGCATCAGTAGGAAGATTACAAAGTAGGTGGAAATGATCTCTATTTGAAAGCAAAGACTGTGTATTTAAAGCAAGCTGTCTTCAATTTAAATTTGTAAACAGAATTTGAGACATAGATCTTGAGAAACCCCATTCATTTTGTATGCCTTCTCTTTGAGACTAGGACAGCCATTTTCCTATTCCACAGAGGATTTAAAATCCCAAGGCCATTTTGAGTTTGCCTAGTAAGACTTCATCAACTTCACTTTTCCACTGGGGTAAGAACATACATGAGTTGGTTGATGGACGCCTTCGGATCGTGTGTTTGATGCCTTTGGAAAACTCTGTCCACATATGTCCCTGTAGTACATCTTTCATTTTAACCTCTTGCTTTAAAACACTCTGGGTACAGGAAACGCCTTATCTAGTACTGGAATTTGAATGTACCTTTCCTGATAAGATATAGGCATGTTTAACACAGTCCAAATTACAAGAATTAATGCAGTAGTTGTTTTTAATACAGTTGTTGAGTTGATTTCTTTATGGAAGCCTCCATACCAAATAGTGTTTGATGTATGGGGAACTTTGACACTACTTTTTCTTGTGTTTAAAAACATAGTGGTAAAGCAGACTGGTTGTTGAAATGTCAGAATTTCTGATTTGTTCTGCTGTGGCTTTTTTTGATATTGAGCTTCTTAAAGAAGATACAAAAAGCCATTAATAGAGCTGTAAGGTTTCATTTCTGTATCACAAGTGCAGTTAAAGATTTCTAGGATTTATAGCAGTGTCCTTTAAAGAGTGCTGTTGATGGAGATGTTTCTTCTAAAATACTGACTATCCCATATGGATCTTGGCCTTTGAACATTCGCTTGGAAACTGGACACGTAGGTGGAGGGGGAGGAGAAGGGGTGGGAGGTTGCAGACTGAAAATGTGCAGGAATGTTTGGGGTTTCTTTCCGTGTAACAGAAGAAACTTCAGTCTGCTGAATTCCTTTTTAATAAAGAAGCAAAGACAAGTTAATTTAAAATTATAATAATAATAATAATAAATAACATAAAGCTAAATGAATGTCTGATCTGGACATTCCAGCTGTCAAGAAGTTATGTGTTTATCTCTGTATTGGGTGAATGAATTACTTAATTTACATTGGTTTATGTTTTTTTTCTTAAGAATTTTCCTGAAAAGTTAATTACTTCCTTTTTAATACTTTTTTTTTTAAGAAAACACTGTACACTTTGCATACTTATTAACTGTATGCATTAATATGCAATGTAATTCAGAGCCTTAGTATTAGGCGATGAATAATTTATTTGGTAAACAGAGAAGGATCATTTTTTTTAACTACATATGTGTGAAGCCAGATGGAATTGTGATTCTATTAAAATGCACAGGAAAAAATCATTATTTTAAGTATCTTAAATATAAATTGGCGAAAATGTTAAATAAATGTTACCTCTAAATAAACTTGCTTGTTCCTGCTGCATCTTACATAAAACACTTGATTAGTAAATTGAATGAGAATGTCTGGTTACCTTGTCTCTGAAGATTTTTAGAACTAGGAGAGCTGTTCTGTAAAATTTGGTTTTATATTTGGGGGAATTAAAACATATTTCCATCTCAGCTGAAATTGATTTCTTTAGGGTTTTATATAAGTCACTAAACTTAACAGAAATTCTTTTGAAAATACTTTTTCCTAACTCTTTCAGAGATGACTATTCAGTACTTGAACAAGCTCTTGCTCTAGGTATTTATACTAGGAGTTGTCCTAGCTCATTTGTTTGACTTCCTTAAATTTATCAGCCTCAAACCTGTTTTGCTTGAATGTTTCAGCTGTTTAATGGAACTTGTCTTAATAGATTATAGTGGTCTTAAATTTTTCAGCTCTGGAGTGCCTGGTTTCAAATTGAATTATAATGGGTTTATTTTTGAAGAAGAAAAACATTATTTTAAAAATCTGATTAAAATGAAAATATTTTCATAAAAAATGTACTGTACTTATGCTCTTTGTGGTGGCTTCTAGGATCATTTTTTTTAACCATAAAGCAAGTAGTACTGTTTAAAGCATTTTACTCTAGGAGGAGGGTACACAAATTGAGATGCATTAAAATTTGTATGAAAAATTTTACAAGTAACTGCTCTGTTGTTGATTTGGTTGGTTTGTTTTTTGAGTTTTTTTTAATTCAGAGAAGCATGACCAGTAACGTAAAGAAATTTCAGCTACTGGGTAATTTGTAATGCCAATGAAAGATCTTTTCTAATCATTCTTTCCCCTAAATAATTTTTCAAATACTCATTCATGTTATGTTTAAAACCTGTGCTTTGACAGTTTGCGTGAGAGTTGTGGCAGCATGGATGAGATTTAAGGTAGAAACTGAAGGAACCGTCTCCCGGAATTTTCTCCCTTTCCTCCTCTTTCCAATACCTTTAGGTTGATGTATTAGTCACTTTGATACGGAGTAGCTGCAAAGTCAAGCGCTGCAGTTGAGCGTCGTGCTGGAAGGCATTGCAAACTGGGAAGCCGGGTGAGGGTGTTCTGGTGTGCAAGGAAGGGGGTGCTCAGCCCCGCAAACCACAACCCCACCACCACGGCACTCCTGCGGACCCATCGAAATCAGCCCGGTGCTGTGTTCGGTTAGGCAGCTTTTGACAGAACCGTGGATCGTGGGTCGTTTTTTTGTTGTTGTTGTTTGGTTGGTTTTTTTGGGGGGGGTGTGGGGGGGGTGCTAACATGACTGCAGAGCAAGTCTCTTTGGGGAAAGCATGGCTGGTTTGGGCAACTTTGGGGCTGGTGGGCAGCCACGAGGTGGGAAGGCAGGGATCCTAAATTTTCACTAGAAAATTTAGTTTAGAGAGAGAAAAATTAAATATATCAATTTTTACCCACCTTTGGTTTTGGCTGTACATCAGCGTGCTTTTAATTCAGCTTTAGTATCAGTTCCTGTGTTTTGACTAGGTCAAATAATTTAATCTTTTAATTGACAAAAAGCTTGTTTTATTTGTAAATACACTGAAAGAAAGTAGCTGGCAGTATTTGATGTATTATTAATTCAAGATATCAATTTGATGACCCTTACCATATTTGATGTAACTTTTTGCTGATTTACAGCTTTGTAATAATATATAATAACTGATGGAAGACTAATTTCAAACATGAAAGGTTGAATACATGATACAAAAATCAGTTCTGACTTGTTATGAAAAAGAATCTATTACAATATGTAAATATAGCAATAAAAGAAAATATATTAAAAGTTGATTTTTCTAATTGCCGCAGGGAGAGGGAAGGTAACGGTATTACTCGGTAGCATTTGTTATTATACTTCCAGCTGTATATTTAGACTTAAAACTAGCTGCTTCAAAAGTGATAGAGGATATTCGAAGGATACCATTTAGTAGAAATTTAGTAGTTTCCAAGAAGTCAGTTGTATTGTGGCAATTATGTTGTTGTTTTTGCAGTGTTTTTTGTAGTTTAAAGGCCACTTACTTTGGGGGGAGTTGTTCTTCCTTAATTGCTCTCTGTATTTTAATAAGAAGTTGTTGGAGGCTTCTTAAGCAGTTGTGTCTGGCATATTTAGTGGCATGGTCTCTTTCGTTGAGTTCTGGATTGAAGAATTCTGTTTTCAAAATTGTTTAGTGTTGCCTTTATGATTTCTCAAAACAATACAGTTTTCTTGTATTGCACCTTTTTCCTGAAAGGCCTTTTTTTTGTCCTGTGAATGTGATTTGATGTACAAGTAAGCTACAGAAAATATTTTTGCTCATGATTTATGTATTAAAATCGGAAAAGGTTTTAGAAAAGGTAGGTTGGGAGAATTCAGATGACACTAGTTTCACTTGCCAATGATTTTTCAGAAATTGGCTTTGGGTATTGACTGACCTTTTTTATATACAGAAAATGGGAGAATGGAAAAATCAGTAATCTGAGGTATCAAACTTAAAAATCCTTTGGAAAAGAAATGCAGCTGGTTTTAGTCTATTTAAAGTTAAGCGACATACAAGATGTCATAAATTTAGGGAGCAGTTTTGGGAGGGAGATGCTAGACAATTTGACTGCAAATATCTTCAGTGTTTAGTGCATGTTATTCTTAAATAGAACTTAATAAAATAAATATGAGTACGGATAAGCCTGCGGAGATGCATTATACAGCCATGTCAGTGAATCTTCTTTCACCTCTGGGGATGAGCAAAAGCAGTTAAAATACAAATGTGGTCACTCATCGGTTTCAGGCAAGGACACCAGCTTGCAGGAGCATGGAAAGACTCATCAAATAAGTCTTCCTAAAATTAGGAAGATAACCTGTTTTGTAGATGGGCCTTTTCTAGTAAAGGTAGTATGTAATACGAACCGTAATTAGCAAATGGAATATGAATTTAGTGGCGGCAAAATCCCTTTTTATACAGGTATTATCTATGTATTTGATAAAGTATGTATCAAGATAAAGTTTTAATTAAACTTGTTTCTCCTAAGCACCAATTTTCATAAAGATCGTGGCTACACAGCCTTGTTTCAGTGCCTTCGCTGAAGGAAGAGAAATTGGTTTTAGCAGGAGAAGGCTGAGCAGTCGGGGCGTCCGTGCCGTCTGATGGGCGGCCGAGCTTTGGGCCAGGAGCGTAGCCAGCATGGCAGAAGACCTAGGTAGAGGTAGGGGAACTGGCATTATCACGGTGTCGGGCCAAAAGGGAGTGACCAGAAGGAAATTCCACCACTTCGGTGTTTCCTGGGGGAGCTTAAGGAATGCGAGGTGGGAAGGCTGGAAGTGCTGCAGGGAGAGGGCATTGGAGGTACGAGCTGGAGGAGCTGTGGGTACAACGGGAAGGCCGTCACAGGGACAAGCTGGTAACGAAAGGGTGTAAAGTTGGGGTTTGCACAATGGGGACTTAAGAGACAGGAAGCAAATTCATAGGAAACTGGTCTTCCTTCAGCCTGCTGCTCGCAAAACAAGCTATTCTTTAGAGCCGCAACTGAGCGAGGAGAGGAAGAGGGCATGAAATAACGCACATTTCTGAGTCTCCCTAGGACTAATCTTGGGGCCGGAGGATTTCTTTCACTGCAGAGAGAAGGAGGATTTGCAGTGGATCCCTTTTCTGGAAATGATGCTAGCCAGTTGTTTTTTTAATCTCAGCAATATATCCACCTAAAAATTAAACCTACTCACCTCACTTGGCGACTTGTTTGTAAAAATGAAAATGAGTTGGCTTAGTGTGGGTCAGCTGTAGATTGTGAACAGTGTTATTTCCAATGAGATGCCATCCCGTAAACCAGGCTTTCTGCTGCTTTGCAGTGCATTTGCTCCCACTGTTTTCCCCTCACTTGAAAGCTGATCCATTGCTTTAGATTTTAGTTGTATTACAAAGGATTACGGCTTCACGTGAACTGTAACCAATGAGTCAGAATGGGAAAATACAGTTGTATCTCACTAGTAGATAAGTTTTCCTTAAAACAAAGACAATAAAAATGCCAAAATAATGACTGCCATTACAAGTATATTTGACTCTCCCAAATGTGACTCCCAAAGTGCTTGAATGTTTTCCATGAATTTCATTACATGGGCCTCATTCCATTTGGACATAAGAATAGGGATACCCTTGCAAATCGTAGTAAGCGAACATTTCTGTTAGTAGCGAGTTATGGCAGCATTTACTCTTCCAGAGATGACTCATGTAGATTGTACTTTTTTTTCAATGGAGTTCTGATTTTGTCATAGATGCATACGAAGTTCATAATCGTGCTAAGTTTATTCTTGCTTAGCTATGACCAGCCACCCTACTAAATTATATTTTTAGACTTGTTTCCTAAGGAAATGAAGCTTGCAGTAGTCATGCTGTCACAGTCAGCTGTCATCGTCCGTCCATCTGTCCACCCTTGATAACTCAGCCAATTTTAAGCAAACTTGACAGACTGGCAGAGATAAGCTAACTACTTTTCTCCGACTTGGTGCCTGGGAGGGTCATTGTTGGTGTCCCTCGCTGGAGGAGAAGCCAGAGCAATTCCAGCTCTTTGCTCGGTCCAAGCGGGCCTGAAGGACAGCGGGACGCTGGGCACGGTGCTTGGCTGGCCAGCCCAACAAAGGTAGGGAGGGTAACACCAGGGGACACGGAGTATACTTTGAGGGCAGTTTGGAGATCGCACTGGGGAGCTGGAGGTACGAGAAGGATGGGGGGGATGCAAAAGCAGTCAGATGGTAAGGGGGTTTATTGTGGATCCTGCAGGAGATGGGGGAGGCAGAGGAGGAATAGTGCAGCAGGAGGTGTAAGGAGAAAAACAGGAACAGATTTCCTTCGTTCTGCTCACGGAACAACTTGTTTCCTCTTCTGTCATAGACGCAGTTATGAATGTTGTAGCCTCACAGAAAAAATGAGTGTTGGATAATGTTGTGCGTGCCCTTTGCCGTGCTTGGCTGCAGCTGGGTCTCTGCATAGTCAGTTACCTTGCTCAAACCAGCTGGAAACAGAGCCTTTGGTGCATGTTGCTGGTAGTGCAAAAGGCCAATCATTACCATGCTATCGGCCTTAAAAAGTTTGGTTACATTAAATGTTAAGCTTAAACTGAAGAGCTCTGACTGCCTTTATTGATAAAGAAAAAAAAGTGAAGTTTCTGTTGTTTGGGGTTTTTTTTCTGTGTTGTTATGGTTTGTGTTGAATGGGGAGGATAGAAAGGAACATTTAAAATGTCAGACACGGCATTGGAAAGTTTGTGGAAAAAGATGCAACTTCTGAAACTCCAAGTGAAAGACTGCTTGGATGATAACCTTTTGCTAAATGTTTAGACACCTTTATTGGAATTCAGAAATTTTTTTTCACCTGTTTGTCAACAATTTCTTCTCTAGATATTTCAGTTTATGGCATTCTCTTATCACTCTACATCCCCATAGCTCACAGTTATCTCTGTGCTTTGATTTTCAACTAGTTTTCTCCTGGCTAGCTACTTCATCATCTGCTGGGTTTTTTTATTTTATTAGTTCTGCTGCTGTAATTCCAAGAAGTGGTGCTGCAGATCTCCATTACAAAGCACATCAAAACCTAAGCTTTTAATCTGGAAGGTTCAATCTCAGTGTAGGGCTTTATGTAGAGTGAATCTATTGAAATAAAATTGCTTGTTTTCCATGAATTTATACAAGTAATTTCCCCCCTTTCCTAACAGAGCAACCCTTAAGTTGTCCTTGTTTCTGTCACCCTAATTTAATACTCCTAAGTTCTGATAGATCCTTGTCTTTTGGTTGCAAACGATCTCTAAACTGATGAAAATTTCCAGTCTTGGCAGAGACCAGAGCCTGGCCAGCTTCTGATTAGCACTTGCTTGGACGTTCTTTTCCTGCGATTGTCTCCCCTAGTACAATAAGCTGCTCTCCCTCTTTTTGCCTGAGAGTGCAGCCGCTGGCTGTCGGCTGAAATGATGTGGTTAGAATGACATTAGGATGTAAGCAGGCTCCAGCAGGAAGCAAGGAGCTGCTGGGGAAGGTCAGGAAACACTTTAGGATGATTGGAATTTTCTGCTGTCTTCTGAGACCTTAAACATGTATTAATTAATGTATTTAACCCTTCTAGTTAGCAATCCCTGCGTGGTCATGTGTGTGCTCTTTGTGCTGTACAGCTAACCCTGTGAAATAAAACAGGTAGTTTTGCACTGAACAAACAACTTTGCTGAAGATAGTAATTGTGTGTGGATGTACCTATTCATGTATATATGTATTAAAAAATGAACACACTTTTCAGCAGTGGAGCAGTCAGATTAAATAGTCCTGAATTGTTAGAAATTAAATAGCATGCATCTTCTTCTATCAGGTTATTGGAAGAAACAAAAGCAAAGTCCTATTTTTTTTTTTCATTCAGTCTGCCATAATCAGTGTGTACTCATTGTGTCTCAAGCGAATCTCTCGCCTGCCAGCAAGGCTCTAGGAACATGGAGAAAAGTACAAAAGCTCCTGTTTCTGTGTTGGTTTTTGCTTTCTGTCCCCTGCATGACATTTTGGATGTTGCTTGGTTTGTGCTAAACTGAGACTTCATCTTTTGTTTTCTTTTCAGAACTTTTGTAAGTGAATTTCACAAGAGAGGGCTACTTGTTCACTTTATCTTTCTGTTCATATATAAGCTTCAGCAGTCCTTGCTGTGAAGGTTTGAAAAGTACACCAAGCGTGTTGTGCAGTTTTTCTGCCGTATTTAAACAGACATTAGCATGGTTCCTCTAATTAAGAAAATTTTAAAAAAGTTATGTGTTTAATGTTATTGTTGTTTCTTCTGTACATTGTATTTCATGCTATACTTAAAGCCACGACAGTACATCAGAATTTACATATTACAGAGGAACGTATGCAAATGGTCTTCCTCCCAGTCAGGTTTACGCTTTTATAGTATGTGATGAAATGTAGATGAAAGAGGTGTGGATTTCAAAAGGGGGCTTGCAGTTGGAAGGAGTTGTAGCTGTAGCTGCCTGGGGACTGACTGAAGAATGAAGGGAGCAAAATGTAATCT
Organism: Astur gentilis; assembly: GCF_929443795.1. Classification (NCBI taxonomy): domain Eukaryota; kingdom Metazoa; phylum Chordata; class Aves; order Accipitriformes; family Accipitridae; genus Astur; species Astur gentilis. The sequence continues at coordinate 5,036,907 of NC_064910.1, read as the reverse complement.
GCAGTGAAACTTAAGCTTCTGTTGCTGTGCTATTTATTTTTGTAGATTTTCTTTCATCTTTTGCTTGAGCCAAATTAAAGTCATCACTAAAATTAAAAGGCATGATCATTTGGCTGGATTTTTAAGAGACAGAACAGCAAGCTGTGCAACCGTTCCAGTGATTAGCTGTTCTCCTAGTGAAGAAACCACTGGTTTTAAGTGTGCTAAAACTGTGGTACTTCTGGAAGGGAAGAGAGCCATTATAATGCACATTGCCCCTTACCTGATGCTGCATCAGCTGGATGTTAAAGATAATCTCTTAAAGGCGTTACCGTTTCCCGACTATGCGGTGTCACAGAAGAGATCTCCGTTTAGCAGTGTTGTTAAAGTGATGGAGGAGCATGCCACCAAATCCAGTGTTGGCAGTCTGGGGACAAGCATTCCCAATGACCACTTTACGTTTCTCTCTTTAACAGGTTTGGGAAAAACCAAGAGAAAGACGAGCGCGAGAGACGCCTCACCCACTCCTAGCACGGACGCAGAATACCCATCCAACGGCAGCAGCGCCGACCGGATTTATGATCTTAACATTCCAGCCTACGTGAAATTTGCCTATGTCGCGGAGAGGGAGGATGAACTGTCCCTCGTTAAAGGATCCCGAGTGATTGTCATGGAGAAGTGCAGCGACGGCTGGTGGAGAGGTAGCTACAATGGACAGATTGGCTGGTTTCCTTCGAACTATGTGGTAGAGGAGGTTGAGGAGGCAACTGCAGATTCACCCAGCTTTCTCAGCTTAAGGAAAGGCGCTTCCATGAGTAACGGCCAGGGCACCAAAGTACTCCACGTTGTTCAGACACTGTATCCGTTCAGCTCCGTCACAGAAGAAGAGCTCAATTTTGAAAAAGGGGAAACGATGGAAGTCATTGAAAAGCCAGAAAACGACCCAGAATGGTGGAAATGTAAAAATTCCAGAGGGCAAATTGGTCTTGTTCCTAAAAACTATGTAGTAATCATTAGCGATGGTCCTACCATTAACACTTCCCATCCGCCTCAGATAAGCTACACGGGACCATCTTCCACCGGACGGTTTGCTGGAAGAGAGTGGTATTACGGGAATGTTACCCGACACCAAGCAGAATGTGCCCTGAACGAAAGGGGAGTGGAAGGAGACTTCCTTGTTAGAGATAGTGAATCTTCGGTAAGTGGTACTCAGCCCGGCAGGCTTCGTAATACCCGACGCTTGGGGTAGCAGGCATGACAGTTAATAGCTTCCCTATCTGTAGTAAAGGGCTTTTCACCCTTAACGAAGCAAGCAACGCTTTGGCGTTACCAACCGATACGCTTACTGCTTGCGAGAATCGGTCTGTTGCTGAAATGCAGTGACATTTACACTGAAATTTAGCAGCTGTGGTCTGTATTATCCAGGGGTTTTTAATTAGTGGACAAGCAAGTAAATATTTCAGGCTTCAGTTTGACTTTTCAGGCATTCCTCATATGCAATCCTCCTTAAATTTACAGCGCTACAAGGTAAAATAACTCTTGTGAATTGCAAATTTGGTTATGAATTTGATTTTAAGCTAATTTCAAATGGGATCTTTGCATTGGTCAGTTTTGTTCTGCTTTTAATTGAATAATAACATAGGTTCTTTAAACTATGGGTTAAAATCCCATTTTAATGTATTTCTGCTCTACTTAGATTATTTAGGTTGTAATAACGGAAACTTATTATTGTATCTAACTGTTAAGATTATGATAAACAACAGAGAGGGTCAAGTCAGCAGCTCATATGCTTTGGAAATTGAGCCTTGATGACATCAGAGGGATACGAGTAGTGCTGATTAGGGATCACTGTGATTCTGAAAGTTCAAATTTAAAATTACACTGAGAGGCCTTTCATGTATGCTAAGGCCAGAGATTTCATAGTCAAAGCACTCAAAATTTAATTAACCCTTGACTGTGATTTTGAAAAGGTGACAGATTTTAATAATCCCTTAATATATCTTTCAAAAGGTACCAAAAAAAAAATATCTGAATTTGTGATTAGGGCTTTTCTGCATTTACTGTTTCAACTGTAGAGCCATTCCATGAAAACACGTTGTTTAGTAGATGTCTCCATCTAAGTATTTTGTCGCTTCATGTATAAAAATTAAAAAATAATGTAGTTACATTAGCTCAGTCTTCTAATTTGAGCATACGGTACTACTAAAATAAGTATACCTTATACAGCTACGGACATCTATCTCTATGCCGTATTTGTATTGGGTTTCACTGTGCCCGTATTATGGGCTATCTTCATTTACAGCGTAGGTTGTGAATAAAAACTAAAGCAGTGTCAACAGCATACAGTTTGAACCATAATATGGTTTTTAAGACTTCTTGATTCTGATGTCTTTAGAAGGCTGTATTGATTGCATATGTCACTTCTGGTTAGAACTTGTGATATTCTTTATCATAATTGTCTGTAAACTGGGGGAAAACTGTTCCTATATACTATTCCTCGTGTAAATTATTTTAGTAATTAGTTGGTAGTAGATGTTGGCATGGCTGCGTGCTGGAAAACAAAGAATTAGCTCTAAACGGCAGGATTAAGCTTGAGCTCAAATCTGGAAGTAAAGATCCTTTTAGCTCACAATACTTTTTTGGAAGTATGTTTCACATTTCATTTGCTGATTCTGTTCTTCCAAAGTTGCAATTTCAGCTACTCAGAAGAGGTTGCAGAGTGAAGTCAAAATCAGAGGGGGTGTTGAGGCAGATTCATTAGGTCGTGCGTACTAAAGGATACTCTTTAGTGGACAAGCAGCTAAATATTTTAGGCTTTTTGTGTATTCCTCATATGTAATACTTAAATTTGGGGTTGGCTGGCATGTTGACTCTTGGTGAGGGAGATGAACAGAGGTTTCTAGAGACAGCAGAACAACAGGTGAAAGACAAGGAAATTGTTAACTGTGTAGGATTTTTAAAACTTTGCATTCTAATTTTTGGAAAACAGTAGTAGTTTATTATTATTATTATTATTGAAGTTAGGACTCTTGCTATTCCCTGAAATTTTTACATCATATGTAACATTATTGACAAAATACAATTCTGTAATAGTCCCAAATATTTTTTTTTCCTGCATACAGTATTGTCTGATTAAATTTCAAGCATCTTTCCTTGATGAATTTGCTCTGAAGAAGACACGGTAGCTGTCAGACTACCCTTCCTTTGAAGTTCTCTGTCATTGAGTTGCTATTTCTGCTCTTAGTTTTAACTGTAATCACTAAATGAAGGCAAATGCAAATAAACTAGAGGAGAACAGGAAGAAAAATAGAGATTAAATAAAAATAAACCAGAGGAGAACAGGAAGAAAAATAGAGATTTAGAAAACATTTCTGACTTACAGAGGCTGAGAGGACTGAAGTTTGTTTAGTCAACAGAAGAAAAGACTGAGGTTAGGCATGCAGCCTTCTAAAATGTAGAAAGCCACGAGAGGATTATGGTAATCATTAAATTACAGTAGTTCAGCTGTCTCTTCCAGGTAGCATCCTGTCTCCCAGGGGCAGGCGGGTATCGTGGATGCAGTCAGTATACCCTTGGTGTGTCCATCCAGCAGGTAGAAGCTCACTTTCAGATTTGGATGCTGCATTTTCTTGTGTCTTTTGGGAAAGTGCCAGAAGGACAGTTTGAAAATTAATACATTACTTAAAATACAAAAATGCGCAGCCATTTCTCAGCGCACGTCATGTCACAGTGACCACTGTGCTACGGCTCGTTTCTTTGCTCTTAAGAGTCTAACCTCTGGAGTAAACAAATTTCCTTGAAAGGACACAGTAACCTTTTAATTTAATATGACATCATAATACTAAAGACGCTTGTATTCAAAGCAGTTTCAAATTTGCTGCCTGCATTGTTGCTGGGGAAATTGTTGCTTGCGGAGCACAAAAAGATTCATTCAGAATGTGGTCTTCAAGTTGTGTCTAGCATCTAACACTTACTGGAATCCTAGAAAACTTGCTCCATTCACATTACAGCAAGCTTTTTCACACACGCAAAAAAAATGTGCTGAATTGAGGAACTTATGGCTTTTTTTTTTTCTTTTTCTAATCTTGATCTGGTCTTGCAGATCCTGTATTTGGGGGGTTTTTGTGAGCAAGGAGAAAAACTGTAACTGTAACTGAACATGTAAATGCCTCCTTTGTCTTGGTACTACTTGAGGGTTTTAGTTTTTATTAGGTTTAAAGAAATATTTTACTACATCTCAAACTTTTGCCTACCCTAATCTTTATATATCATGCTTTATATATCATACCATCATGTAATTTGTTTATGTATGTGAATTATAAAAGCATTGGGCCACGCTGTGGCTAAAAGTCACCAGGAGTGTCTGCACGATCGGAGCGAAGGATCTTGATTAGAGAGACCAGACTGAACTGAGCGAAGTTGTCAGCTCTGTGGTTTGCTCATCTTTCCACCAAACCAGCAGTTCCCATTACATTGCGTTATGAACCCACCTATTACAGCTGTAGTTGCAGGGGTTATTCCTTTCTAAAAAGGCCCATAGACAAAACTCTGAGTCATCCTGCTAATCCTGTGCCTGATTTTTGACCTGGTTTAGGGTTTTCTCTAGACTTCCATCACCATAGTTACAAAAAGTCATCTGTAAAAGTTTTCCTTAGATTTGCATTTTGCTCTTGTTACTGAGCTATGAAAAGCTCTCCTTGGATAGATGAAGGTTTGTATTTTGTATTCACTTGATGAGACTGCCATGTTTCTCCATTTCAAATTTTAGTAGTTGCAAGATTTTACAATGTTTCTCTAGATTTAACTTACCAGATGTTTGTCTCACAGCTAGATTGCTTTAGCCAAAAACATTCTCCTCAGATACATTTGGATCTAAGGGATGCTGCCATAGTGGAGAATATCCTGAGATGAACTCTGTCAGGTAGCTAGGAGCCTGATTATCTTCATTAATTACGAAATACTATTATTAGAACCATAAACTTGTTTGAACCATTTAAGCCTATAGTTTATGTAACAGGCCCAGTTACCTACTGGTAACATTTTTGCCAACTCTGTTATACCCAGGTAATGTGGCCTCAGTTTTGGAGATGTGAAAGAGCAGAGTGAAGTAGAACGTACTTAGTAAGAAATAACCGCTCGATTTGTTCTTTGTGTTGCAGGCCGCTCTGTTGATTAAAAACTGAAGTTTGTTGTCTCGTTTAAGTAGCACTCCTGAACAAATAATGCAGATTTAATCTATGCAGTCTCTGTACAGCCACTTCTTACCCTTTTTGAATTGCAGGCTCTTCCAGCGGTCAGATTTTTGTTCTCTCTGTGTAGTACCTACCACAAGACAAACAAGTCTTGGCTGACACCGTTGGCCTGGGTTGGGCAGGTGATCGTCATGCTTTGAAGATCTAAGGTTCCACTGGGGAGAGAAGCAAATTTGGAAGGAAGAGGGGTTTTTGGTTCAGATTCACCCTGGGAAACAAGTGCTCTTGCTAACAGGAACCAGCAATAGGCTGTGGCCGGTGACCAGGGAGGGCAACCACAGCTCGCCGCTGGCTGCTGAGCAGGTCCCCTGCTGCAGGCACCCCGAGACTTCAAAGGGAGCTTCCATCAGGACTCACAGTCCCCTCGCACTCGGCTGCGAAACTGTCGATGAGGCAAACACCGGCTGTTTCATAACCGCGTGATGTCTTCTCGTGAAGCAGAGGTGTTTTTCTCAGGCCAGCTCTATTTATTAGCATGAGCGATCTATGCAATTTCTTGGACGATTTCAGGAGCAATTATTTATTGGGAAGTAATGGCTACCTTCTGCCAATAGTGTCACAGTTATCAGATTATAGTAACCGATCCTAAAAGGGGTTGCAGGCTATATAGTATTAAGATGATACTGAGGATTGTAGGTGCGACTGGATTTGTGTCAGTCCTTTGAGGTCGCATTTAGCTTCTGGGCTCTTTGTCCAGCGATAGTGGCAGCAGAGGGAGGAGGCACAGGTTGAGAGTCTGTGTGCTTTTTGAGCTGCTAATTCTGTAGCATTCAGGGTTTCCCATTTTTTCCTGGGGTTTTAATCCTGCAAGTGTTGGATAGAAGCAATGAAATGTGGCAACAGTTAAAAAACTGAAGCATTCGTCATGTTCTGTGACATATTGTGATTGATGAGTACAGTGGAGAGGAGGAGAAAGTTTATTTTTAAAAACAGGCTTAAGAAGTACCTAGTGGTTTATTTTAAATGGAAGAATAGAAATCTTATTAGAGCTGTATTTGATGATCAGTGGAGCTAATTCATGTTTCTGCCCTGTGTAATGTTGATTTTGGAACATGGTGAACATTACATAGAGGAAGGTATTTGTTTATATCCAAATGAGGTGGAAGGGGTAGAAAAAGGAATTTTTAATCCTCCCAGGTGGTTCTGTCCAGCCTGACCTTAGACTTTTGAGTTATGACTTTTTTTGGCTGGGTGACTGAGTAGGAGGAGGAGTGAGGGAAAGCCTGGGTGTGGAGGTGGAAGGAGTTGGGGAGCTTCAGGGCAGGCTCACAGGTGGGAGCTCGAAGGGTCTAAAACAGTTTGAAGAATGAGTGCCTGAGAATATCTTCCATGGAGAAAGGGCATTGCCAACTGGAACTGGATTAAAAGGAAAAACAATAAGTTACAGGATCAGTAAAAGGCTTTCAGAGGGAGTTATTTTTCCCAATATTGCCATTTATGATAAAATTGTCTTGTTTCATTCTCAAATGGAGTTTGTAAAGAGGGGAATTTCTTTCCTGGTTTCACTTGTTTTCCCTTATATTGCTTTATAACTTGTCTTCATGATAGTTTTCCATCTTTTTTGAAAAGACAGTGAAGCTCCTGACCAAATAAGTAAAATTAAAGGAACATCTTCCTACCTGTTGTCTTCCAAATGCTGTAGGCACCAGCTGGCTTATGGTCATCTTAGTCATAAGCAGGAGTTAAAATGAAGGAATCTGAAACAATTCAAAGAAGTACTACACCTGGTCTGAAGAGCTGTAAATGAATAACAGCTAATCTTCAATTTTCTGGTTTAGGAATTAGTTTAACTTCAGATTTAGGTCTTCACAATTATGCCAGTACAGAAATATTCACAGGTTCCCTGCCATGAAGCTATGCTCTGTAATTCTGTTGCAGAATCATCAGCTCCTCTGTACATTTCAGGGATTAAAGCTTACTTCTGGTGTGCCCTTATTTGGTGTATGTGCGGCTTTTATTCCTGGAAAAGTTAGTGTGCAAACATCCAAATGTAGCAATTAATTTAAGAGGGAGAAGGGAGAAAAATTGGCCAGCAGTTGAAACAAAATAGCTTAAACAGTAAATAAAATAAACAGACTTGGAGCAAATCCAAGGAGGACAGCAGGGAACCAATTCAAGCTGCATCGAACCAGCATACTTTGAAATGGAATGTTTAAGAGCAGTAGTTTATCTAGAGATTTTTTTTTTTAAATAGTCTTTTTAACCATTTTGCATATTTGTTAGAGTGGGAAAGAACCAAAATAAAAACAAATGCAAGTCCAGTTGCTTTTGCTGTTTGTTCTTGAATCCTGTAGAAGTTACTATGCTGAGGCCAATAAAGGGTTTCAGGATTCTTGCAACAGCTGTTTGAGCTCTTCCATCTCTTTGCACCGGATGATGGCTCTCAAAAGAGTTAGATCAGCCTTTCCGTTGTGTGTGTGGGGGGGGGTGTTGGGTTTTTTTTTTCTTTAATTAGATCAGATCACGAAAAGAATAAACTTTGTAACATATTCTGGAGAAAATAAGCGATAATAATGTCTTCTATTTATGCATCAATCTAATTAGCAGCTCTAAGGCTGGGAAGAATGGACAATAGTTCAGGAGAATGTTCATTCATTAGAGTTATAATGAAAATGGCAGGAAAAGTATTTAATGTATTGTGTAGATCACCCGCAAAGATCTAAGTCTGGCCAGTGCCTGGGACATAGGACAGTAGATCAGAGGTCTAAGACCTATTCCAGCACCTCTGTGTGTCATTAGCACATCCTTTCTGGTCTAAAATAACAATTCTTAGCAGATACAAGGAGCGATGAAACCTCATAATTTTGGCATGCTGAAAACAACTGTGCTTTGCCAGAAAACATTAAAATTTTGTTGAGCTTGAAGTGATTATTTCACTTATTTTTAAACCTTCGTTCCTAAAACAAAAAAAGAAATGCGTTTGGTTCAGATTATGAACTTACAAATGGTAAGTTCTTCTGTTTTAAATGAAGGCCTTTTGCTTACTGGTTTTTGTTTGCCATAGGCATCGCCCATGGAAGCAGCAGAACTTAGTCAGCAAGGCTTGATCTTGTTTTTCGAATCCTGAGCAGCTAGTCCGTACGTGCTCCCCTCAATTGAAGAGACCCTACAGACTTACCTGGCAGCCTGTGGTTAGAGCACAGCGATCAGCTCGCTGCCCAGAGCCCGTACCCTAAATTTCTCCTCCGTGAGCCCAGGATCCCAGAGCTTCTGCAGAGCTTCGCTTGTGCAGGCTTGTGCTTCGTTACCATTTAACGGCTGTCCCTTCTTAGGGCCATGGAGATGTCCATTGAAACGGGTCATGGTCCTACGTGGTTATGGCTGCTGGAGGGTTTGTCCACGCTGCGTTTGGGCTCTGACCCGCAGCGCGGTGTTGGTGCAACTGGGTTAGCTTTAACCCAGTGAGGTAGGTGTTGAAAATAGGTCACTCTTGGTGTGAGTTCTCTGCAGCCTTGTTTGCGATGCTCCTGAGGCAGGGGTTTCATATCGGAGCTGGCTGGCCTAAAATAGCAGGTTTTGAACCTGGAGCTAGGGACGGATGTCCGGGCACGAAACGTATCTTGGGTGGAGCACTGGAAACCCCAAAGATACGCTCTTACGCACATTTATTTCTATCCCTTTCCCCCCCTCCTCCCCAGTCCTCTCCTCTTGGTGGTCACGGGGGGTGTTGCCTGTATTTTGAGCCGGTGGCTTTGGAGCTGCTCAGAGCCCGAGGCAGCCTTCCTGATGGAGCCTGCGCTGACCCGGCCAAGGCCCGGTGACGCTGGATTATAGGTGGAAGGAGTAATTCTCCTATGCATGTTAGGTAAAAACAATGTTTAAAGAAGTGATGCTTGTGGATCTGGAAATGAGTGACTGGAGGTAGAAGGGGGTTAGCCCAGAGGTCTGGGGAGCTGGCTGCTGGCTTGAGCAGTGCAAGAGGGGAAGAGCTGCTGCCCAAAGCTTGAGGAGCAAGCCAGAGCCAGATTGATGGGCATGGCAGGAGCTTTGTTTGCTGCGGACAGGGCAGATGGAGCTGGAAGGGAAGGCGGAGAAGGCATCAGTATTAAAACAACTGAGGGGGAGCTGCAAGGGACGAGATTTTGGGGATAGGCAGAACGTGGGGGATGTGTGGGGCAGAGACCCACAGCACTGCAGGATAAAAGACAGCGTGCCTGAGAAAAGGCTGTCCTTCGGTTTCCTTGGGTAGGTACTCAGTGTGTATCTGACCCCCCCAAGTGCAGTGTAGAGGGCTCCGGAGGCTGTGGTTTCATGAACCGAAGTCTGGTGACACCAGTAACGGCCGAGGGCTCCCAGTTCCCCCCCCAGCTCAGTCCTCTGCTGCGCCACAGCTCCGCTCATGGTTGTTCGTAAGGCGATGCTGTGAACCAAATAGTCCCTTGTGGGTTTTGTTTAACCTGGACGAGTTCAGGTTCACAGCGCTGGCTTGACCACAGCAGCAGCGTGGCGGCGGGGAGGACCGAGGGACTGCACGAAGGCCGTGTCTGAAGTCTAGCACATGCCTTCAGCGGTTTCTGCCCGAAGCCGTGCCTTCAGTGGGCAGAGACCCTGCAGCAGTACCTCCAGAGTCTCATCAGGCGTTACTTATCCCCATTAAGTGCTTGCTACAAACTCTGGTGTGCGCTTTTTATTTTTTATTATTCCATTTTCCCACTGGCTGGCAACACCAGCCTCCAGCTTCCTCTAGAAGGGCAAAGCCCATGCTCCGATCTCTACAGCCGGCCAGCAGCGGTCAATGGCTAGAGATGGAGTTCAGCTGGAAGCGAGGGACAGTGTGTCCTTTCTACACTCCCTACAGCAGCATGTGGTGCAAAAAGCGGAATGGTCTCATCCCGGCTCTTTGGATGACAGCACTGTCTTCGTTAAAGCAACCGATCGCCAAGACGAAAAGACTTATCATGTGAAATTGTTCTGTCCCGAATAACATAGTGTTTAAATTTTGTGTTTTGTGGATGGTGGTTTGATGGCGAGATTTGTACTGTGTTTTTATTCTATAGCTTTATTTTTTTTTAAAAAAAGCTGTACTTAATAGGAGAAATTATTCCCTATCCATGGTAAGAAGGTAAAAGGTGAATGTGCATTTTGTCTTTTGCAATGCAAAGCAAGAACAGCCCTCTAGTGGTGGTCACGGCTCTAAAAAAAGCAATACGGGCAATTTTCTTCATCTCACCCAAGCAATATTGCAATAATTGCTTTCTCCAGGACTCTCTGGCAAGGAAACCATAGAGGATGAAAGTTTTTCCCTTCTCCTTGACGTTCTCGTGCTTCTAGACTAAGTAACTAAGATAATATTTGCAATTTAGTCATGTAATTGGCAACTTCAGACTGTGCATCTGGGGAGCTTTCACTTAACTGTCTTAACTCTGCACATTAATAATGATGGCAATTATTTATTGAATAATAGACTATTGGGTTTCTTAAGTAGCTAAAGCACTGAGCTGTGGAACAAAGACTAGCATAAATTACCATCAACTATGTGACACAGTTTGTTCCTGAAACCACAAAATTACGCCTTCATTTTGTTCACTTTTATGTAATTCTTTTTTTTTTTTCTTTCTGAATTCTTCTCAACAGCCCAGTGACTTCTCGGTATCTCTAAAGGCGTCGGGGAAGAACAAACATTTCAAGGTGCAGCTCGTGGACAATGTCTATTGTATTGGGCAGCGTCGCTTTAATACTATGGATGAGTTGGTGGAACACTACAAAAAGGCTCCCATCTTCACCAGTGAACACGGGGAAAAGCTATATCTTGTGAAAGCACTTCAGTGACGTTGAAGATGGACTTGGCCACCTGGGCCTCTTATAATTTACAAGCCTTAGGTCCTAAATTCACTTTTATAGAGCAGAGCAATATCTGAAGCAGGCTTAAGGAATAGGCTCTTTCTAAAGTGTTTGCTCTGTTGGTTGCTGTTTGTCCTTTTTTTTTTTTTTTTTTTTTTTTTGTTTGCCTCTTTTTGTGTTCCAGTTCTGTTAATCTCCGACCACCTCTCTTCAGGTTGAGAGTTTCCCTTGGGTGGCCGTGGCGAGCACTCACCTTCCCGGCTGAGTTCAAAACTCCCCTCTCCTGTGTACGTTTACATAGTTAGCTCAGATCAAGGAGGGGCGTTTTCAATTCAAACCAGTGTTAATCTGTTCAGATTGCTCACGCAGGCAGAACTCTCCGTTCAGAGACATCGGGCACAGTTTGAATGCACTGAAGCTGCAGCTACTTAAGTGAGAGAGTAGACATAACAGTTGTGGCTGTGAGTTCTGTAGCTATATTGCTTACCGAGTAGTATATTACAAAAACTCCTAGTTCCTAGAAGCACTCTTTACACTGTACTCTGCTATTACATTGCCTCTCTGACTCTTTGTAAAGAGTACACTAATTAAAAGCATTTTGTAATAGTACTTCTTAAACTACTATGGTAAGATTGTAGTAAAAGAAAACTATCTAGTGTATTTTGGTCTGTAATTGCAACAAAGAGAAATTTTATTTGAAAGTTGATTACTAGAGAAAGAATCATTGAATTGTAAAGGCTGAATGTTTTGGTAATCTACAACCAAATGTGCCATCCACATAATGCTTTTTCCTCTTGCCCTTCTGCTTGTTTGAATTAAACGATTATGTATTTAATTCTCAAAGTAATATGTATCTGTAGCTGATTGTTGACACTAATACAGAAGATTAATAAAAACTGATCTTGGGATGGGGCGGGGTGGGCTACCAACACTATATATATATTTGCTTTACAGAAAGAAATCTTCGGGTTTTACAGAGGATGGTGTGGTTGGTAGGAAGAGACACAGAGAATGTTTATGAAGAAAATGCATTTTTCTCTTTTCTTTACATTTAAACTCCTTTATGGTTTAAATATACAGTCTTTAGATGGCACATTCCTCAGATTGAAGAAGGGATCGTGAGATCTCAAAATCTTGCATACTCAGTTTTTTGGATATTGTAATAAAAAAGGTATTATGTCATGATGGAGTACTGGATTTATCCTTGGGTGGTAGTCCTGGTGTTGCTTTAGCAAGGTGAAATAGAGTGAATAATGAATTTGTTTGTCTTGGAATTCGTGTGGCCTAAAAAGAAAACTTCTGCGACTGCAGAGAACGGTTTGATATGAGGCAGTGTCTAATGAGCTCTGTGTTACTTGTTTCTGTGATAAGTAAGTCTGTTCATAGCTTTAATGAAAACTGCAAGACGGAGCTGTTTCCTGGTACCTTTTTGCTATTGAAACATGTCCCTTACCTATTCTGTATTTCAGCCAGTGGTAGTACAGCTACCTCTGTGCATAACTCCAGTGTAGGTTAAGCAGACACCAGTGCTGTCTGACTTGCCTTGGTGTAAATCATACCGCTACCGGGAAACTGCACCGCTACATCTGTGAATGAATTGCAGTCTTGCTCAGACTCAAGAGGCAAGTACAGTTTTTGAAGTTCTACACACATACTATTTTCCCACTACTCTTGAAATCTTATTTCTGTAAGGTCATCTGAATTGACAACTGTATTTGAATTAACTAACAACTGTATTTTTCCGTATGTGCATTAACATACAGTTAACTGGGCAGTGACACTTCTGCTTGGTCCAGCTTAAGGAAGGAAAGCAGTGATTCGGAGTGATCCAGAATGGTCATGCATTATCCTGAAGAGCACCTACCCCTGACTGTCTTCTAAGAATATAGAAGCTTTCCTTAGGAAGTTGGTGGGAAGTACCAGTTGTTTACAATCTGCCTACAAAAGGACTCCACAGTGGGCTGCTGCTTAAACTTCATAAATGAATTCTGCAGAGAATGTTATTTTTTTGCCTTCTAATACCTAGTTCGTTCTTTAGGTGAATCTAAGCATGTACTGAGTATGGCAGTGACGTTAAAGTCAGCTATATGTTGTATGAGCATTTTCAGGTTTGACTGAATTGCTTTTCAGTCTCATTGATTCTTTGTAGTATTTGGAAAAATGATTTACGGGAATGGTTTTCCTTTTCAGTAAACTGATTACTGCAATTACTCTTTCATGCCCCTTGTTCATATTTCTGAAATGTTCCCCGTGTTTCCTCTTCCAGGCGCCGTCATATGCCTCTTTTGATCCTTTTTTTCACTTTTTTTTATTAGCCACTTTTTACAAGGTCTGTTAGTTCCTAACCCCTTTCTAGCCTTGGTAGCTTAGAACCAATACAAATAGATGTTTAAGTGAAGTTTTTACTATATACTTTATATTGTAATGGATTTATCAGTTTTTAATTTTTGTGTGTGTTACCTCATCCTCTGTAAACAGCTTCTGTGTATTGAGGTGTGAATTGTTAAAGTATTTTGCTTTGGAAGCAGTTAGTTAATTTACAACCAAGCAGTGTGCATGACTAGCTTGAGGTTTGGGTGGGGTTTTTTGTTTTGTTTTGTTGGTTTTGGGGGGTTTTTTTGAAACAAGCCTCATCTTGGTTTTGCCCACACTGTATTTAATCAACATGCTCTCCATTCAACGGGCTCATTAATAGTTCTTCAGTTCTTCCTGTCTTTAAGATAAGTTTCTGCAAGTTTTGCTGCATTTTTGACCTCATTTGCTGGATTGGGCCTAAGCATTAACAATCTTAAGTACTAACTGCTTAATAAAGGTGCAATAGACACGGGTTTTATTTTTTATTTTCCTATTTTATATGTACCTTTCTATCTTTTGACAAAACCTCACCCTTATTTTTTGACTACTTAAAGCCTCTTTGTCAAAGCTTGGGCTTGGGGGGAGGGGGGAGAGGTTTAAGATGAGAGCAATTGTGGTGACCTGAGTTTCTTCACCTGCAGTTTTCATTAAAGGCTCAAATAATTTCTGATGGAGTAGAAGTGGTGATTTTTCTTTATGGTATTCAGTCTGGCTTTTCCCATCATACCTGGTTTGTATAGGTGCGTAAGTTGTACTTCTAAGTATTATTCCAGTACGGCTGTTAATGTTTTCTTGCCTTGCTGGTGTTTACATAAGAATGTGAATGAGTTGCCGGAATCCATAGCAGTTGCTGTACTTTCCATGCAGTGGCGGGAATTTGAGATCCATGTTTTTACTTTCAGCCCCAGGAGCTTGTTGACGAGCTCCCTCTTCCAGTTATCTCGACCGTTTGTGCTATCACCGAATAGGCCTACCTTGAATAGGCACAAAAAGATGGTCAAAATCCTGTCACTTTTGAACTTACACATCATAGCCTATCAGTTCTGTAGCACTCCTCTCCTGAGGATGTTTTATTTCAAGGGTGCTGTAGTAGCTGCTCTTCATAAATATCTACAGTGTAGTTCTTGGTCCCAGCTTTTATGCTGTTCAGTCTTATAAAAGTATGTGTGTATGAGACATTTTCCAAGGGATGGGGAGACAAGTGTTACACCAGCCACTCCAGAGTGTTGTACCGCCCCATGCCAACTGGGAGCTGCTGCTCTTTGCACCAGCACCCACACTGCCACGCTACTCTGACTGATGGTGGTGGTATTTGGCCAAAAACGTTGGAGAACTTCAAGGCTTACACTGATCTGCAGGTAAATGCTTGCAAGCTTCTGCATGGGTCCTGGGCAGCTGCTAGCCAGATCCAAATTCTGGGCAGCTGCTAGCCAGATCCAAATTGGAAGAAGCGTGAACCCATGGCATGGTGCTGAGTCTCGGCCTGAGAGTCTTGCAGAGGAGTACGGCAGAAACACTGAATACAGGTGCGCAGTGTTATCTGTCAGCAAAATAACTGCACGGTCGGGTACCAGGTAGCTACGGCTAACCTGATCTAGTATTGAGGGTAGTCACATTCAGGTGGGGACAAATTATTAGAGGATTAATCTAAGAGTGAACCGAGAGCATACCAGGTAAACTCATGTGGATCTACTGTATTATAAAAGCAAAGGGTTTGCTTAGTCTTTGCTTTTGGGGAGAGAAGAGGCAATAAAGACGTGCGGTTGGGTAATTAACGTGAATGTGGACTATATGAATGGACTGTACAGTCCCACTCTTGAATGATTCTGTTTAGTGTTCTCTATTCAGATATTGTTGTCTCATAAATTTATATGAAATCCTTAAAATTTACAGCTGTTCTTCCAAGCCTTTATTGTAGCTTTTCTATACTGTAAAGTTTGCTGCCTGGTTTAATGGTTTCACTAAGGAGAAATAGAGATCTTCCACATTTAGAATGATAACTTCTGTTGTAACACAAAGTTGAATTACTTTTAAAATACCACTATACAATTTTAATTATAAAAATGAGTCAGATTTTGCCTAAATTATAAATCAAAAACTAGATTAGGGGTCACACTTCTTTTGGATTAGGTTTGGCAATTTACTTGGCAAAAGCTACAAATAACTGTAAGGGCTTTTGTTCTTTCTTGGTATTAAACTAGTTTAATTCAGTGATTTAGAGGTAAATGAAACCTGCGCAATCTCCAGAATATGAATCTGATGAGTTCTGTTTTCTTACTCCAGTGGGATGGGATGACTCATTTTTAAATGGAAACTTGTTAACATATTTATACTGATTAGCTGTGAAAGGTGTATTGCTAAAGTAACTCTCAGCTCTTAAAATGCACTGGGAACCGTGAATCTTTCTATTCCTTTCTCTTCAGTACATCCAAAATTCAGTGTCTTTTTTAAGAAGTGTAAACCAGCAAGAGTACAGGGTGCACAGTCCTGAATAGTGTTATAAATCACCTGGACCACGTGCATGAAAGGTTTTGGAGTAAAAGGAGGATGCAGGTAAATGCTGCTGTTCATTCACTAATTGCTCCTCGGTGGAATAGGCTTTTAAGTAACAAGTACTTCAGTTGTGCGATACCATTCTAGAAAGTATACTGCAATTGCAACCCAAATGTGCACCAACTTTAGTATATGAGAACAATGCCTAGTATGTGTATGTTCCTCTGCTGCTGTCTTGCAAAAGCAATAGCTTATTGTCTTTTTCTCTATTTTAGGTGGGTATTCATATCTATAGCTGTTGGAAAATCCAACACACAGAATGGTTTTTGACCTAAATCGACTTAACGTGAAATATAACCTATATATAATACACTTAAAACGATAATATTTTCTGGTCCTTTGCATGCCTCTGGAACCCTGTGCTACTTTTGTATTTTAAAATGCAAGGTTTTCTGGCATATTCTTGGTGTTTCTTGTTAGAAAATATATTGTCTCCCCTGTTATTTGAAATACCTACCCAAGCTCATACGGAAGCTGACTAACAGAAGTGGCATGTAACCATTGATAGATTAAGCAAGTTTTTCCTTGCATTTTCTTTCATATGTGGTAATGTTAAATGGTTTAGGAGTGGGAGGTTTAAAAAAAAAAAAAAAAGAAAAGAAAAAAGAAGACTCTCTAACTTGACAGATTATCATCAGCAGTGGGAGTCCACAGTTATGAGGAAAAAGTAACAGGTAAGAAATGTTCTTTTCTGTTCTCTTAAGTGAATTTGGTTTGGCATTTAGCTTGATACCATATGGCACTAGTGCCTGAACTATTACAAAGGTTAACAAAGTAATGCTGACTTGGTCCAGCTTAATGAAGGAATGGATAGATAAAATTGTAAATCTCAATGGCCTACTCTAGAAAATAGTAGTAATCTTCAAAAGGGGCGAACTATGAGTTTGGGGATTTTTGTTGTTGTTGTTGGGTTTTTATCTTTTTGATTTTTGAAAGAAGACTTCAAAAGAGGTGTCTTGCTCCAGTTTTCAAGCCAAATTTTGCTTCTGAGCTTCTTCCTGAGAAGCACCTCTTTGGGTGTGAGCCAGGCCACAGAGAATATGTTAACTGGACTTATTCTCCCAGCTGTAATTGAAACTGGTGGTGAATAATGGGTTACGTTTTTATTTATTTATTTTTATTTTGATCTCCATTAGATTGGATACATACATCTATATGGTAATTAATTAGTGGGTTCTGTGGGTTACTGACTTAGCTTTTTTACCTGGGTTTAACTGTCAAGTTAAAATAAGCTTGATGATTTTTTTTTTGTTGTTCCTTTTTATGTCACAGAACCAGTAGTGCATTCAGTGCAATTATAATTTGTAATGCAAAGAAGCCCTTCAGTTGTGGGCAGCTGGTATGTTTGGAATACTAAGTCCATAGATGATGATGATAATACAGCCATAAAAAATCGTGGGTAAGGGCACCAGCAGACAGGCGGAGAGAACAGGCTCCTGGGATCATGAAGCAAGTATCCGATGGTTTCTCTCTGGAGAATTAGAATGCTTATTTTCATTTGAATACGCATAGCTAATTTGTAAAAGTGAAACTTAACTCTTTTTTTGGTGTACAGTCTATTTATTCAGAAGTAAACTCTGGGAATTATCACTGCAGGAGGGAAAGTGGATGTTGAGGCCATAAGAAAAGTGAAGGGTACTGGTGTTTGTGGCAGCTTTCCCACTGAAAATCCTTCCAGGTTTATATCCCAGTGAAAAGTGGGATACTCCTCCGTGTTACTTGGTTTCGCTCTGGCGTCAGCCTGACTTTGTACTGGCATAACCTGTCTCCACTGAAGACAGGATAACTGTGATTATGGTAGAAGAGATTTCCATAATGTAGTCAAGGCGCTTGGGCTAAGCACAGAGTTCAAGGTGAAGAGAAGAGAGCAAGCTGTTGAATGAGTGTTCACCAGTAATGGATGGGTGCCGTAGAGAACTCTTTTAATCCAGTTATTTTTGTCCTTTGCCTTTACAAATTCAGCAGTGGGTGCTGACATTATCGGTGTTTGATGTTCTGTGTTAATAAGGCACAGAGTTGTTTTTTTGTGCTAACGGGCAACTTTGATCAGATGTGCCACTTCTCTGGCTTGTCTCTGTGAAATCATTCTGCTATGAAATTCAGGATGGTTTAAGAGAAGTTATTACATTTTCATTCAGCTGACATTTCTGATGTGGTATATAGCACACCTACGTTGCCAGTCCTCTGATGCTCTTTGGTGTAACCTCTTCTGGAAAAACGAGAAGTCTGAGCACGTTTCAAAAGTTAGCAATCTCAGCTCAGTCCTTTGCCATGTGACGAGTGTTTGATTACCAATCATGGCCCCCTTGATGGCAATATCTCATGGTTTTTTAACGGTGGTCTTTGAGACTTGTGTCCCTAAATGAACATCAGATTTGCCTTTTTTCTTTTTTTTTTCTTCTTTTTTTCCTTGCCTTTTTGGTTTTTTCCTCCACCTTTTCCTCAGAAATGCACATGCATCTGTCTTTGGCAGTCCTGTTATTTCCCGGAAAGTCTCCTTGGCCACTGTTCTGAAACTTTGTGGGCCATTTAGAAGAGCGTTTCCATCCAGTATTGGCTTAATGGGAAATAATACCCTTCTTTGATGAATTGCATGATCCTGGGAGGGGTGGGGGTGGAATAAGAACCAAAGGTGTTTTCCTACTTTATGCTATTTCTTGGAAGCACTTTGTGCTAATGGAATGAACTCTGGCCATGCTTTAGAAAAGAAACAAAAAAAGGGAACAGGTTACAGTTCTGGTTTAAATCAAATCACTCTGTAAATTCTTGCAAATCATTTTAAAACTCTAAGAATGGAGGAGCTCGTTATGTAATGCAATGCCAGGAACTACTTTAGTTACCAATGGAAGGAGGAGACTGCTTTTCTCAGCATTAGCAGAATGTTAATTCTGCAATACTCATTGAATTTTTGAAAAGCCAACCCAACCACCTTCAGAAACATACCCGAAACCAAGCTGTGCTTACTAAATACAGTTCTGAACCTTTGAGGATAAGGCACCACGCAGTCATCTAGCTTGGATTTTTGTTATTTTTCTGTTAACTGCAACGATTTTACTTTCATGACGACTCAGATGAATGCATTTTTCTTGTGTGTTTTCTAGCGCAGTTGCATGTGGTCTACCATCACTTCCATTCAAGCCGGTTGAGTTTCCAGGAATCCTGCTTTGTCCTGTGCGTTGTTCTTCTGCACTGCTTCCCTGCCCCATTTGCTCTTGGGTTTCCTACTCTGCCTTTTCTCTTTTCCTCCTCTGTTTTCTCTTGTGCCATAAAGCCTCTCAAGTTCTTCAGCTCCTTCTTCCTTTCTTCAGTTGTCTCTACTCTCCCTCCATTTTCAACCTTTAATATTTAGAACCTACCTAATGAAGAGGAAAAATTGCTGTACTCCACATTTGTCCCTTTTACATCCAGGTTGCAGAGAAGCAGGCCCCCTTCCCCGGGTAGAGCTGTATTTGTGCTGTGGGCACCGCAAGGAACAGGCCATCAAGCGACTGTATTGCTCGAGCAAACCTGTTCTTATCATTCACAGAGGTGGTTTGCTGGACGGTATAATCCCAGCCTAAATCAGCAGCTTGAATTTAGGGCTTCAGTGCACGTGTTCTCACTGCTGAAGGCTTGGTGCTCAAACTGGCTAAGCAGCTGCGACTCTGAAATGGAGAGGGGAAAAAGACACAGTCAGTATTTCCGCATATTTACCCCAAATGTCACTCAGCGTGCTCCTCAAAACAGGGGCAGGGAAATTCTTATGTTGGTATTTGGGGGTGGTTGCCTACCCCTCCTTTCCTGCTTGCCAAAGTTTCTTCTCCTCGACTTACTGGATGGTATTTTCCAGTACTGAAGAGAGAAAATACCAAGGATTCCTCCAAGAGAGGAAGGCTGACATAGTGGAGAGGTTATGCTGGCTTATAACTATAACGCTGTGTTGTAGCTGTAAATGACAGTTCGTACTGTTTATTGGGACTGTTATAATTACGGGGTCTGCTATAAATCTTTATTCAAAAACCTGATACTGTAAACAAAGCCCTTTAATTAAAAAAGAAAAAAAAAACAAAAACCAAAACCACCCCAGCCCACGTACAAAAGGAAGGAACAGCTCAAACTGAAGAGAGCAGCCAAAATAATTGCTGGGTACTGTACAATGATGATGGAGAGCAGACAAAAGCATACACCAAGGAGCCATGGAAATGAAGCATCATAAAAGGACTGGTGACAGATAACACTATTAGGAGCGCGCTCGCCCACACGAATGTGATGATACACGTGTTGGCATCAGTGAGCAGGAGGGAAGTTCAAAACGATTGCACAAGGCGTTTGCTAAGGGACCAGGCTCAGCAGGCCCAGGCTGGAGGAACTTCAGTTTCGTTCTGAAGCAGTTCTTGCTTTTTCTCTCGAGATGCAGAGACTGGGTATAAACAGCAGCAGGCTTGAATAAGCAGTCAGCCTCTGCTTCTGCGGTAGGAAATGAAGACATCTAAGAAGTCCCCTTTGTCCCGGGTAGATGTGCGTGTGTGTACGTGTTTACTTCCCCTCCATTTAAAGGATTTCTTCAGATTTGATTTGTTCCAGAGCTAACTCACTTATCCTTTCAGAATCAGTGCACACATTTCTGTAGCAGGGTGTTCACTGGGGAAAGCTTTGATTTCATTTGAACATGAGTGCTGACTTGTCCTAGGCTGCACATGGGTGACTAATCCTTGATGAGCTCAGTGCTCTCTGGAGGGAGCACCGATGTTTGAACAATTTGAGTTGTGCCCATGATTGGAAGAGTCGAGGGCTTTTAATGCACCTTCCCCACCACACTGTTGCTTGGGGACATATATCCCTTTGGCTTCTGTGATCTGTTTTGCAGCCCTGCTACTTGTTCAAATTTATTCTAAGTTTAAGTCTGATACTTGGAAAAAACTCCTGGAGTCTGCTTCTCCTCCCACCAGCCTTTCCCATTGAATATGAAAAATGGCTGCACTTGTGTAGCTGTACAGAAGCCAGCCAGGGAACCTGGTGACATGTCCACTGCCATAACCAGATGAACGTGTTGCCTGCCATCAGCATCCAGAAAATAAAGGATTGCTCCATCACCAGTGGAAGAGCAGTATGAGGCTCTATGTCGAGCCTGTGTCATTCCACATCCATAAGGATATGAGTTGGATCGGGAGCCGATAGTGTGTAAAACTCGAGGAGGAGAGGTAAAATATGGTACGTGTCAGTTCTGAATTGGCTCTTTTCAATGTAGAGGTCTTAATGGCTGTGCTGGCCCTCCTAAAGCCGTACAGTTGTAATAGTTGGCTTACGTCGGGGTGATGCAAGGCCTGAAAAGCACTGAAATTCCCTGTGGTGTTTCTGTTTCTAAAGCAGGAGAACACAATTGTTGCAAAAGCAGTGGATCTGGACTACGATACACCTTTCTTGTTAGTGGTATTGACTGATGCAGTCTCTTTGCTGGTTCCCCATCAGTTCTTGCGGGGTGTCCTGACTTCTGGACGGGACCCGTGTCCTCCCAGGTGGGATGGGTAGAAGTGAGTTTGGAACTTCTAGCATGGTGCTCCGAACTAATCCTTCCCTGGCCTCTGGACTGCTGTGCTTCCCGGTGATGAAAACCACATCCATCATTTACTGGCCTGAAAAAGAAAGCGGAGATGTTTTCCCAAAAGCTTGGATCTGAGTCAGCAGAAACGAGAAAGAACAGTCTTTTGAACTTAAGCTATGATAAATTGTGATTTAGACAGCTAGAGATTTTCATGCTCATCTAAGATGACAGATAGCCAGGTACTGCAAAAATAGGAAGAGTTAATGAAGATACTCCTTTCTCTGAATTTCATTCACCCTTCCTGCAAGCCTCAGCCTTTCCAGCCCATAGGGAAATTTGACAGTGTTTCCTCCCCTCCTAATTTCTTGCCCTAGAACTCAGGAAACTGGCCAGTCTTGGTACTGCCTTCTGGTAAATGCTTACAATTTACGCTCGCCACATGTGTTGAATATACAGACTTGTTAACATACTTGAGTAAGATTCTTGTGTAATTATGCAAGCACAGACACAAAATGGCTGACCCTCAGTGATGCTGCCTGCACTGGGTGAGTGCACGTGTACCTCTGCATATATATATATATATATATGTTTTAACATTTTTCTTTTAGGTGTTAGAACGTGATAGCGCTTACTTAATTTATTATGTGGTTTTGTAGACTTGGTCCTTTGTGTGCATGGCTGCTTTCCATAACTAGATCCTGCATGCAGATTCATATCCTTTATCTGGCACCCTGATTGTCACTTTGATAATGTTTCGGTTTTTAATGGGCAGCGGCCATGAACTGAGACGCAGAAAGACAAAATCATTTGCAAAGAGCCTCATAATGTTATGCAATAACCACAAAGAGCATCAACATTTACTTTGCATGTTTTCTAAGGGCTTATAGCAAAGCAGGCTGAAATTTAATGAAAAGATCAAAGTGACTAGACTTGGCTTTGGTTCAAACTCTAATACAATTCATTTCTTACTGACTTTTGTTTGATATCAGAAAGTATTAAGGCACTTACCCTTATGATTTTAAGAGGCCTAATTTTAGAGGATCGAGGGGATCAGAAGAGTTAACTTCTGTTCCAGAGCAGCTGACTGAATTATACATCTGTGTTTTCTAAACTATCATAGGCAAAGCATATTTACTTTACCAATCTTGCAAAAAGGATAAAAAGTGGAGGTAGTGCCAAATCTGCAAAGAAAATGTCATATGAAAGAGGATTTCATGCTTACTTTGGTATCAACTATTGCACTGTTCTTTAACTGAACCTGACTTCCTAGGTTTTTTGCTATAGAATCACTATGGCTTTTCCAAGATTTTCTGGTTATTAAAATTCAGCCCTCCAACTCCAGAGCTCCCTTTCCTAATGTTATTTTATCCTAGCTAGAGGAAAGTGGTTTAGGCGATAGATATATTTTTAATGGACAAAACCTTCCTACTATTAAAAATTTACGGAACATTATACTGCATCTGGACTTAGAAACCTCAGGTTGGAGAAGAAAAAGATGCTGTTGCTTTTTCTTATTTGTTTATGGTATTACTGTGCCTGTGCTCTTGGACCTTACGTTCCCATCCCACAGGGATTTTTCATGTTTTGTTCATCTACAATAAGCCAGCGTGAAAAAACTAAACTCTGGATGTAGAAATATGCTTTCCCTCAGTCTTCTGGAATTCCAGAGCAGTCACCTGGCATATTCCCAGTTTCGGGACTTGTTTTCGAGATAGTCACTTGTTGCGTCATTGTAGTGAAAACTTTATCAATATGTGAATGAGCTCAAAGGGTAGATTATGAATGGTTGTTTTCAATTCGTTCATCTCATGGGCTTTGATGTTTATCTTTGCGATGGCATGGCGATACAACACAAACCTTAGCTGAAGTTAGGCAGTTTGTTCTGCTTGGGTTCTCTCTGTTTCAGCTTCTCAGTCCTTGCTGCTTAGTGATGTTCCTTTCTTCTCTACTGGCTGGAGCTGGCTGGATTCACAAGCTTAATATTGCAGTAATTACTCTGGAATTCATTATAAGATGTTTAGTATCAGAGCTTGGTTACTTAAAGAGAAGAGCAGCGAGTTTCCAGGCAGGGATCAGGTTCTGACAACTGCTTGCAGAAGGATTTAGCGAGGTTACACCTGTTTATCTGCTGCGCGCTGGCCTTTTTTTCTTTCCCTTGCTGCCATTTTCCCACGTCTTCAGTGATTCACAGCCTCCTACACTGCAGTCCACTGGGACTGCCAGAGATGACTTTGTTATTAGATGATGTTTCTTGGATGACCCAAGTTTTCCTTGTAATCTGACTCCATCAAGCGGATGGTGTTAGGCCTTTGGGACTTTTGGGAACAGCTTGCACTGCACACACTTAAGGGAACCTTGTTCAAAGTGACCTAAAAGCTCAAAAGTCTCAACACAATCACCAGTTTTCAGTTCTGGGCCCTAAAACGTGAGTTACTGAAGTGCCCGAGGTCTTTTAAGTGAGTCCGCTTGCTCTGTGCTCAGCTCTCCTCGCCTCTCCTCCAGTCCGAAGCTCCTCCGTGCGAGCAGGGTCACGATCCCGCGTGGATGAGGGGCACCCGTGTCAAATGGGTGTCTGTACTGCCCCGACGCTTCCACTCTTCTGCCTTCCTCTCGTATCTGTCTGCTTAGTCTGTGAGATTTCTCGATCACGCACTGAACTAAAAGCACAACCTGCTTATGAGACACCATTAAAAAGCCTCTACGGAATTCTGCTTATCTCGGATGCGTGGAAGTCCGCCTTCCTGACCGAGTGGTATGTTTCCATTTTCTATTTATAAGAATGGTAAAAAATCACAAAATATAACAAGATTACTTTTGCACACTGTATACGCACTTTGCAGACCACCCCCACACACACCCAAAAAACTAGAGGCAATTACAAAAAGGAATTAGAAAAACAAATGATTTGTGTTTTCTGCCGCCGGCTTGTTAGAGCTCCCATTTCTTCCGCATGCTTTGCAGCACTGAGAAATACAAACACAGCTAGTCTCTTCCTTCTCTAGAATTGCTTAGACAGTGTATCCCTCTGCTACTCAAATTCCTTGCCGGAGTTGCCAAGCGGTGAATCTCACTAGTGAATGGACAGTCATTCACTTGAAATTGCATTGGCACTGCAAAACTGTTTCCTATAGGTGACTGATGTGCTGTCATTCAGGTGATTAGCGTTGTTATTAATCATTTATTTTTGCTGTTGATCTGAGCCACACTGTAGGCTGTGAAGAAGGGTGCAGAGGATATTCAATATAAATCTGAACTGTGCGATTTGCACTTAAGGTACATGTCGTAAAGATGCCAGGGAATTAATTCCCTCGCTGCTTCTGCCACAAATGGGATTTAATGCGAGCTGATGAAACTTCAGCTGATGTTCAGTGTTTTATTGTGTGTCAGGCAATCCTGGAAACTTTCTCCATGAGGGCTGTGCATGCTGTTGACTGATGAAATATTTCACCCACTTCAACAGTGGGAGGTTGTTTAATTAAAGAGAACAGGTAGCACGTACTATATCAAACACTTACTTTAATTCTGAAAACTTGGAAATGAGAATTAATAGATTCATGCAGAAGCATGCTTACAGGGGATTAATGACTTTTGTTAAGCTGGTAATCATTCATTTCCATTTGAATACATTGCTCTGAGAATACACTTGGGATCTAAAAAATTAAAAAACGGGGATGTGGCCTTGAGGGTGGGAAGGCCAGGACCAAAATGTGTTTGTTTCCCTCCAGTGGCATGGAATTTAAACCCCTTGGCTGATGCTTCAGGTAACTAGCTGTGGCTGTGGTTTCAGCCCTGGACGTGGCCCTGCAGCTTTCTGCTCAGTTCTCAAGCATGCTGCAATACCGAGGACAGGGCTTAAAGCGCACAGTAAAAATAAAGGTGCGAAGCATTAACACAAGCCCTATTTCATGCCAGTGGTTGGGCAGAGAAACACAGTGAAGGTTCGCATGATGTTCCCATGGGCTTCAGTGTCGTGCAGCTCTCGCTGACATCCAGAGTCCTCCCGCAGGCTCGGAGACTTGGATCGGATCTAGTTTACCTGGAGCATCAGCGCAACCTCTTTCCTTGTGCCTTGCTTCATCCAGGATAAAAGAAACTGCCTCCCAGTTCTAGGAGTGGGGTTTAAAACAAATGGGCAGTAGTAGGAGCTGTAAGCGAGCCCTTCTTAAGGAGACGCCCTGTAGAATGGTATTTGAAGAAAAACTGAGCGTGGGGTAGAACAAGAGAAAGCTGAGGTAGCCAAGCGTGGGGGTTTGATGCGGTAAGAAGGATGGGGGGTGACAGGGAAGATCCGGAGGAGGGATGAGTCTTCACCGATACTCACGCAGAAAGGGAAGAGCATTAACTCAGATCTATTGATTGGCATCGGTACAGAAGTAATACTTTTCCCTTAAGCACAACTGTGCTGTCACAGCTGTTTGCTTACTAATGTCTCCTCCCAACACAAGACATTACCTTAATGCGGAGAGGTTGCCGTAAGCTGCAGGCATAACTGAGGCCGTGCCATATTCTTAACCACAGTTATGCCTGTCTTTTTTTCTAGTGTATTTTTACATCTGTATTTTTTTTCTCCTGAATGCTTCTGTTGATATTCAGACTTCCTCAATAGTTACGGCTCATATTAAATGGTAGGAAGAGGGAAGAGTAAAAACCTCCATGATCGTGATGGGAGACTCCTTTCCCCCACTCTTGCAAAATGGTTATCAGCAGCAATCGAAATCAACATGGGAGATAAGAGAAAGACACACAAAAAAAGCACATGAGGGGTTAAAAAGACAATGTAAGTGGCTGTAGAACAACATCTTCCGCTCTCAAATAAAATGCTGTCATCCACTAACCATCTATCTCAGTCCTCATTAAAGTTAGTGGGAGCCTTTCCATTAACTTAAAAGGATGTTGGATCAGCCCCAGATCCTACGTGCTGGGTGTAACGGGCACAGTCTTTAAGCTCAGAGGTGAGCGGAAGGAATTTTATATCTGAAGAGTTTGTGTGAAATCCCAACCCTCTGGAATCCAATGGTGAAACTACCATTAACTTCATTAGCGCTGAGATTTTGCCACTAGGATCAGCAGGAGGTGAAATCAATGTGGTGAGAGACAGCAGGATGTTTGACAACAGAGATGCTAGCTATGTTTTATCCACGGCTGGAATGCCTGAGCGTAAACTATTTTCGCTGTTAAAAGTTTCATGCTGCCATTTCGGCGGCAATAGGAGTGAATGGAGCCCAATCGCAGCTGCCTGTCTCGTACGGAGAGAAGTTCTGGCGTGGCATCTGGCATGGGCTTTCCTTCCAAAAACGCTCCCTCGGGAGTTTTCCAGTTTATCCAGAGGTGGCTGTATCTAATATGCAGCGGATAAGTGGAATATAGTACACTTCTATCCAGCAGCAGACACCATGCCCATAATTCGTACCCAGGTGGAAGAAAGCATAAAGCAAGTGTTAAAATAGAAATAAGGAGTTTGGAAGAAAAGAAGCTTCTAAGAATGTAATGAGCTGTACCCATCCAGCTGTGCTATCTGCAGGGAAATGATGTACTTTTGAATTGGAAGGAGATGTGTATGTGTAAGAAGGAGGAAAAAATGATTGAAAACACATGTGAATGGAAAGGATTTTCACCAACCTCTCCCCCAATCTGAAAAGAAAGCTGTCCATTATAATAATTGCAATGTAAGCCCCAGAAATATGCTGCAATGTGAGGCCAGATCCCTCCCTGGAGGGCTTGCAGGCAGAGATGAATATAAAAAGAAGGCACAGGAGTTCAGGGGTAGGTCAATGCAACGATTTCAGTTTTTAAGCAACTAGTACAGGATTTTCTAGAAAGGGCTGAAAATCTATTTCCCTTAAGCAGTTGGAGTTGAAGTCTGAAAGCCAAGGGCTCTTAAAACCCCAGTTGCTTTCAAAAATGTTTGTGGTTATCGATATCTAATCCCGTCCTGCTTCCCAACCTTGGGCTGCCTTTGAAGTATCGCTACCGAGAGCTGCTCTGCCCTTCTCCTCTGCTCCCTAAGCAGGCCCCAAAATGGAAGAAGGGTTTCTTGTAAGGATGTGATTCACCTTTTATTTCTACGTGTTGTTGACCGGTATTAGCGGTACCTTCCTCAAAAGAGCTGGGGATGATAACAAGGTGACGCTTAATTGAGATCCCTCACATAAGAAGCCACTGGCTTTATGCTCCCTCCCAAAGATCTTTGTCCTTGGGGAGAGCACGTAGACCCAGATGCTCCATTGTAGTGCCTGGGCTTAGACGGGCTGCCTGCGAGTCTGACTTCTCCTGGGGTTAAATGGTTCATCCCTTCAAATACTATTTTATCGGTAATGCCAGTGTGTCATTCGTGTAGAGAATCATTAAAAGGGGAACACTTTTTCCTCTCTCCTTCTCTGTGTGGTAACGCTAAGTGTGGTCCCCTGTGCCCCCCCCCCCCCCCCCCCCCCAAATCCATTTCTCTTTCTGGAGTATCCGGAGTGCATGACTTCATCTGCTCGATTATCTCGAGCCTTGGGAACGCTGGCTTTGTCTCTGAAACCACCAGAATGTGCTGAGCAAACACCGCTCCTAGTCAGGCTGCATCAGGGCTGGCAGTTCAAGCCTCCTATGCAAGAAAACTTCCTAGGAGCTGCTTTTCGATGAGATCATCTTTAATGATATGGGGTTGTCTTATTTGGTGAACTGGATTGAACACGAGGGCAGTATTACGGCCAAATAAAAGAGCTGTTGTTTCCAAATGTTTTTGTAGCTTTCTAGGATTGCGTTTTTGCACAAAAGTGGGCATTCATTCTTCGTTACGTTGCAGTTTCATCTTTCATACTGACAGCGTGGCTTCTCTCATTAGAAGCGGTTCCAGTAAATTCTGCAACGGAGGTTTAAAACGTTATTGGGGAGGAGGTGTTTTTTCTCCGAGAGGGATGAGGAGCTGCATATTTGACGATGAAAAGTTTTCCTTAAGCAGATCTACGGCGTTCACTCAAGTCTGGCTGGCTATAGACCGTTGCTGTTCTTGTGCATCAAGCAGCTAGAGTAAGCTGAAGCAGTGGAAAGGGAAGGATTGCTAACAGGCATTTAATGGGGGCCAGTCCACAAAAACTCCTGGGATGTGAGTGCAGGAGCTCTCCGTGCAACATCTCCAGCTTGTTGAAGGGGATGTTTGCTGCCACAGCTGTTCTGACGCGCTGTCTGCTGAAAGAAACAACAGGAAATTAGGATGGGTTAGGTATTACTGGGATGCTAAGGAGAGGTATTATGTTTCTGATAATATCTAGGCTGTGCAAATGCAATCTTTACGATCTGCAAATATCTCCTCCTGCCCTCCATGAGGAAGAGAAGTTTTTACACCTTGCTCAAAACTTCACAGAAGGTCAAGCTGCAGAGTTACGTTGGCAGAAGCGATCCAACAGAGAGGGGGGTGGTATGTGGAAAAAACCACGGGTAACTTGTGTACCCCGACCCCCAGCCTGCGAGAGGGAGGCACATATTAACATCTTGAATTTCCTCCTTGAATATTCCAGAAGCGGGGGCCTGCCACTGTTTGTACACGGCAGAGGCAAATCATGCAGATGGCAATTACAGCTGCTGTTCAAATCTTAGTCAAGCATGTGCTTGTTAGTCTGAACAGTGTCAAGGTCCCAGCTTTCTCCCTGTCAGGCAGGCCAACCCCTGCAGGTTTAGGAGCTGCCAGTGCATGGGAGGACATTTGCTGGTTTTTGTCACTGTTCTTGTGATGTGTGTGAAGTTGCGCGTTACCCTGGTGTTACGGTGATCGCTTCCAGCACGGCTTTTTGGGGGGAATAAATCACTCTGGTCAAATTAGGAAGTGATCCAAGGTCTTGCTCATAACCCATGGTAAGTAGAACAAAGCTTTTACTTTATCCTAGTTTAGAAGAAGTATAACTATCCTTGGCACGAAGCCCTCTATACTCCCTCCTAGCCCTATAGGCAAGAGTCAAAGAAGTTGTTACAGCTCAGCCAGAAATGCTTAAAGATGTTCCAGAAGAGAAGTTATCCTCGTGGAGCTGAGAGGATGCGATCGTCCCGAGCTGAAACCAGCTTCCAGGATATTTTCAGGTGGAAGCTTTGAACGTTCAGCCTAGAGACTGGCTCGGTTTTGGTGGTTTCTGTTGGGATTGGTGTTCAAGCCAGTGCTGATGCGTGAGTTTTGCATGGCCTAGCAAATGGAAGATGTAGCTCTATCACAGAAGATGAAATTCAAGTATTTTCCATTGAGACAGCAGCTAGAGAAGGTTACACAGGACAGTTGCTGCCTCTGAACATTTTAGAATCATTAAATCCAAGAAATTCGTATCCGAGAATTTTTAAAGAGCTGTAGAGAGGAGCTCTGTTGACCTCTATATGTTGCTTTTTAGTCAGTAAGTGGGAAAAAAGCATATTGTTAACATGCTCTGAAAATGGAGTGCTGGTGGTAAGTATAGGTCTGTCAGCTTGACATTGGTCAAAGGCAAAATAATGGAACAACTGAATAGGAGTCCTTTAATAACAAATTAAGGGAGTGCCACCTCGTTAATGTCTATCTACCTGAGCCTAAGGAAAACAGACCTCCTCAAATCAGCTTGATATATTTTACTTTACCAAGATTACAAACTTGCCTGATAAAAGGTGCGGTAGTCTTCTGAGTGGGCCTCCTTCACATCTTGATCCAGAGACAAAATGAACAATGTCCAAGAGAAAATGGTTTTGACGCTGACAGACCTCCAAATGGAGATGGATGGAGGGAATCATCGCTGAGCCGGTGCGTGTATAGAGGGATTCCTCGGGGATCGTTTGCTGCCCTTTCGCTATTTAACACTTGTATCAGTAGCTTGCTAGAAAACATATAATCATTACTGATAATGTTTGCAGATGTGCGTGCAGACCGGAGGCTGCTGAGGTGATGAATAAGTCAGCTCACTGGCAGAGCCACCTGCATTATTTGATAAACTGGGAGAATGTAAGAAACGCTCATTTATTATTTGCCCAGTACAGGGGCTCGTATTTAGAGCTCAGGACAGCAGGTCTCACGGGGGCCCGAGGCTTCGGTCCTGCGGAGCAGCAACTGAGAGGCCCCGATGGATGGAAAAAGGAGTTTAAATCCTGATACTCTGCCAGGGTGTGGGGTTTGACGAGGCACCTTTGTGGATGTGGAAGGAAACATCAGAAAACTAATCTCGGTATTGGTAAAAGGAAGTGGGTTGTTTACAAAGGCACCGTACGTTGGATAAAGTCCACTTTTGTGCAGAGGGCTAGCACGGATGATACAAAGGCTTAGAATGAAATTTTCGTCTCGGGCTGCCTTTCAGCGCAGGGCTTGAGTTTACCCTTTGAGCCTCTGTATGTAATTGTGCTACATAAGGATTTAAATTCTGTATTTACTGTTTTCCTGGCAAACATTTAGGTAAATGTTGCATTAAGTAGACATTTATTTTTAATAACATTGACATTTATCTTGCTTTCCTCCTGACATTTTTAGCATCTTCACAGATATCTGCATAGCTATTTCTGTTCTAAAATTTGCACTAATTAATTGCTTTTCTGTGTATTTATGGGAGCAGCTATCAGCAAAGAGAAAGGGAGGCACTGCAGTTACACATAGTTTGATTAAAGATAAATTGAAATAATTAAAGATGTGGTATTTAACGTAGGAGCTTTAGGGCTGAAAACCAACATCCTGATACCTGCTGAGAAATACCTTACTCCACAAATAATCTCTGTTCTGGTAACTTCTGCCCTGACTAAGGCTAGCATTGGAATGTGGCCCACAGTAATTACTGTTTTGAGACAAAGGGGATGCTTTCTCTTCACCCAGAAATAAATCACTTTGATTGCTCTTCTCCTATGGCAGAGCACTGCATGTATAATTTAAGATGTACAACGCAGCAGTGGAGCCTTTTAGAACTGGATCATCTCAGCAGTCAGCAGCGAGAAAGCTAATGCAAGTGATGGGTGAGCAGATAAACGCCAACAATTTCGGGAGCTGGCTGATGTCAGGGATGCTCCACGGTACTTGCGCAGCTGAGACCGCCGTACATCTTTCAGGCACTGGTATCGATCCTTCCAGAGGTGAGACCCAGCTTGCCCAGGTGTGGATGAGCTGCAGGAACGTCTCCGGATTGCTCTTTGGGGGATTGCCTGAGCGCTGAGTGGAGCTGCTGTCGTGTCGAGCAAACCAGTCCATCGTGTCAAGTGCTAATAACAGGAATTAAGTCATTCTGTGAGCATGTTTTGGAAGTATAAACAAGCCTAATTAGTTCGGTGTCTCTTAACAGGCCGGTGTGTGATGACTCTGGAGAGCCTTGGAAAAGCTTTTGGAGAGAGAGGCAAGGGAGAGCATCCCTTTGGAGAGCGTATTTGCTGGAAGCGCGGGGCTTTCTCGTAGCCGTGCGTGGAGCCGCTCCGTGCGCAGCCAGGGGTGGCCCCACGAATGTAGGGTTGTTTGTTGAGTTATTACCCAGCTGCTTGGGAAGGGTTTTTAAACCAGCTCTTTTTTTTTTTTTTTTTTTTAATTACTTGGCGAGCACTCAAAACATACAGTCTAAGGCAGAAATTGCTGATGTACTTGTATGAATTTCCTTTCGATGGTTGTCTCTTCCTTCTTTAGTCTGGGCTCTGAGATACTTTGGGAAGTCTGGGATCTTCCTCCCTCTCTTCCCTGACTCCAGCTCCTCCCCAGGCTGCAAAGTCAGCCTCAGTCTCTCTGTCTCTCATCCTGCTCGTAAGTCTTTAAACCTTTAACCAACACCGCAGCAGAACAGCCCTTTCTCACGGTGCTGCGAAATCACGTCTCGCTCCGCACGCCCGTATTCCAGAACCGGAGGCATGGCAAGAAATGGAGGAACCGTCTCTGCTGGCAGCCACCGCCTTCTTCCAGGGCTTTCCACCCGAGCGGGCAGTTGTCGGCACTCGGTATCGTCCCTGCTCTGGCTGAGGGGAGAGGAGGACAGTGAGCGCCGAGGTTCTGGCATCAAGGAGCATCTGGTGAGGTGGCATCAGCCAAAGTTGGTGAACCTGGGCTTGATACCGTGTTTTCTCTTCTGGCTCAGCTGAAGCGCTGACTTGGGAAGTTCAGTGAAACGTGTTAAGTAGGCGCCCGGCACTTGCCACAGACAAGATTGCTTCATTGTCTCCCCTGTGTTCGTTTGAAAAAGCACATATATGTATGTAGTTTGCATGTCTAATGCAACTAGAAGAGCCAGAAAAAGACCAAAAAAGCAGGTGGTTCTGTTTCATTTCTGGAGCCATTCTACTTCTGTGTAAAATCAGCATTGTGATTGAGGCATTCTTATTATAATTTTGCAGATACGTGTTTGTAATGTGAGGCATTGCCATGTGGCATTCTTACACCACCACCCCCCCCCTTTTTTTTTTTTTCTTCATAAAATTCTATGCTTTCAGTTCTGAAATAAATTAAAGTTTTGGATTGACAGGTCCAGATGTAGATGCTGTCTGTTCATAAAGCAGGCACTGTACAGTAGCAGAATTAAACTGGCAGTTTAATTTCACTTGAGCACCTCTGATCTGATCCGAAGAAACCTTCATGCCAGCGGAGAAAGTTAGCAATTGTGTTTGCAGTACGAGCATGAACTTTTACGATGCAGAAGTTATGCAGCTGACCGAAGTGAACCGACTGGTGGTATTGCTGCTCTTCCATCCCTGTCCTCACTTACTGCTTATAAACCCCTGCCTCTTTACCCCCGTTCATAGCAGGTTTCCTACTTTCTGGATCTGCTGGGCTTCGGTAACAAGTTTGCTGAGAAAAATTCCTGTTGCCTAATCTTAAACCTTATGCATTTTTATGGACTTTCGTGTTATTTGCATTTTTAACAAAAAGGGAGGGGGGTAAGCTCGGATCCTAACAGAGAGGCTCTTTAAGCGGTGAGTGCAACTTGGAGGCTAAACCAAACCTTTTCCTTTGGAATCACTCCATGGGTGGTGCTGCTTCTGTACAAGTACAAGGTGCCCTTAGTATGTTTGTAATTCAAAATTATTTCCAGCAATATGAACGTAGATGGAGCCAATAATTGGTGCTTATTTCTAGGCTCTTTCTCTCTTCTCATGGGGGGAAAAAGTCTTTCTGACGCCCTTTTGAAGCTGAGCATGATGCAAAAATCAGGCAGACCTTTCATCTTCCTCTCTCCTGATGCTCACCATCTTCTCTGTCGAAACATGGGGACAGTGGCATGTGTGTAGCATATGGATCGAGATTCCTGTGCGGAGACAGTCCACAGCCATCTCTTCTGTGCAGGATCCCGAGAAGGGGCTCATCCCAGACCCAGCCTGTGGAAGGAGCAGTTTCCATGCTGCAGTGCCGGGACGAACAGCCCTCGCCTGCGCTTGTTGCTATCAAAACCCCAGCGAGGTTTCTTTTCTTTTCCAGAAGCCTAATGGGAGGTGTTTTCAATCTTTTCTAATTGAGTTTTACTCTGAAACAAAATGCCACTTAAAAATCAATGTTCCTCTGTACGTGGCTCTTCTCTCTCACCTCTTTCAAATGATGGAGGCATGGAGCTGAATTACAAGCCCTGCAACAGCTGGGTAATGACTGGCAGCAGGGCACATTCCCAGGGGGCCAAAACTTGGTGTAGCCTGGGGAGGGTAGGGAAAACCATCTCCTGTAAGGAAATCTGGCAGCTCAAACAGACCGGCACGGTTTCTCTGCCCCCCATCCCGACTGCGGTTAGGCACCGGGCCAGCACGCCGGTGGGACTCTCTCCGTGCCCATCCTCTCTCTGCCAGGCACAATCTCTCCCTCCGTGTCGGCCGCTGGAAATGCGCGTAGGGGTTATTGAACAAAGGTCTGCCTGTGCAGCTGGTGAAGTGAGAAGTGCTTGCTCTCGGATGGAAACGACAACGGCTTTTTTTTTTTTTTTTTTTTTTTTCAAACCAAATCCTTTATTTGAGTAGGTTAGATGGTAACTGTGCGCTGTCTTCAGTGTCATTTAAAACCAACTTAATGGAGTGCACTTGTAAGTCAAGGCATAGGGAGGCAAGTAAATCCTTCCCAAGTCTCAGGGGAGTTGCTTTTTCCCTGCAGCATGTGAGAAGGACTCACGTGTGCTTAAAATGTCATGTATCGGTTACAGAGCCCACGCTGCTGCTCAGATGACACCACTGGTAAGCACACAGTTTTCTTCCCTCTCATCATCATCCCCCATTTTATTTTAATAGGAACCGGGCTACACCAGCAGCATGACAATTGGTTTCACAGGGGTTTCTCCTCATCTGAGGATGATTAGAAAAAAGCTGGGCTTGGACTGACACATGGGAAATCACTAGACTGAGGCTGGAGTGTATAGAGAGTCTGGCCTAACCCATCTGCATTCAAAGCTAATTCTACTCTTGCTTTTTAGGATTAATATCTGGCAGAAATTCAGGCTCGGTATAGCAATGCTGCTGTTTGCAGCTGGAGGGGGTATTTTTGAGTAACTGCTGCTGGGATTGCCCTCAACCCAAAAGCCTATTGAAGTCAGTGGTAGTCTGCCGAACAGTGATTTCTGCTCATTGGCATAAGGTCTAAAAGTCTGGACAGAAAAAGCTATCGGTTTCCAGTTCTCCTTGAGCAGATGTTTCTGCCCAGGATAAGTCCCGTCTAGGGGTGCGGATGAATGGAAAATTAGTTATAGGGAGTTCCAAGGGAAGGCAAAACCAAAAGCAATTTCATTACAAAGTGTTTACGTTGCAGAAATAACTAAAGAGGTTTGAGCAATAGTGATTTTAGGATGTAAAATAGAGAAATGAAATATTTTATGCATGGAAAAGATTTTTGGTAGATTCTGAATACTGGATTTTATGCTGGAGTGAATTTGTACCATTAGTTCTGTCCAGAAAAATGAGATTTTTTGTAATGGAAACAATAGCCAGATATTGTCTTGTAGAAGTACATGATGAATGAGGGGCTTTCTCTCACCCTGCATTTACACCCAGAAAATTTTGGGTTTTCCTGTTAGTGCCTTGACCAAAACCCCAAATATTTTTAATGTATGCTCTGAATGCTGCTTTGCACTGTACTGCACAGAGTAGGAGCAGCTGACTGAAATAGACTGATGGGGAAAGCATAAAAATCATTGTACAAAGAGAGATTGTTTAGATATCTTTATTTAGCAAGTGAAGTACGTTGCCAATAGGAAGGAGAAAAATGGAGACTCAGCTGTGTTTACAAAAGCAACAGAAATTTTCCTGATGTGAGGCCAAATTTGATATGAGCTATTAAGTTTGCTTGATTTTTGCAGGGCTAATTCTGAATAGGATTTGAATGTCATGTTTCTGAGCAAGGGCATAAACAACTTATTTTCAGTTCATGTTAGCTTTGCATCCGTGCTTCTAAAAACTGATGCTTGGTCTGGTACTTTCAGACCTGTAACATGGCTGAGATTGCAGCAGGACCTGAAACATGTTGTGCACTGAGCCCTCTACGCTTTTGGGAAGAGCTGGGACCCTTGCGGCACCAAAACAGGTTCTTGATTCTAGTGCCAAGTGCATTGTTTTGATCTTGTATTTTTTGTCCTACTCTTCTTCCATCCCAGCAAACGTTTCCCTTGTGGCCTTGATCCAACAAGCCGTTTAGCTGCGTGCAGGTGCAAGCACGTGATGGGACCTTCTACCGCGTCTCACTGTGTGCAAAACTGCATTTTCAATGAAAAACAAACAGCCTCTGCCAGCCCCAGCCTTTGTTAGTGCCGAGTACGAACATCTTTCCAGAGCCCCAAGCTCAGGGTGGCAAACCAGGGATCACCAAATTAGCTACAAGTCCCAACGTTGCTCTCTCTGACCTCCAAAGATGGGTAGAGCTGCTGGGAATTACCTGCGGCGCTTTGGCCTTATCCGTGAGAGCGGTTTTGCTGGGTGCTTGATGTGGCAGCTGGGCAGCACAGCAGGCTGTGCTGGGTCTCGTTGCTCCAGGAACGCGGTTGTCTGAGCACAGGTTGGCTGGTCACGCAAGGCCACCCGCAACGCTTGCACCATCAGTGATCCACGTTGTGCAAGTTGTCGGTGGCGGGCGCAGGTGGTAGTGTCCTGGAGATTGCCATCCATGAGACGCTAGAGGAGGGTGAACGTTTTTCCGCAGGGTTTCCTATAAATCACATTTTTTCCTGTTACCTAGGCACGGCTGTTAGCTGGTGGCTTCGATACCTGCAAACCTACGTGAGATGTCATATCTGTCTCTGCTTCCATCCTGCCTCAGATAAGTGCCAGGCATGAGTGCCAGTACATGCGCGTCCTTTCTCATCCCAGTAGGCCACTCATGCTCCTGACCCATCGACCATTAGCTTGAGACTCTTGCTCCTTGGCCCATTTACTGCTGCAGATGTAGGTGAGAAGTAGCTCTGAAGGGTCTCCTGTATCTCACGCCTGCTCTAATCACTACCCTTTCCCCTTAAGAGGAGCCCTTGGCCTTCTCTTTCCCTACTGGTTCCTTTCTTCATAATTTCACCTTTCCTATTATGCCCCCGTTTCTCCTTAATCCAATTTTTCTGCCAGGAAGAATTTATTCAAATGCTTTTTTTTGATTTCTTGCAGCACCTCAAAGTGAGCCCTGCCCCTCCCCATCACCTTCTTAGCAGAGCCAGGTTGTCAGGGTGTACCATTACTTTACTTCCTTCCACTCCCTCGTTGAAGGACACATTTAGTAGGTATTGTTCAGGGTTCAGGGCTAGTGAACCCTCCCACTGATTCTGTTGAGCAAAAGAGAAAAATTGAAGGCTAGACATTTTCTTGACCTGCCCATGTATGCGTCCTCTGACCCCTTTGGCTGAAACTCTTGCACGTATGACTGCCCACTGAAGAGCTCAGCTGTTGTGGCAATACCATATTGAATTGGCCATGTCCCAGGAGGGACTTACTTGATGCTACTTAAGTGGAAATGTCAACAGGCTTGCAGGTATGAAGTTATGACCAGAACCTGCTCATAAGCAAGGACTGGTAGACTTCTATCCACCTTAAGAAAATGATGGATTTGTCTGAGTATCATATCTTCTGGTTTGCACAGCCAAGAAGCATCAGTCCCATGGAGTTATTTATGGTGTCTACCTCACATCAATGATATTTTCCTCCTTTGGAGCGCTGTAAGCAATCATTGGGTACAGCCAAGTTTGTGAGATTTGGGTGGGAGTTTTATTTCAAAAGACTTCTACATAACATCTAAATAAGGTTTGATTTGAACCCTGAGGAGGAAAATGCAACAAATGGACATGATCCAACTCCCACTGACTTAGAGGGAAAAACATCTCCTGACATCCCTTGACAAATGGACTTGACTGAGGCTTAACCAAGGACACTAAGCCATGGGCCCAGATGAAGAAGTTCCCAGAGAAGTCTTTTTGCAGCCTGGCCTTTCCTTTGGCAGCCCCAAGCTCGTGGCAGCTCTAAGCTTTGTTCCTCTCCCAACCCTAACCCTAGGCATGGGCTAAGCCCTTTTACAGGGACCACAAGCTATAGCAGAAATCAAGACGCTATCGGGGAGAAATATTTTTGCAGCCACAACCCGACTGGAGTTTGAGGATTTTCCCTCTCCTAACCCTAACCCTAAACACTGGCCTTGGCTGGACTATCATCAAGTAGCACAAGCCACACCAATGATGAAGTTTTCAGAGGCAAAATCCTAATAAAGCCAGTCCCTCCTTTTGAGGGAGTTGCTTGGCAGCTCCACATCACGTGGAGCTCTAGGCTTTGACGTTGTCCCAAACCTAACCCTAAACCCTGTGTGTGAGCTGAGCATTTGCCAGAGACCAAGCCATGGCCAAGATAAAGAAGTTGTGAGGGGAGAAAGCTCTTTGCAGCCTCCCCTTTCCTCTGGCAGTGCAGTAACAACCCCATGCCAGCTGCAGCTATAGGACCTGTAAGTGTCCTCGCCGTAAGCCTAAACTGAGGTGTGGGCTGCTCTGTAGATAAGAACACTTAGCCATGGCTGAGATGAAAAATTTAGCGTGGGGGTAAGTTTTTTGCTTCTCATTCCAGTCTTTTCCAAATCCTTTACAGATTTGTGCCAGCTGGAGCTCTAGGCTTTGTCCCTCTTCCATCTCTAGCCGTAAAGCCTGAGCACAGCTGATCCTTTGCCAGGCACCCAAAGCAATGGTCCAGATGAAAAAAGCCATCAGAGGATAAATCTTTCCGTGGCCCACACTCCCCTTCAGAAGCCCCTCACCAGTGCCATGCTAACTGGAGCTTTAGGCTTTGTCCCTTTCCCAGGGCTAAACCCAACTCTAAACACCGTGCGTGGGATGAACCCCTTGCCGAGGACCCAAAGACCAAATCAAGCAGTTGCCAAAGGAATGATCTTTTAGGAGACTGCTACTTCTCTTGGCAGCCTGTAGGAAACACAACATCAACCGAAGCGTCAGGGCTTCTTTCCCTCCTAAAGCAAAATCCTGACCTTGAGTTAACTATAGCTAGGGACAACCAGCCACGGTCCCGGTGAAGATGTCCAAGGAACAATCTTTCACATAACCCATACCTTAACCCTAAGTGTGGAATGAGCCCCGGGCCAAGATCCCCACCCATCATTTAAATAAAATTGTTCTTGGGGAGAACTACTTTTGCTGCCTCCTCCTTACTTTGGAAGCCCCTTGGCAGCCCCATGCTAAGCAGAGCTCCTCTCCCAACTTTCTCCCTGTTTCTGTCCTAACCCTAACCCTACCCCAGACTCTTACCTTAGCTCATTTACAGCCAAAGGTGTGCAGCCATGACCCAGAGGAAAAAGTTGTCGGGGGATACATTTTTTTTCAGCCTACACATTGCTTTGGCAGTCTAGTGCCAACTGGAGCTTTAGGCTTTGTCCCGTTCCCAACCATTAATGTTACTGTAACCTGAATTTCAACTTTAACCCTATCCCTAAACCAGACTATTCAAGGGATAACTGGGCTGTCCAGTGCTGAGATGTTGACAGTCTCTAGCCTGCCTTCTAGCTGTAGTGACTCACTTTTACTCTCTAAGGCCTGTGTTCCTTTTGACTCTTTTTTTAGTGCCACAGCTAGGCACAGCACAATTAAAGATTATTAACAGTGCCATGTGTTGCTGGTGTGCTTGTGAGCACTATTAAGGGTTCTTCCTCTCCAATTAAAAAAAAAAAAAAAAAAAAAAATCCTCTGCCAAGTAGCACTGTTGTGTCTGTGATTAATTAGGGGGAGGATGGAAGACCAGATTACGTCCTTGTGAAATGGGTGCATTTGTCCACTAACCTATATGGACTGGGACGGCGGTGTGATGAAGTGGTGATAACATGGACTCTGGACACCAAGGATCTTCCTGCCTGTTCTGCTGCAGACAAAGCACCGTTCCTCCCCTCCCAAAGACTCTTCCCTGGCATCCAGCTGGGCAGAACAGAAGGATCAAACCGGTTCCTTGTTCTTTTGCATCCGGCTCTTGCTGTTCCTGCCCACGGAGTTGAGAGGAAGACAGCTTGTTTATTTTCAGGTAGTGTCTCCCACCCATCAACTGGAGCAAGCCATGGATCCCCGCCATCTGAATCCTGCAAGCAATTTCCCTTTCCTCCTCTTCAACTCTCTGCGCCCATGCTGGCAAGTAACTTCGTAATAATAAAATAAAAGGCTTCCCGTATTAGGAGAGATTATTTTCTGTAGCTCCTGGTACAATGTATTCCAGTATTCTTGAGTCCCAGGAGTCCAGCTGGGGTCTCTAGATCTCTGTTGTGCTTTAATGCTGGGAAGTCTGGGACGTGCACCCCCAGAGCACGTACAGAAATCTCAACACCCATCTGCCCCAGAACTATGGCCACCGTGTCCACATGGGAGGGCTCACAGCATGGGACACTAGCGGGTCATTCTTACACACACCAAAATCACCCCCGTGCCCATAGGTAGCTGGGCTGGGGAGGAGTTTGGGCCTTTTTGAGGTGGAGCGGTGCTGGTAGGCAGGTGCTGTCAGCCCCAGCAGGTCTGCTTAGGAGGTGTCATCCCTGCCAGCTTGTGAGACTTTGGCTTTCCTCCACGCTGTCCTTTGCAACCAGAGAGCTCCTCTCCCGTGCAAGCAAATTGCAAAATCTTATGCACCTCTGCAAGCAATGTCATAAATTCCCAGGCTCAAGCTCTGGGGCCATGAGGGGATACCTATCCTCCTGAATAAAGAGACCCAGGGAGATGGTGTTGGGTAGTCAGAGGGAGAAAGCAAGCAGTAAGAGAAATATTTTCCATCAGGAAAAAGAACGAGCCATGCACCTGGAAAATGGAACAGTGAACGTTAACGGATCCTCACCCTGTGGTGTGCCCTCTGGTGATTAGTATTTTAAGTGGCCCCAAATGAGGGTTATCTCCTGTAGCTTCTCAGATCCTTAGCAAAGCAAGGAAACCTGCTTCTTGAGATCAGCCCAGCTGCACCTAAGGTTGTGAGTCCCTAATCTGAACCACAACTCAAAAGTTTTAGGATCGAATTTAGACCAGTGCAATGGAAATCAAGGTAAACCTGTGGCACGTGCAATTGCGTTTTCAGAAGCTCGAGGGTGCGAGGCCAGGAAGGGAGGATGACTCTGAAAGTTGGAGGGAAAATAGAAAGAGTCACTGATAGGAAAGAAAATTGCTGTATTAAGGATTTGCATAGGCGAATACCAGGTCAAGTGCTGATGAATTCTAACTGCCCAAGCCTCACTAATGGGTTATTGTGGGGTGGAAAGTAATAGACTACTCTGAGCATCCTCATTCAGCGGGGAGAGCCCTGCTGTGCTTTCACGTGATGCACAAGGGCTTACCTAAATGGTTCTGGCGGTGGTTTCACTCCATCTGTAACAATTAAATCAGGACAGCCCTCTGGCATGGATGTGGCTACACCGATGGGACCCGATTCCCACATGTCTAGCAGAGAAGGCTACGTGGATGTGAACAACTCCAAGCCGATACA
Organism: Astur gentilis; assembly: GCF_929443795.1. NCBI lineage: Eukaryota > Metazoa > Chordata > Aves > Accipitriformes > Accipitridae > Astur > Astur gentilis. Next base: position 4,995,636 of record NC_064910.1, on the reverse strand, counting down.
GCCACGACCCGCACAGAAGTTTGTACTTTTGTGATGACGCTGGCAGTAAATCACAACTCTCTACCCAAAGGTAGAGTAAATCACTAAAAAAATCCAAACCAATCCACGTGCCATAGTTTAAAAAAAAAAAAAAAAAAAAAAGACAAGCTTTGTCTCATTGCATATTCATCATTCCAGCTCTTTGAAGCCAAGAGCCAGAGGGCCACGTGGATCCGCAGGTAGCAGAAGAGGGAAAAGGCAGGGTGAGCTAAGGGTGGAAGAGCTGCCCTTGGCACAGCACCACCCTGAAGCCGTGCCGTGCCGTGCCGTGCCCACCGTGGGGCTGTTGCCGCACGGTTTAACAGGCAGCGCAAAAGGTCTAAGGGAGGTTTTGACGAGGCTGGAGTTGCTGAAGGGCTCTCCAGCTGTAGGAGACGGTGATGGAGAAGGTGCTGACGGGAGGAATGAATGGTGGAGCGGGCGCAAGGGTAAAGCAGTTGGCAATGTACTGGAAAGCAGTAAATCTTCAGCCCTGGCACATATCTGACCATTTCGTTTGCTCGCAAGGTCAATGACGGGAGGCTTATTCATCAAACTGTTGTATCCTGAAATGTGCTGCATTTTAGTGGAAATAACACTTTGGAGCAAGATATATTATTTATTCCCAATCCTTTCACCACAGCCAGAACACTTTTTCATGTGATTTAAGTGAATTAACAAGTAGGCTGTGATCTGATGAAGCACTGAATTCTGCAGCGGTGCTACAGGACGGAGTTCCCCTGTCCCTGGGGATGGGGCTGTGCCACCAGATCAGAGCTTGAAAGAAGCAGCTGGGGGAGGGGGGGGGGGGCAGGGATAAAAAGAGCTAAAAAGAGCATTTTTTTAATGGGTGTTGAGGTGGTATGAATGGGCAGGCTGGGCTGAGGGCTTCAGCTGGTCTCGCCAAGATGTTGTCAAACCTGAGTCAACGGTCATGCAGAGCAGAGAGAAAAAAATGAGGAAGCAGCAAAAATAACAGTTTGCCAACAGTTGTTGTGATGTATTTTGGTTAACAGCTTTTGCAAAAACTTAAAAAAGATCACAACCTACTCACAGGACCTAATTAAGCTGAGGAACATTTTTTCTAGAACAGAAAAGAGGCTGAGTATATTGGATTATGTATCACCACAAGCAACGTGCCCATTCTCAGTACAGAAATCAGGTGCATGTCCAGAGGTCCTGTTGTCCTGCTGCATTACATTTAATTGTTAGGAAGCTTCTGAAGTGCAGTTTCAGCAAGAGGCATGAAGGATTTTATGACCACCACTCACGCAACAAGCTGAAAATGTGCTTTTACATGATGGTCCTCTCTGCTCATAGTGTTTGGGGTGACATTCAGAAGGCCAAGGAAATCTCGTGAGCCTGGGAAAAGGCTGGCTGCATGGAGGTAGATTTTATTCTTCCAGCCGTAAGTGACTGTCGCTTCCCGTGGTTTCTCCGAGTGGGGTTTGTGTTTGGTGTCGGGGCAGAGCCTTGTTGCACGCCCCGTTCCCCAGCTCGAGGTCCCTTTGAGATGCCTGAGGGGGATGCATGGGATGAAATGCATTTACTAAGCCTTTCTCAAAAAGTACAGTGGGAGGAAGAAGAGGGCCCCCTCCCCTCAGAAAGCACCAGCATTAACGCAGGACGTGGTAGATATGGGTTAACCTCCTCCTCTCTCCTTTGGGCTCCCTGGGTGCGTCTCACACACCTTCCTGTTGAAGCTGCTCCACTTTGCTTCAGTAGTCACTTGGCTAGAGAAAAAAAGAGCAAACGTAAGGCAATTGCAATAATAATAACGGTGATGATGATGATGATGATTTATTGTTGACAGCTGCATGGATCACGTTGGGATCTGACCACTCTTCTGATCAGTTTTGCCTCTTGCACCTCTGAGAGGGCAGGAGATTTGCTGGCCCTGCTCTCCCCAGGTGAGGCAGAAGGACACCGACGAAGCAAATCTGGATCAGCGGAGGTGCAACCTGCTGTCCCTGCAAGACTCTTCTTCTTCCTCTCCATGGGAACCAGGAATGAAGGGTTACAGCCTGTTCAGCTCTGCCTGGGAGAGACCGCAGCTGATGCTCAGAAATCAGGGTGAATAATTCCTTTTGCACAAAATAAATTTCAAATGCAGGGAAATGACCAGAAGGAAAGAATATGCAAAGGTGTTGAAAATTATTAGTATTTGCAGATGCAGAATTTGCCTAAGCAGGAAGGTAAATGGCTGGGGCAAGGCGGAGGCTGAGCTGGGAAAGCGAATGTTTTTCCAGCTTTGCGCATTGCCACTCCGGATTTAAGGAGGCAGGAGATGGGGAAGAACTGGCAGTAGTGACTGTCATGTCCAAAAAGCAAAACCAAAAGAAACGTCCTACAAAAGCTAAATCCTGATCCCCGTCTCCCCTTCACCCCTGCTCTCAGATCACTAACTGTCAGTCGCAGCTACTCCAGGCTCAAAGAGGAAAATGCTGAACTAGGGCAATTCTTCCTCCTCCGGGAGATTTATTAAACGAACGCCTTTATTATTCAAAATATTTGAACAAGTGGTAGCACGGTTACCTCCCTCTTTCGGAGGTCTGCTGACGCTGGCCGTAACACAGAAGAACAAAGCGGAGCCTTTTGCTCGGCACACCATTTCTCCTCTCTCCCATTCCCCCCGCGCAAAGTGACCCCTGATGAAGGGCAGGCGGAGGCCTGAGCTTTAGAACAGATTATTTTGTTCACCCTTGGAATTGAAAGCAAACACTCCTGAGTCTCCTTTGATGCCAGCTGACCTGAATCAAAGCTCGCAGACCCCTAGCTGATAATGTTTACCAGATGCGGCAGCGAAAGAGAGTTTCCAATCTAACTTCTCGCTTGCTAGGCATCCATACCGAAAATTAAGTGCATGGGTAGGAGTTTGGCGTCTGACTGCTGTGACGGAAAGCTTGCAGAAAAGGAAAAAGCAAATCGAAAACAAAGCTATGATCTTTCTGCATAGCCCAATACATTCAGATGCTTGACTAACAGCTTGTAATAGTCTGGGTAAGCGCAAAAGACCCCGTTACAGGTTCTGCAGCTCTGGGGTTTGCTTGCAGCTGGCTCTGTACTAACATAGTTTGCCGTTTGGGGGAGCGGGGGGAGTCCTGTGGGGCGCATTGGCAGAAAGGCAGAGCAGAGTGAAGGGAAGGAGCAGCAAAAGCAACGTTCGTGGTTTTTGCTGACAGAAGCAGAAGAAAATGGAAAGTGTCACCTGAGGGACTCTCAGTGGTGGATAAAGGCACAGGCAGGGCTTGAAAGCGCTGGGGACGCAGATACCGCTGTCATCTGCCGCAGACAGAGCGAGAGAGACGGTGACAGCTACCCGATCACCCCGTGTCGAATAAAATAGCGATGCGATGCAGATATTACTTCATAACCTGCAATCATTGTCTCGGAGAGTCCAGTTCTGCCTGCAGCTCTGTGGTGACAAAGCAGAGGGGCCTCGGTACGGAGGGGGAGGACTGAAGTTGTCTTAGGAGAAGAGCAAAGGCACACGAACGCCCGACTTCCAGAAGCGCAGTCTGCTACCCGAGCACTTCAGCTGAGCCTACTGAGAAAGGGAGAAGGAAGGGGGGGTAAATCGTATTTCAGAGGCCCAGCTGCCCAAAGCAAACCCAGACAAAAGGCACTGTTGTCCCTTTGCTGGAAATAGCGGCAAGATCAGGTTTTTGGGGCAGCAGGAGAGAGCTAAGCATCTCACGATGAGACACATCCACCCTTGCGAGGGCCGTAGCGCTGTACGTACAGCTTCGTATAAGATACGGAAAAATGCTAAACAAAAGACAAAAAAAATCCAGACCCCACAACTCGGCGCGTGTCTTCGCACCGTGGGGTTGTGCCCGTACCCCCAGGACGCGGCAGCTTGCCAGCCAAGCAGTCGCATCAATTCTGCCGGGCTCCTGGGAATGTGCCGGCCATCCCGGGGGGACGGACCCCCCTTTCAGAAACCGCCTTACAAAGCAGAAGCGGGCTGGGGGCAGGGAAAGCAGCCAAAAGATGTAAGGCTTTGCTGAAATCCTCCGAGCGAGCAGGGGAGATTTTGGGGAGCTGCTGCTGTGAAACGAAGGCTGGTGAGTGCGGCCCCGAGAACTCCGGGGTTCAGGGCAGTGACAGGGGACCTGGCAGGGCTGCGAGTCCTGCATCTGGGGAGGGGGAACATAAAACAGGGCTAGGTCTGAGTCCACAGGGATGCTGTCCCATCCTGCTTCTCCTCTGGCCTTTTCTTTTTTTTGTGTGTGAGTGCCAATTACTGATTAATTGCCATCCCCGCGAGACCGCGTTAGGATAGTTTGACCTGGGCTAAGACCTCTCAACTATCTTTGCTTTTTAAAGAATTGGGGTATAACCACATCGTGTGGCCAGAGGGCTTCATGCTGCCTGCCCTCCTTCACCCCAGGCTTTGCTGTCTTGGAAAAATCATTAGCTTGCTCTCAGCTCTGCGAGCCTCTCTGGACATGACAGCCAGAAAGCCAAAGAGCACTGCGCAGGATTTGTGCCGAAGTCAAAGCAGCTTCTGCAGGTACCTGGTCTCTCCATCAACTGCCAGACCGGCTTCAGCTGCGTTAAAGCTGGTGGGGAGCTCCCGTGTCCCCCCCCCATCCCGTGTATCACTGACATACAGGGGCCGTAGCCTCTTCCCCGGCACCGGTCCCGGCTAATTTCTACCGCTTTCTCCCAAAGATGTTTTTCCCTCTGTTATTCTGCGGTCCCTTTGCCTGAGCAGGACCCTGACACGTCAGGATTCAAGGACACATAATTAAAAAGCATACATGACCATGTCGATCGCATCCAGTTAACCCGTTGTTTGCAAGGAGCGAGCGGCAGAACCCATTTCTCCTTAGCAGGTCTCATCCCTTGCCCCCCAGGAGCCTGCCTTCTCCACTCCCCACCTCCTCGCCGAGCTGATAAAACACCAGTGTGATGTCTGGACCATACAGGTCCGAGGTTTTGTTCCTCCCACCTCCTTTGGGATGGGATGCAAGGTGCAAGCCGAAGGATGGAGTGAAAGGGACCCTCTGCAGTCAACCTACTGCCTGATCCCCAACGTGCAGGTGAGAGAAAAGGTCGAGGCTCTCCCTCTCTGATCCCGAATCCTGGGGCGCAGCCTGCCTGGCCCTCCTACGTGTTACTGTAAGAATTTCAGTCTCAAGCTCGCTATAAGGCTGGCTCAAATCGCCCCCACCCCTTCCCAGTATGCCCAGTGCCTTTGGTTCCATCTCGGACTGGAGTCTGAAGTGAGGCAAGGAAACTTTCCCAGCCAGAAAATTTGGGCTTGGGGCTGGCACAGGTTGTAGGTTTGGCCAGCACACCCGCCTGGCCCCCGATCCGTGCCCGAGCGATGCCTGCGACCTTTCTTTCCCTTTTTCCTCCCAAAGCACCTCAGGGAGGTCACCCGGCACAGAGCTGCCTCCCCAAACCAGGGGTGCTAAAGAGGACACGCATTTAAATATTATTTAGCATGTGGTTTGCATGCTGTCTAGTCTTTGCTTGAAGGAGCGGTGTATAGGAAGAGAACCGACAAGTCACGTTTTTTTTAAAGTCCTTGAAGAGCTATAAACCTGACCGCTCAAAAGTAAACCGAATCGCTGATGAAAGGAAAAGCCATGTGTCGTTGCCACAGGTAAGCAGCGAGGCATCTGCTTTAAAAAGGAGTGTTTAAAGGCCCCCAGTGAGCACACCCTTGCTCAAGTTCCTATCAAAAAGAAGTTCAGTCTCAGGAGGATTATTTTTTTTTTTTTTTACCCTGAGAAGTTTTCTAGCCATATGGTGTCTCAAAAATTCATGTCTGAATCATTTATTTTTAATAGGTAAATATCTTCCTTCTGTCTCTCCCTTATTCAGGCTTCCTTAGCGGGACTAGAATGAAATGCTAATTTTTTTTTATTATTTTTTTTTAATAGAGAAGGGCCTCCCTATCTTGATCCCTTGGATTTATGGAAGTTTTTCCTTGAAAAGTCTCCCCAGAAGGGGAAGGCGGCTGCACTTGTTCCATCTCATGGGGCAGCTTGAGGAAGAGCCACTCCACACTGCCTCGTATGCAGCACAGGGCTGCTGGCAAACCTCCCCGCCGAAGTGGGGCAAAGTCCCTCAGAAATTGCATTTATGCAATAATATACTTACGTTACAATATATGTGTCTAGCTCCTCTTATAAAGTTCAGCCTGGTTTTCTTTCTGCTGGCTGTATTGCAGCGCCTGTGGAAAATACCCTTCATCCCTTCAGAGGTCCTCTTGTTCTCCAAGTTGTCTGCAATCATCTCTTGCAAGCTGGAAATGAAACCGTGCTTTCTATCTCTCCTTTTATCTCGTGGAAGCCAATAATACGGACGTGTGTGTGCCTGGACGGGTGTCGTCGTTTTAAATGTGCCGCCTGTTTGGTTGCTTTATACTCAGCAGCTGAGCAAGAAAAGCAGCGGCTCTCCTCCCCTCGCTCCTCTAACTGGGCTCTGCCATTTTAGTGCTAAAATATCCTCCCAACAGGGGGCTGAAAGCAACGGTAGGAAGGTGCTCTGCATTCAACCTGATGTGCTCAATCTGGGATGCAAAAATATCTGAATTATGTGCTGTAATTGGGTTATTATCTGCAGCGATGAGATGTGCGCTAGCGTAGGTAAGCAAGTGGATGCATCCAACTTGGGAAAGATTTTAAATAGGCAGCTTAGGCAGTCCTCTTGATTTCTCTCAACATGAGGATTTTCTGCTTTACTGGTTTATTTTTGGACACATAGGCTGCAGGAAAAGGAGTTTTGTTAACAGAGGCATGCAGTCTCATTTGTGAAAGTAACTTCAGAAGTACGAGAGAACATTGTGCTGTTATACTTAAATCTGTACATGTTTTGCTGACTTGGAAGTTGGTACCGCTTTTCAAAGACTAACTGGCTAAGCCTGATTGGTGTCCTTTATCTTTTGATGTTTAAGAAGCTTTTCTTTCCAAAGTCTGCCTTTCTTTCAAGGCACTTCAATGAATCTCTTCTCTTGCCCACCTTCAGAACTGCACGTAGCATCCTTCTATTCTCCCTGATTTATCTTATGTATTCTCTTGACTAGAGGCAGATCATAAATTTGCCCTAATTTATGATCTGATGTTTTTCTTTTTCCTTCTCCTTCAATTCTGTCATTTTCTGAGACATTTCAACCTAATGAAATAATGTATCTACTGGGGTATGTTCATTTCTCTGAAAGTAAACTATGGTGGTCTACCACTGCAGTAAGGACATTTAGTGCGTCAACTGGAAGCAAAATCAACTGAATCCTTGCCGACATTTCATCAAGCATCTGGACCTTTTTTTTTTTTTTTTTCCTTAAACTACTACTACTTACATGTTCAAATGCAAAAAAGTGTGTTTAAAAATAAAGTGGAGGGTCAAATTCTGACCTTGTCTTCTGTGGGAACTGCACGGATGTGGTGCTTAAGACCATGTTCTGGTCAGAATTCCACAGTAGAAAGAAGAGCATTTTTATTTTGTTTTGGCTTTTTTGGGGGCAGCAATAGCTACAGGGCAAAAGACCCACTTATGTCTTGTTTGGAGGCTTTAAAACAAACCATAGTCTTCAGTGACAGTTCTGGGACTTGTATATCACTTCATTTTTTTATTTCTTTTCTTCTAGCTTTTTGCCACCAAAGGTGTTTGCAGGAAAAGAGGATTATTATTATTAATTTTAAAGAGGTCATCTGCTCCTGCTTCATCTCTCTCTCTCCTGGAATCATTATTTTCTGTTTGTCATATCAAAATTGTTGCTGTGGAAGTGTTTATCATCTCAAAAATAGAAGAACATGACATCATGCAGGAAAATAACAGCGGGAGCTGAGGAACTTTTAAAGGTGCCCTGATTTTTATTTTTTACTTTCTTACACTCTGATTTGAACTGTGTTTCCCTGAATAAATTAATTTGGCAGGCAATAGGCCTCCTACCTACCATGTCCCTTTCTAGCATGTATGACTTCCAAGAGCTTTCATGTTTCAATATGAGATGATCAGCAATGGCTCAAGATTTAAACTTCCAAATCAGGGTTAATCATGAAAATGCAACTAGATCCTCAGCCACGGATTCCCTGGCAAAATGCTCCATTGATTGTGACTCCTGCCAAGTTGGGATAAAGATTAATGATTTCCATGCTCCTGATGGTCCTTTGTAGGACCCAGGGCACATCATGTCTTCCCTTGATGCTCAGTTTAGCTGTGGGAAATAGAGAAGGTTTGGACAAGAAGCCATGCTTGGTGTTTCTCCTCCTTCTGGAGGTCAGCGACTGGCTACAGCGGGAGGGAAGAAGGTGGACAAGAGTTGAAGCTTCTCTGTGTAGGACCAAGCAACCTCGTGAGCGGTGGGATCATCTCTGTGGTCCCCAGACTCAGAACTGAGATGATGACCAGGTTAGAAATAAGAATCAAATCAAGAACCAATGGTGATTTTGCCTCCTGAGGTAACACAGGGTGCAGTCCACCCTGGAAGATCATCTGCACTTTTTTTCCCAGATAGACTTCTTACTCTGGCATGGTCCTAGGGCATTAGGACCCTTTTTGCAACCTTTCTGTGGATCTTTGAGGTGGCTGTTGTGTGCTTTATTTCTGCACCAAAGATCTTGAGTTTGTCATGGATTAATGAAGTCTTCTGTGGCAAAGCAAAGAAGGGGTGTGGATCCTTCCATTATATGCTTGCCTGTGACTGCCAAAGACTGGATTTAATGACTCAGCAGGCTTCTTCCAGTTGCATTACTGATACTAGTTGTTCAGGCTGAGCTCGTAGGAGAATCTGGACCAATGCCCTGACAATGTTTTACTTGCATTCAGGCCTGGGTTGGGAGTAGGCCTCTTGTAATGAGCTCTGAAAGTCATGAGTTACCCAGAGGAAGGACTACCTGAAGTCCGCAGCCTTTGTTGATTTGAAGCCTTGATTTGACTTCAAATCCCGTACTCTTCTTCTGAATTTGCCTTTTCAGAGAAAGGCTTTCTCATTCTCCATGCAGCAATGGAGTCTCTTTGCATATCACAGTCCTAAACTTGCCTGAGGCCTCTGGATATGCTTTAATCATGAAACAATAGTTCAAGAACCAACAGGACAGACTTTTGGCAGCCACGGCAATCCTGCAGACCCAGTCCCCTCCTTATTCTGCGTACCAGTTTGCTGCAGAATTTGGCTGAACTCGCGGGACGACTCCTTCACGCCTGTTCCTCTTCTGGGCTTTTGGAGGCCTCTGCTCAGTTCTTCTTATCTCCGTTTTCTTGCTCCTGCTCCTCTGATTGTCACGTCTCTCATCAGGTGGGACCATGCAGTCTCTCAGACAGTGGACATGTAGAGGTTTTGGGAGTATCATCCTCACTCCACAATCATTTAGTGAATCCGCGTGGCTGCGTTACCATCCTGGAGGCATCACCCTGGCACGAACGATCAGGGTACGCGCAGGGGCTGAGACAGAGGTACCCGAGCTGCTCCTCAGGGCTTCATCGTGGATTCCCGTGACCAAAGGGTCCGAATGCAGCCTGAACTATGACAGACCAGACGTACCTCCTGCACTACCCCCCCCAGCGCCTCTGAGCATCTCAGTGGCTTTTCTGAAATGGAGACCACAGGGGACCGTGGTGCAGGCTTCTCACGGGAGCTCCATGGAGGGTCTAGGGGAGACGGAAAGATCCACGCCGGTCCCATGGTAATGAGCCCTGCTTGGCTTCTGGAATGAGTTATAAGCAAGGAAGACACCCCTGTCTACCAAACAAGAGAAGAAAATACGAGGCGAAATGTTGCCACAGCAATTTTGGAGGCCTGCCTTAGAGAAATCTTGGTAGAACAAGCAGCAACTACATGCACACAGGGTAATTGGAAATAGAAGATGTAGAAAATGGTAATTATTATGTGGAGATAAGGAGATGCCAGTAGATGTGATTTAACAATGGGAATTTTATCCTCATCTTTTTATTTAATAGAAAAGCTGATTACATTCTCTTACATAGGAAAAAATAAAACAACTGAAAAGGAGGGAATGGTGAATTGTTAGCTGCTTATTTAAAAACACAGGAGCTGCAAAGAGTTATTCCAAAGGCATTTTCTTCGTCTTGCTCGCTAACTCGTAAGTCAAGTGGAAGAGCTAATGAATTTGAGACATTCTGAAACGTGCAAGCGCGTTACCCAGCATCTCCTGTAATTGATCACTCTACAGGGAGGCGATTAATTTATCAAAATTAGAAATTCTTGATAGGGCTGTTTCACAGTTCCTCTACCTTGAGAGTGGAAAACAAAACAATGAATTAAACTAAAGGGAGAATTTCTCCAAAACAGTGACTCCCCAGCCAAATAAGATCAAACCTGTTGTGATAATGGATTTATTTGGGGCTTGGTGAGGAAGTTGGTGAGCTCAGAAGGTAAGCGGCGTATATAGGCACCAGTCCCCAGAAACTGTATGAGCTCTCGATCTGGAGCATGACTAAATTATCGGTGCCAGGTCTCAGCATTTCCCCCTAAGCCGTTCAGCAACACTTGGAAGCACCAGCTTAACTCTGTTGGCTCACCGATTAACTCCTGAGGTGCAGTTTCACCAAACGGGTGGCCGCAGGTATTGGCCATCTGACCAGCTGTCCCCCTTGGCAGGTTGGTGTCACCCTCAGGAGCTGCTGGTGGTCATGGTCCCTGCTGGGAGACGTGACTTTTCTCCACGGCCTCAGCAGAGTGGAAGCCACCAGGCCTGAGGCTACCGAGGATGGCTGCAGGGCTCTGCCATTTCACAAGCGCCAGCAACCATTAGGTGCACATCATACACTTACAAAACCTGATGTCTTCATGGGTGCTTATCTGGAGCTCAGCACCACGGGACCCTGGGTTTAGGGCTTTTGAGTGCTCCTGCAATGCAAATATTAGGTAATAATTCATAAAAGTAAGAACAGGAAAATAAACTCAACGGAAGCTTGATTCAAACTCTGTTGAAATCAGTGAGGCCTTTCTTTTGAGCCCATTAGGACTTCGATTTAGCTCTTGAGAAAAATTATTCTTTCCCACGAAAGAAACGCTAAAAGTATGTTTGTTGTTCTTGTGTTCAAGTATGGGAGTCTTCCACGTTTTCTCTGCATAATGAAGAATTACAGACTTAAGAGTAGATCCTACACACTAGGCGTTATCGGAGAGATAATGAAACCCAGATGACATTTCAGGAAGAGCTTTGAAATCCTTTTTCCTTAGATAAGCTATCATCTGCTCTGTAAGCAAAATTGTTGTGACTATGTTTTTTTCTTTGGTTTTCATTAACACAACCATTTGCAATAAAAAACAAGATTCGTATTTCTGAAAAGTTCATATTCTCCTGCTGCTTGTGTCCCCCCCGCCCCACCCCGAAGTTTTCATTCTCCGTTAGCCACCTGATAAATCACTTCCACTAAACTCAATTATGGTATCACCAACACGGCTTTATCGCTTTGGGTGATAAGGAATAAGCAGCAAGCACAGCCACAAAACCTGCAGGAATACAGATTATGTTTCCATGTCATTTGCTCCATTAACAGCTTGTATGGCTTGTTTGAAAAAAAAGGAACAAAAAGAAGACATGATAGAAAGAGATTATATTCTTTACGTACCTCAGATGCTTACAGTCAAGGTAATGCAGAGATCATGAGCCTCAGGTAGGGCCTTCTGAGACCAATGGAAGGACTTTCATCAGCTTCAGTGAGTTTCAGATAGAACTACGTATTTGGAGTGAAGCAGAGTACCACTGTGTAACCAACACTGACAAAAATTGGAAAGAAATGAAAAAAAAGCAAGTGAGAAGAGAAAAAAGGCTGCAGGCATTTTTGCTGACTTGGATATGAAGGTTCACAGCAGACTCCATTGAAGCCGAAACAGATCCATATCTAAATGGAAATAAGGAAACCACTACATCTGAATGAGATTTTGCTGATCCTGTCTAATTAACCTGGTAAATGTTCAGGTACTTTAGTAATTAAACGTTAACTTTAGAAGCTAAACTGCTTCTAAATAAGCTGCTGGGACTTACCTTTGGCATCGAGATCAACAGTCGTCTTGTCTTCTACGCTACAAAAGCCTGGAGCATCATTATGACAGCCACCATTACAGTCCAAGCCACCACCAGAAACAGATTTGAAGAGACACATATTTAACTATAGTCAAGAAGACCTGTGGAAAAAAAAAAAATAAATTCAAGAATATTAACCAGCAAAATTTCATCTAGTATTTAAATCATTAAGTGTTACGATCAGCCTGTGCTGTAAAATAAAATGCACTGTGGGAAAGTTAGTGGACGAAACTGCGGTGATAATGACAGGTTACTGAGAAAGGCTAATGTCTGGTTAATAATCACCATCCAAAACATGTTTAAATATTTCTAAAACGGAGGCAAATTGCAGCTTGGAAAATAAAGGGAGTACCTGTAAGACAGGAGAGTCTGTCCCGGGAAGGCTGCGAGATGAATAACCTCCTCGACATGACTTCCCAAGGCGATGCTGCGCAACAAGAGGGGCATCAAACAGAAAACCAGGCACGTTGCCGTGCCTCTGTGCAGGATGCACAAGAGCAATTCTGGAGGGAGATGCCCTGATATGGGGTCCACGCCGCACGGAGGGTGAGGAAATACTGGGGCGAGCCCACGGAAGGACGGTCAGGGTGACCCTCAGCCTGGAGACCAAGCCTTGCCTGATGTGACTTCAGGTAGACAGGCTGGCTTTCTTACCGAGGAGGAAGCTGAGCGGTGATTTACGTTCTTATACACAGAAAAATCTATCTGATAAGGGAACGGTGGGGTGGTGTAAAGTTGCAGGCAAGCGGATAACAAGATCCGGTGGGTAGAAACTGGAGTCGGACGAATTCAACCTTGATGCAAGATGTAGTTTCCTACTGCGAAAGTTAATGGGATGTCGGAGCGCCTGAACAGGGGAGGAGGTGGGGTCCATTCACGACTACACTGGGCACCTCTGTCAGTATACAATAACAGACGCCCTTTACGAAATGCTGCTCTTCTAAAATCAACTACACGTCATCTGTACAAAGCCGCGGAGGGACGAGTAGGCGAGAGGGAGCAAGCTACGAGAGATCCGGTGCAGAGGCAAAACTGGGACAGAGGAGGTTCTGGCACAGACACATGGATATTATTGGCACTGCTGCGGAGGGCTGTACAGATGAAAATACGACGATGACCCTGTTTGTTGTCCCCTTGCTCCACGGGGAGGCTTGGGGAGTGCTGGCATGTGCTGCTAAGGCCATCAGTGCAACGAACCTCCCTGCATCCAAGCTTTGTGCAATTGCCCGAGGGGCTCTGGGGGGATATGTTTTGTCCTGTACAACTACCAGATATGTATTTCAGATAAAGGCAGAAAGAAGAAATTTAACTCCAGTTGGGTGCAATAAATCCAAACAGGACAGATCACGGCACACCGAGGCAATCATGTGGTGCTGGGAGATGGTATGGAGACCGCTTTTGACATTTTATTTAGCCCATTACCAGATACAGAATTAGACCAGAAGAATCCTTTGGGTAACATCTGCCGGTGTCCACCACACCGAGCACAAACCGGCTGCTAGCCTGGTGTCCCACAGAGCCCAGGACTCGCTGCCCACCCATCCCTAGCAGCGGCACAGCCTCCTCGGCTGCTGGAAGCTGGGTTTTGCTCGACCCTCCGAGCAGGAGACGGCCAACGCGACGCGGTGGCACGGAGGGGACCAGCGAGAGCTTCCCTGGCCTCCGGCTGCCTGAACGCTGAGTAGAAAGGAAAAGCTGTTGGTTGAGGACTGAGCTCCTCCGGCTTCCTGCTGAGCCTGGCTGCAGCCCTTTAATTAGGGGAAGCTAATTACATTTGACAGAGGAAAAGAGGCCGTCAAGTAGTATGGGAGAAAATTCTTTTTGATTCAGCAGAAAACATTTTAACCTGAGGTGTCCTGTAGGCAGTAGGCACAAAAAGCCGGCGTGCCTGAGAGCGGGATGCATTCTCTCTTTCAGCAGCATTTCCCCTTCACTGGGGACGTGTCCTATTTGGAAGGTGGCTGAAAGCCAGGAGATAAAAAGCTGCTGAGGCTGAGGTTTCCTACCAGCCAACACCACTCCACCTCCCTGCCGCATCGGAGGGGCGGCAGCGGCCGGTGGGACGGGGGCTGCCGGGGCACGTTTAGGCTGGTGTTGGACCTGAAGAAGGCTTAGGATGTGCAAAAACCTCTTGACTTATTTGCTTATCAAAGGATTTAGGCTGAGCTTTCTAGAAGAAGCTGGCACGGGCTGAGCCCAGCCCAGCCCCGCTGACATCCAGGAGGAACTAGCTCCTTAGTTCCCAGATGTCTTTGAAAATCCCAAATTTCCTCTCCCCTCCTGCCCCTGGGGGAGCTGGGACCGGCTAGGGGTGCTTATTTTAAAATGTAGTCAAATAATCATGATATCGCAGAACTTGACTTAACCTAGCTAAACTCCAACGGCTTAGCATAATGCGGAGTTTGAAGAGCTGGCAGTCGCAAATGGTTAACTAACAAGTGTTTACGGCACCTCATGATAGTTGCTGGCGCTAAGACAAGGGCAGTAAAAAGTGGATTAGATGAAGATAAATGTGAGACACAGGCAGAAACAAGTACTCCAGCAGATGTGTGTGGAAATTAATGGGGTGGTGATAATAACAAATTCTGATTCGCCACACAGTAAACGTGTCTCTTGATAATCGGTTTCCAGTAGGATACCAACGGGGCATGCAGGAGACAGAAGCCTAAATGGGGTGACATCTCTGCATTGCCAATGCATTGGACAGACACTGAACAGCTCAAAAAAAGATAACTGGGAAAGTTGAGTTTGTTTTGTCCCCTGCATTCTTCCCCCCCAAAAAAATTTATTTTCTGGATCTGTGACCCAGTGTCTTGACAAATACATCCGCAGGTCTACCAGGGAAAGATATCTCCCAACTTGAGCATAAGGCTGGTGGTCAGGAGATCTCGGTCACGTTCCAACTGCTGCCGCAGATATCTGTCTGACGTGGGGCAGGGGGTCACTACCCACCCCACGTGTCTGTGCATCTACCGAACTGGGATGTGAAAGCTCCCACACAGCACAATACTTCCCCAGATGTGTTGTTGAACTTCATGTGTTTATGTTTGTTAAGAGAACATAGGATGAAAGGCATTACAGAAATGCAAGATATGATTTGTTATGATTTAAAAGCCATTCTGGTTTAGCAGTGCTACTTTCAAATATTTGCACCCTGCAGGCATTTCCCGATAAGGACTCAAGCTCAGCTTTTTTCTTTTCCGCTCCCATTTGTTAAAGACGCAGAATGGTTTCCAAAACCTTTGGAAACGGGTCTTTGAGCTCGGCCCTGTGACCACAGGGACCAGGCTGTGGCTCCACAGACATGAAGGCATGAAAATCAATCTCCCCTCCCGTACCTATGGATGCTCTTCTCCCCCCAGCTGCATCCCGCACATCCATCCTTGCGGATGCAATAAAGGTAGCGCAAACCTGGCCAGGGCTCCAGCCACGTCCATTCCCTGGTGCCTGGGATGAACTGGGAGAGAGGGAATGAGTGGCAGGGGACATCAAGGGAAGGCGGCTGGTTTGTGGTTCCCATGCGAGAAGCATAAGCTGCACGCCAGGAGTTGCAGTGTCAGCGTGCAGGTCTGCAACGCAATTTTCTTGGCAGGGAAATCATTCAGAAGAGTCCCGTTTCTCCGTCCTCTGCATTGCAATTTTGCTGCCGCCTGAATTGTGCAGATAAAACTGGGGAGCAGCTCTGTCCACCGAGGCCTTGGGAAGCTCCAGCTTAACAATAGCAAGTGGAGGTTTTTCTTTGTTTGCTTTGCTCTGAGGAAGGGTTGTGGTTTTTTTAGTTGGGGTTATTTTGGTGAAGCTGTTCACAGAGCAGTGCTGTAAACACATTTCCCAGCACAGTGGAGGTTGGGGAGATGAATTCAGCTCGCAAAGGACCTGACTGGCCGAGCCGGGACTGCCCCGATGCCGATTTTGCCAATGTGTACGGAGCTCGGGCGGGAGCAGGGGAGGGAGGGCAGGAGGACGGGAAGCCTGGAGCCTGCCCTCACCATGGGGGAACTGGAAGAAGGACCCACCTCATCACTGGTACTTGGTATTTCTGCCCAGTGGCCTGGTGGGGGTGAGAATAAATCCTGTGAGCCTCCCTGGGCACCTGCTAAAAACCAGTAATTTGAAAAGTGGGGAGTACTAAAGAAAACGGAATTCATAGATTTCCGTCTTCTATCCTAAAATAAATATGACATTTTCTACTCCCAGTGAAGGCAGCAAGTGCCTCCCTGCTTGAAGGACATTTTTCCCTGCTGAAGGCTCTGGCCGCGTGTGACGGCACTGCTCGGATACTCTGTCGTCGGCCCCTCTTTCCCGGCCTCCCCCGTGTTCGGCCACATCAGCCCTGGGCTCCCTCGCCTCGGGCTCAGGCAGCGAGGGGTCGGCAGCTGAGCGCGGTGGCAAAAGCCCCAAAACGCAGCGAGCGGGGACCTGCCAGCTCCAGATTACCGACGACGTGGCCCAACCAAACGCGTCTAATTTCCCAGTCACCGCTTCTTGCGCACATGACCTGTTAAAAGGATTAAATTAAAAGAATTCCCAGAGCTAATCTAGTGATGATATGATGAGAGACAGGAGCTCAAGCATATCCTAGAGGTGGCTGATCGAGTTTCTTAGGATGCATTATTTATGGGGCCATCTGCTTTAGACAAGTATTGAAGTCTGAAGGAGAGGAGGATTTTGATGGAATGCACTCGTTTATCTGGGTGCTGTGGGTTTTATTCCCCCCGAAAAAACACCGCTGTCATTATTTATGGAATAAAGCTGGCAGCAGGGTACCTGCGTGCCGATGCCTTCAACAAAACGCTGCTCAGCTCTGAGAGCTCGCGCGTGCCCTCACAGAAGGGGCCATTCATAGCGTGGTCCATTAGCATAAGGGAGAGAGGTACAAATGCGTTCCAGTCTGAGTTACTGGTGCTGTGAAATACAGGCATATAAACAGAGCCGTGGCTGGAATGTGAGGAGGCAGGGGGAGCGGCCAAAAGAGGCAGAGTCCACAGGCGAACAGGAAGAATTTCCCCAAAATAGCTGGTTTAGCTACTGTATAGGTCAGAAACTGCAGGATTTGTTTACCGCTATTATAGGCAACACAAAGCAAAATCGCAAATGTAAGAAAAAGAAACTGTCTCTCTTTCTGATTTAGGCTGACGTGCTATTTAAATAATATGGGTCAGGAAATCTGAAATAAAATATTTTCATGAACGGGATTTGTGTTCCTTCCCTTCTTGTCCGTCTCCCGCGGTGCTAAAAGCAGACACCTTCTTCTGACATTTCCCCATCAGAGTTGCATCATCAGATTTCTAAATATTGAAGCTTCCTCGGGCTAATGTCTAAGCCTTTCTTAGTGATCAGGAATAAAATTCCTCTCAAAGCTTTCGTTGGGAAGGCTCTAGTAAACCTTTATGTAGAAATTTGCTGGAAGCTACCTGTCAGTTTGCTGCCCATTTTCCAGTAATTCAGACTAATGACTCGTCAACCCCCCCCCTTTTTTTTTTCCTCCTTTTGCATCTGTCTAGAAGTAGCTTTCTGCTCCAGTTACCGGCTTAATAACACAAGGCTATCTACTGAGGCGAAATTCTCACCCAGTCTTACTTGATTTGTCTCATGACTGTTTTTATAATCCTTATTTTGTTAGTAAGAGAAAAAAAAAATATCTGAGCAACTGGTTGTAGCATTCAAAGATTTGTGCCTCTGAATTGAGGTATTGCTTAAGAGCTGTTCTCCTGGACACTGGACCTAAGCAGGAAAGTTTTGATTAGGAAAACCACACAGACTTACAGTCATGGACTATAGGAGAGGCAGCTGTGTACAAAATCAAAAATCCTTTTATGCAAGAGTTTTCGCTTAGCTGAAATATCAGTTTCTGTAGGTATCTCCCGGAGTTGCTACCTATCGGTGGTTTTTACCCAGACAGGCAGGGAATTAGGTTTCTGCCTGATAGGCAACTTGTTCTATCATCCACATACCAAATGTTCAGGCTGGGAAATGCAGCCCACGGAAAGAGCTGGGATGGGGCCGTACGCCGGGATTGTTCTCGCTCGCTCGCTTCGCTGCGGTGTCTGTCCCATGTAGCTGCCCCCCGCCAGCTGTCGGGCTCTTTTGGCCGTGGGACGGTGCCGCACCAGTGTGACCAGTTACCCATGAAAGCCTACGACAAGGGGCTGGGTGCCCTCAGCATCCCCTGCTCTGTGGCACCTGGGCAACAAGGGTCAGGGTGCTACGAGCTGGATAAATACAGCGGAGGAGAAAGTTGCACGAAGCCCCGGCCGTGGGGCCGTGGAGGAGGGTGTCTCTTGCCTGCTGCCATAAGGTACCACGAGGGCAACTCCTTGGGACGTGCTTCAGTCTCTGAATACCCCGCCGGGTGCGTGCAGACAGAAACCTTCATGAAGATTAGTGCTCGGGGACACAGAGGGACGTGCGCTATCTTCTTGCTGCAAAAGTCGGAGTTAGCAAGATGATAAAAAGCAACCAAGCCACTGGAGTCCCTTTTCATTCCCATTGCTGTAAGACTGATACCAGTGGCAGGTTTGTCTCTCCTCCTTCCAGCCCAAAAGCCTCCTGAGGACTGGATTTCTCTCCTGAATCTGCTCTGGTTGGCAGCCCTTCACCTGCTGCAGGGAAATGACTCACAAGGGACAGGACCTTTGGGCAGGACAGAGGGCCAGGGATTTTTTTAAAGCCCTTGCAGGACAAAATACCGGAGGGGCTGGCATCAAGTGGCTTTTAAGCAGGTATCTCTGCAGAGGCTTCTTCATTTTCCAGCAAGCCAGGCAGAAGAGTCACGAGAGCTTCTTAAGGAATACCTACGAGCAAGAGGCATCGTGCCTCCCTGTGTTTGTACAGCCCTTAGCACGAAGCATCTGGCTGCTGCCAGCACACAATTAAATCAGGGATGAATCCGGTCTGCCTGATTTCACCATCCTTGCTGCCAGCTCGTGGCTGCCATGGCCACGCAATGCTTCCCAAGTCACCTCTTGTGCTCGGGATGATGCTCTGCCGGGCGGCTGAAACAATCTCACCCCTCGCTGCCGTTCGAAGGAGAGCCCTTCTGCTCGAGTTCCGCTGCCCATTTCCACGTCCTCCTTGGTCCCATGTCATATGTTTTTTGGGCACGTCACTGCTCTTGGCTCACGAAGCCAGCTAGGAGAGCAGCCCACCTCCGTTGCTGCTGGGTTAGTCTTCTGCTGGATTATTCTTCTGCCGGCTCAGTGAGCTAAACTGGCTGGGAGAAGAGACATGCCCTTGGACCCAAGGTGGTGTAAGCAGTGAGAGCAGCTCCTGGAAGAGATGAAGGGAGAAGAGAGGTTGTCCATGGTGGTGAGACGTCAGGGTGGCTCAGTCTCATCTAACTTGGTCCTCATCCCTGCCTGGTGCCCTCCTGTCCGCTGGGCTGTGGCTCAGTCAGTCAGTGACAGGGTGGATCGGGAGATCAGGTGAAACGATGGGGAGGTGGTTTCTCTTTTTTTTCCCTTGGGATACATGCAGCCAAGACCAATTCCCTGATCTGGATCGCTGCATGGCTTTATGGAGAGCTCTATGGGCAGACACAACAGTGTGGGGAAAGGCAGGGAAGGGTTTGCTTAGCCCATCTCTGCTGTTAAAAAATGTTCATTGGAGCCTTGGGGACCAGACCTGAACCTAAATTTTAGGTTTCTAAGAGGGCATCTCTTTGGGTTAGCGCTGATGTTTCCTGTGGAGTCAACAAAGGAAAACAAAAAAACCCCACTTTTGGAGTTTTCCAGGTCCTGTTCCTTTAGTTTTAAATGCCTAGGCTACGTGGACTGGGTTTTGCACAGTAAACAGCAAGCCACAGCAGTGGTATTTTTGAGATCCGCATGATCATGTTACTCCCAAGAGGCAGCAGTAAATACAGCCTCACTTCTCAGTACTCCTACATGAATGTGGACGTGTGGCTGGTTGCCTGTAGGTGAACCCTGTCTGGAATATCTGGGACCATATGGACTGCATACAGCTGCTTCGCCGCTGTACGTCCAGATATGTGCCACGGCTATGAATATTCACCCTCATGTGGCCAGATATCCCGAGGTATGATCCGAAGGGTACATTCATTTCCACTGAACACCTGGATATGCATCTTGCCTTAGTTGTTCTGGTGCCTGCAATACATAATGTGCCTCCAAAATACAGCCGTAACTGCCTCAAAAGTGTCTTTAAACTGATTGTGACTTCCTTGGGCCATTTGCAATGCTACTGGGATGTCCCATTGAAAACCAGAGCTTTTCGATACGCAGATGCCACACTCGTTGTCTGTCCCTGACTAGTTCGATTCACAGAAATTATTTTGATATTACTGATATCCATCCTGTTAATTCCTCCTGGATGCCCCGTAACAAGAGGTAAAAACCACTGCGCCTGGAGTAAAACATAGTTTTGCTGCTGCAGCCTTGCAAGGTTTTGAACACGGCTGGCATTTACCTGGAGCACGGGTCTTTACAAATTCCTGCAGTAACACGAGCCTGCCGGTCGTGACTTCTCCTCTGGCCCTCCTGCTGACCCTAGGTGTGCCATCCCTCCACGCACCTCCTGGATGCTGGGTCTCAGCTTTGCTGCACCGATGCATACCGGTTCCAGCACCTGCAAGAAATTAAAGAGCACTAAAATACTCCCCGGAGCCGGCCGCTCATCCTACAGCGGACACAAAACCCCAAATTCCTTTCAGATGAGAACATGGGTACATCTGCTTGCAATCATCTTTCTCCAGGCAGCCGGCCTGATTAAGCAGAAATGTGATTCTCCGCACTTGGTCCAAGGAGCGCTCAGCAGACGCCTGCAGCCGAGGGGCCGGGATTCGGGAGAAGCAGAATAAACGCGCCTTTCACGCCCGGCATCCCCGGCAGTCCCGCGGCTCCCGCGCTCGCAGCCTCGGTCGCTTCTTGCCCTCCTTGCGGGAGGCAAGACATGCTGAAATAAAGAGAAACTTGTTCTGTGGCAGGAAAGGTCATTTCTTCTGGCCAGGCATTTGGGAAGGAGACAGGAAGCGTATTATTTTAAAGGTAAACTGATAAAATATTTGTTTGCTGGAGGAAGGGGAGGAATGTCAAAAACATGTCAGTATTCTTCAGAAAAAATTATTGTGGTGTCTTACTCCTGCCCTGACAACAAGTGTGGGGTGTCGTAAATAAATGTTTTATTCTTTGGCGGTCTGTAGTCTCATGCAGGGTATTTTCCTTGCTGGAAGGATGCTCTTTGTCCGTCTGTGCACGCGCGTGTGTGTGTGCACGCCAGGGTGTGAATACACACTCCACAGCAGAGGAGATGGCTGAAAATACTAGAAGCGAGTGGATGTAGAGGGCTATTAGCAGAGTCTTTGGTAATGCTATTGTTTGTTTCTTAATATTTTCTTTATTGCAGCTGACCAACGAGGAAATAACTAAAAATCACTACTTTAATGAAAGCTGCCGTTTGTAGCACCGATGCCTTATGGTTTACATACTTTTGTAGATTTGTCAGATTCCATTTCAAAACTTGCCTTCCGTGCTGCTATGCAAGAGGACTGAAGAAGTAATTTATAGGTGCAGTTAAGAATGCCATGTTCAGGGAAAAAAGAGAAAATATTTATTTTTTACAAAAGCAAGCTTGGAGACTGAGTAGCTTAGCTTCGCTGTGATTCCTGAAAGCAAGCTGAAGGCAGCGGCCACACTATACTTTTAATCCTCAGATCTGATCATCAGTTAATATGTTTGTAACGGCTCGGTTGCTCCCCCTCCCAAGGCTGGTTTTTACCAGCTCCTAGTCCAGATATAACCTGAGGACTTGAACCAGGTCTGCGGAAGGCGTACTCTGCCAGCGTGGCGATGCAGTCGCAGCCACAGGGCACGCGTGTCCCAGCCCAGCTGCTGCATCCCTCCGGCTGGACCGATTAAAAGGGTCAGAAGTGACGATTCACCACGACCCCGGCTAACGAACGCGGCCGTGCAGGGAAATGCTGGGCTGGGGGACTGGGGAGAGGCAGCCTGCTTTGCGGTTGCTGTTTGGAGGCACGCGGTTAAATCAGGCACCGACTTCTCCTAGACTCATTGAGCTGAACTCTTGCCAAGACCTGCCAAGGTCTTGTTTTAGGCCAAGCAATATTCTCGGCCTCAAACAAATGCCTAAGCGAGAGGAGAGCTCTCCTGAACAAGTCTGACTCTGGGCATTTTAGGAATCTAGCTGGTTTAAGGAAGCTTTTAATGTGAGAGTAGGGTGGAAGAACATTGTCCCCTAGCAAGTGCAGGGAAGGGTGATGGACAGACAGTGTTTTAAAAAAATTTTCCATGCAGGGGTCTATTCACTTGTCTGCATGTTTGACTGCTGCGGTTTATTCACCTGCATTCATGTACAAGTGCAGAATTTTAAGGGGACAGTAGGATGACCTGTGCTAGTGCATGAAGATTCAAAGGGAAACATCTGTCATTAAAAAACAATAGGGGAAAACATTTATTTAGCACAGGCTGGAATACAGAAATGTTTGCATGCTGTGTTTGGCTTGACTTTCTATAGGCAAGACTTAATGATGTACAGAAGGGTTGTCTGGAAGAAGCTGTGCGGGGTCTGATATTTTCTGGGGCTTCTCTCCTGAATGTTCATTTGGATGTTGCACCACACTGACACTGTAATAAATCCGTGCGGGTATTATTTAGAGGTCTTATGCTCAATATCTTTTTTCTAATACTGCTTCATTCCCTGTGAATGCTAATGCGGATATACGGAGATGAGCAGCTCTCTGCTGATAGACATAGATGGGATGCCTTTAAGGCTGTGTCAACAGCTTCTGAAAATATTGATTGCCAAGTGTGGTTACTGAGAAAAGATGCTAAAGCCTTTGGAACCGAACAGTTAACAGAGCGTGGATCAAACCTGGATTTTCACTTATAGGAAGGATAAGCCCTTATGTCAGTCCATCCCTATGGCAGTCAGCCAGTCTGATGGTTGGGTCGCGGTGTAGCAATGGGAAAACGCACCTCTTTCTTTGTTACTCTGCTTTGCGAGGGCTGTGCTTGCAGAGAATATTCTCACCACTCGCCACGCAGCTTTCATCCTCAGCAGGAGACACAAGTCTTTCACTTCTGAGAGTAAATGTAATTTGTCAAGGCCTTGCAGAATTGGGTCCCGCTCTTGCCCCTTGGTCTTTCCGATCTGTTACGCTACCACCCTTTGCCTGCTCTGCTGCTCGCCTGCAGCCCCTCCGCTCCTCGTAGCATAGTCATCAGCCGTCGTCCTTTTTCAGATATTGCCTGAAACCACTGCCGTGCAATTGATGGGAAAACGATAACGGTTAGGTTGAGGGAAAGTTGGCTTTGGCTGACATTTTTGTGTAAATATGGAGCAATCAATTTCATGGGCGATTTGTAAATGTACAAACTCTACGCTACCGCCTGTCTTTTCCTTCCTTTCGCATCTGAGACAGATGCATTGATTTCAAGGCTAGAAGGCATCACTCTGGGCTGACCACCTACATAATTCAGATCCTCTGACATCCCTGTGTAAACTCATGTTTCAGGGTCAAGAAGAGTACTTGTGACAGAGACTGTCTTTTAGCAAGAACCACCCTCCCTCCCTCATTGATTAAGAAAGATCCACGTAGTCCAAGACAATCCTTCTGAAGTTGTTCCAGTGTTGTCCAAGAAAAATGTCTTATACATTCCACGTGCTTGTTAACACCCATCCGAGATGATAGATAGATAGATATTCCCTCACAAGTTAGACTCTGAGCCCATTAAACATCCAATTAGATTATAAGCTCTCCAGAAGGGAGCCTGCTCTGCTACCTGCACAGGCATTGCCAGTGCACAGAATTCAAATATTGGTAAAAAAAATATACATGTTTCATAACTGTAATTGTTCTTGTCACAAACTCAGCCTCAGATCATTTTGGATAATTCATTCCTGAAGCTGCTCACATAGTCTGGGGAGGGAAGAGGCAGATTATATTTTTTTTTTTTTCCCAATATATTGCTATGTGGAGAATGTGCTTAGATCTTTGAATAATATTCCTGGTTTGTATTGTTTATTTACATATAAGGGTTTCGTTCTCTTTGTGATAACTTATTTTTAAGCGAAAGCATGTGATGTTTAAGTGAAAACCAGAGATGAATATGAGAGAGAAACATCTGATGAAATAAGAAGAGGTGGAATTTGTCCATAATGAAACCAAAATGAAGGTGTTCTGTCAGCCTTTGTTTTACTTTTTGCTTCTTTTTTTAGCCTAGCCTGGAGTTGTCTGCGCGCTCGCAGGGAAATCAATCTGTGCCTTGGGCAGCAGGATCTCTCCATGGCTAGGGGAGACTGATGGATTGTTTCACATATTGAGACTGTAGGTTTGATGGGAACTGTATAGGAATGGTGACAGTAGTGGAGATTTGAGGGTTTTGGCTTCTTTACTAAAATATATACCTTAAACCATATGCTCCTGTTTTTCAGATAAAAAGTCTTCTCTCCGCTATGTATTCCTCCCTTCTTTCTGCTGTGCATTTCTCTTCTCTTTCTTCTGTGTATTTCTCTCCTTCTTCTCTAAACATTTCAGTATGGCTCGTTTTAAGTAAAAAATAAATTAATACATCATGTAAGATTAGTACTATGGAAAACCTTTTCCATAGGCATATTTAGTAGCTTTGTAATGATTCAGTGATTTGGTTATATTGGGCTTTTTTTTTTTTTTTTTTTTTAAATTGTAACACTATTTCTCATTAAATGGCCAACCCAAACCCCCATGACAAAAATTTCCTATGAAATGATCAAGGGTAAAGTGTTGATTTTACTAAACCCAAGAACAAGTGTTGCATTTGAATCAACAGGACCAGGATTCTTCTTGTCCTGGTGCCTAAAATTAGCTCAGCAGCAGGCCAGGCTAGGTCTCTGAAATATGTGCTCCCACATCAGGTACTGGATGCTTCAAAGCGTGACTGATCTGGGCTCCCCTGGTTTTCTCTTCATTGAAGAAAAAGGCAGCAAGCCTCCTAGCTGCTCCTGTCTCCTCCCTGCTGCCCAGGGAAGCGGTGGAGTCACCATCCCTGGAAGTATTTAAAAGATGTGTAGATGTGGTGCTTAGGGACATGGTTCGGTGGTGGACTTGGCGGTGTTAGATTTACAGTTGGACTTGATGATCTTAAGGGTCTTTTCCAACCTAAATGATTCTATGATCTTACCGCTTCTGATTAACAAGTGATTACCAACAGCAAAGTTATACTGCATGTTACATACTGGCCCTGCATCTGCATTAATCAACATGAAAAATAAAAGTTTAAATGACCATCTTTAAGAAGATGTTCCTAACCGAGTTATTATTTGAGTGAAAAGAAACAATCCGATACCACTGCACGGCCTCTCCTGATCTATCACGTACTCATTACTGTGCTCGTGTCAATTCTCTAAGGCACAAGAAGTCCTCGAAGGTTTGTCTGCGTGTTTACTCACTCCTGTATGGCTAACCTGGACACGTATGGGAGAGAAAGAGATCAGTGTCACCAGAGCATCACTGTGTAATTACCCTGCTCAGCTCCAAATAATGTTCAGCTAATACGTATTAGACTTACAGCCTCTGCATCGTTGCTAATTACCAGGTGAAAGCATCTTTCCATTGTGGCCATTAGGTGGTAACGTTACCTAATAGAAAAGCGGTCACTGTCCTTTGCTTAGAAGAGTACTACAGAGCTGCAGTGCAGGGTGTGAAGAGATGTTAAACCAGGATAATGTTCTTTAAAGCAAAAATCACGCAGTCGTCCTTGGAAAAAAAAAAAAAAAAGGAGTTGGACACAAGCGTTTATAGTGGCAGATTTTGAGAAAGAAAGAGGCAAAAGACTTTTGTGTTGGTTTTGGTAGAAGTAAGCGATTAAATCGCTCACCCCACCTTGAAGAATTACAGCCTCAGAATTCCTATTTCTGAAGCAGATTAGCTTTCTGGTTAAAGCGTATATCTGGTCTGGTCCAGAACGGGGATGTCTTACCCACCAGCACATTTCTGACGGAGAGCAAACCACATGCTGGAGATGGATGGCAGCGTATTAGCTCCTCCGTGCCACATCCATCCCCCGTGGCAAGAGCTCCAGGGCGTAAGAGCAATTACGTCAACGCCAAGAGGAGCTAGCAGGGACATCAGCAGCCTGTCTACATCCACAAACGTGCACAAGTTCTTCTGCTTGGGTGAAGGAGACCCCGCTTGAGTTCAGGAGCTGTGCAGCCCTAATTAGCCCAGACGGAACTAATGGGCCCTGCGGTGAGCTGGGTCAGGCCCCGTGCCGGGCTTTGGGATCGGAGCCCGGCGGTGTTCCCCACCGAACACAGCCCCAGGAGAGCAAAGAGCCGGGGATGGGACGCCTGCCCTTCCAAGGGAGCCACGTTTCTGTACGACGGTGTTTTGCAAGACCCAGGCGTAGCGGCAGCAGACTGGGATTTAACCTTTCTGAGATAAATGGGATTCTGTAGGGCGCTTATGATTAAAAATACATGCATGCATGAATACCGGCAGGACAGATGCCTAAATGATTACAACGAGCAAAAAAAAAATCTCCCCTTAAATTTCCATACCCCGCAGCCGTGGTACTGCCAGGTTGGCACACGCGCCCTTTGAAGTCTCCGGCATCCGAGCACAGCCGGGTGCAGTGGGGCTTCCTACGGGAAGATTAAAGATGTCACGATCTCTTACTCAGCAGCAGCAGCAGCACGGAGAGACTACAGAAAGTGCATTCTCCTGGAAACAAACCGAACCGTAAATCAGAAAGGTAATCTAACATCAGATGAACAGAGGCGCGGGCTTGTTCACGGGCAGGGCGCTGGTGAAACTGGAAAGCGCAGATATAAAGCAGAGCCAGCAAGAGCAGCCACGAAGCAGATCAAGAGAGGTGTAAGGTCACACGTGATAACGTCAGGAAGACAAGCGAGGTTTCTGCTCTGATAACCTGAGAACCGTGCTCCGAGCTGGGACGCGCTGCCTGTTATTAAGGCTCCCAAAGGCTCACGTTCGACCCGAGGAGACGGCAATCGCCTGCCCTCCGCCACGGATGACTTTGCCGTATTTTGACCATTCGGGCAGATGTTTCGCGTGCCGGGGGCCTGCCTCAGGCAGGCTGGTGGTGCTGCTGAAGATTTCAGCCCGTGTGGTTCCTACCTGCCTGAGAAGGCAGGCAGGGGATCGCAGGTTGGTTTGTTTATGCTAAAAATACCTGGTGGGCTTCAGGCGATGATGTTCTGGCTCCCGTGCTCTGAAACAGGGGCTTCAAACGGAGCGAGGGGTGGCAGCAGCTCTCTGGGATGCGCCCCTTTGCCTTCCCCGTGAAAACGACCCCACTTTGTCCCATTTCAAATTAAAAAAAGAACAAAAAATAGTTTTAAAGCACACGCTCAGTAGGCGTGCGCTGCGTCCCAGCAGGTCTCTGAGGCTTACGTCCACGCTGGTGAGGTTGCAGCGGAGATGCGTGGGGCTTGCCCTGCTTCCCACGCTGTCGCGCATCGCTGCTGGGACTGAGGCACCGGGAAGGAAACCTTGGGTCGAGCCGACCTGTCGCTGCTTCAAAGCCCTTTGCTCCTCCGCAAGCAAACTCGTTCTGCTCGTAAACTTCCCCACAGAGGCAGAAATCCACGCTGGAGCGTGCCCAAATTTAACAGGCATCCGAGTCATTGCTAAAGGGTCACGAAGACACCGATTTGGCCTGTAAGGGAGCAGTTTTGGGCATTGCTGAAGGCTCAAATGCAAACCGGGAAGAGGAGGCGACCGGAGTGGGGTGCTCGGGCGGGATGGGATCGGTGTGCGTTCAGATCACCCCTCTCTCTGCTCTGCTCGGGCTCGTCGACTGAACCCGACCCCCAGCTATTCCACAGGGTGCGGTAGACCTAGTACCTTCCTCCAGCAAAAAGGAGAAGTTCTGTTTCACCAGTTTCACCCCAGTCTCACTTCTGGCCATACTCTCCCTTCTTCCTTGGCCCCAGCTCTTGCAAATCACCTACTTGAGCCATCGCAGCTCACTAGTCTTGAAGAAAACTAACCCAGCAAGAGTAAACCTGACTGTGGGTCTGCTGTTTTAGCACATTGAATTGGCTCCTAGAAGTACTAGAGCCAGTGCAGGTACAAGGGGAGGACCAGGTAGCAGTGGGCAGAGTCTTCCTTCTCTTGGTAGTAGCAAGCCACCACATTGACTTAAGCTCTTCAGGGTAAGGCAGCTGCCTTGGGAAGAACGACCCGGTTCCCAGCTGTCCTCCAGTTTGTGCTGGATTCATCAGAAGGTACTGAACCAGGCACTGGAAAGGCTGGCTCCTTTACAAAGAGACTCACTTACACTGTTTTGCAAAGGAGTTTAGGGCTGCGGGTGGTGAAGGGAGGAATATTCCTCCAGCTGTGATGAAGGTGCCCAAGTGTTTGAAGGTGGCTGGGCTTGCAAGAAACTCCTCTTCTCGCAGCTTCCCCTGGTCTTGCATTTGCTGACGTGATGGTGGTGTGTCCCCAGAACAGCTTTCTGGTGAAGCACAAGGGAGGAAATCATGCTCTCGTGATGAGGATTTGCTTGGGGGCTTGGGAAGACAGGGAAACCGTGACAGCCAGGACAGGGCAGCTGGCGGTGGTATGGGACGTTCTTCAGGGAAGGGCTCGGTCACCGTGAACAGCGCGTGGTCACTGATGAGATGTTGTAGCACAAGGTCAGAGAGCGTTTTTTATTATATCACTAACACCCACCCCATGAGTAAGCCCAGAGTTTTGGGGAAAGAACCAGAACGTGTACAAACCATTAAGACAGCAATAATGCGTAGGAAGAGGGATGCTAAAACCAAATTGCTAAATTTAAGGTTTTATGACTTTGCATTTACTAATCTTTGAACAGTTGCAGCCTGTTTCTTGGGTGGTTTTTTTTTCTTCTTTTTTTTTTTAAAGAATGTGCGTGCATTCTGGTTGTGAATAATAAAATAAGGGAATGAAAATAAGTAAAAAATAGCTCAGAAATAAGAGTCCAGAAAAAATGTTCTGAAGCATAAAAGGAAGAGTCCCAAGAGACAGCAGTAAAAGAAAGAGTGATTCGAATGAAGTCAGGCTGTGGTAAAAAGACATGTAATGTAATGTACTACAGTCCCTCTCCATCTCCCTTCCTGTTAGATCGGACTCACAGACTTGTTATATACTTACAGGTTTATCCTAAAAATATACTGGAGGCAGTGAAAAAGGAGAAGGATTTCTTAGAGAGAGAATTTTTTGTATCCCTCTGCAGAAAGAAGCAGCCGTGATCAGATAATGTTGCCGAACTAATCTGCTTCTCACTGTGCTTATCACGAGAGCAATAAGGTTAATTCTGTAGTGAGGGCAGCAAAGCACTGTCAGTTAGTGAAGGGAGGAGGATGGACAGACCAACAGACACCATTTCTTATCTGACAGGGTGAGCCACAAGCTGCAGAAAATACCAGCAGTAGCCAAGCATAGGGGAAAAAAAGGGAAAGACTGTATTTTAAGCTATCTTCTATGGAAAATATAAACACTAATATTAATTAATGACATGGACCGAAGTAATGGTGCGACCAGATGAGACGCAGTGGGTGAAATGTGTCTCAAACCATGTGTCGAGGCCAACAAGACTCATAGCCAGCAACAAATACACTTTCCTTAAAGGTGTTTGTCCTGGGACTTGGGACTGGTCCTGTCACTATCAGGAGGACTCTGGAGCAGTGGGAGAAATAGTATGAAACTCAAAATGTTTTGGAAAGAACTGACCAATGACTTAAATGTTCTTCCTTCTGTTTGGAAGGAAAACATTACTCCTGCAGTTTTCTTGGAACAGGCTGCAGAAAGCAATCTGGGGTGCCAAGTGCCTCTGTCCTAAGGCTAGCGACCGGGTCTATATGGCTGGGAGATTTTGTAAAATCCTCATATACAGAAAATAATAATTTTCTCGGTGTCGGGAACACTGTTCAATGCTGCCCCGTTCTTGATCAAAGGGGTCATTTTAGCAGATCATCAAAATCTTCATGGTGCTTCTTTGCAAAAGACAAAGTGCCATCTCCTGCAATCCTTGGCCAATTTCCAACTTATCTATTTGCCTGCTAAGTTAGTAAGCTCATGCCAGGTCCCAGTATTTTATCATAAGTCTTGTTATATTTGGTGGGTTTTTTTCCTTGAAAATCCAGCTTTGGGAGTCCTGTGATTATATGAGCATTTAATCTACACTACATTTAAAAACATTATTGTGTTGAAATCCTTGAAAACATGAAGCTTAATAAAGGAAGAAGGAAAGAATCCAAGATCAACCTTTTTAACACCCTTTTTTGTGCTTTGAATTTCTGAATATCCTTGAATGGTTATTACTGATGCTATCTCTTACATTTTAATGAACACAACACAGTTCTCCCAACAGCTCCTGTGATGAGGTGCGAAAGCAGAGGTGTCACTCTGCTATTCAGGAATCTCTCTGTACTTAATTTTAGGCAAAATGTACAATAATCATAAAAGCATTCAGACACAGATTCAGTGATGCTTTGGGGCCGAGATTTTTCCCCGGTTTAGTTTAGATCTGTTAAACAGCCACACACGCCCACACCGCTTTAGGAATTTGTAGCAACCACCGGGCTTAAAACCACAACACGTAAACTTGGAGATGACGCAGGGGAAACAGGGTCACCTGAGCAGTTTGGTGAAACAGGCAGTGAGTTGCAGAACTGTTTAACAAAAATCAGCTGGAACCTTATCTGCTTACCCCCCAAAACGTACACAAAGTCCTGCAGGCTCCGAAGACAACGCTGGCCGGCAGTAAGGCTCGGCGATCGGGATTTCTCCGGCTCCGTCGAGGTCCTTGCCTGGCTCCTGCCCGTTGTTTCTCAAGGTCAGGCTCAGAGTGGCTTTCTTTTGGATTGCTCCCAGATTTCTGCCTCGACACGCAGGCTTGCAAGACCACAGCCTAGCCCCATGCTGGGGATGGGGCAAAACCCGCCAGCTCCATCCTGCTATCCTGGCACGGGCATCCCTCCGATTAGCGTTCCTCATTACGCTAAGGGGCTTGACGGAGTTTTACACGGTGCGTGAAAAGGGCCCTGCTCAGCACTCCTCATCCCAGAGCTGTCTGGGGAACAGTCCTGCTGACGACGTTAATTAACTTCTTTCAACAAATTTTTGACACCAGGAGTCTACCATTATCACCAGTGGTGATGAAAGACCGTTAACCGAATGACGTCATTAGCGCAGACTTGCTTACCCAGAGCCCTCGGGGATGCTGCGGGGCCGTGCTGGCAGAGAGCTCCCAGCACCGGCGTGCCAGTGGAAGCAAACCAAGCCCTAAGACAAGCCTTAAACTCCTCCGTGCTGTTTTAAAGAGGGTGATGCCACTGCTGATAGAGCCCAGGAAAACAGCGCAGTAGCAGTTGCACACACAGCGGCTGTGGTTTTACGTGGCAAATAGCAGAAAGGGGTATCACAGGCATATCAATAAGCATGGATACTCATCTGAAGGTAAATACTTCCAATAAAGGTGCAGTAGTCGCAAGCTCAGCAGAAAAAAAATGTGTCTTACTACAACACCAGGGCAACGCTGCCTTAGTCCTTAAAACAACCTAGAAAGGAAATAAAGATTGCTACTGGGAAAATTCCCGTCACCTTTCACCACTTCCTTTGAAAATAAGTGTTGTTATATTTTTACACAACTTTTTTACTTTATGTCAAAAATTTCTGTGCCTTGAACTGAGAAACTGACCTCTTCTGGGAAGATACTGCACTCAGTTTAACCCTAAGCATTATATTCTTCTGTCAATCACTTCTTCCACCACTAGAGCAACAATTTTCTACAATAACCTTGCACTTGAGTCAATCCACTCTCTGGGTTTCACCAGACAGCATTTTATCTCAGCGGTTTCTTGAGTCATCGTGATATATTTGGTATACAGAGGAGGTTTTGTGCTTTGTATTCCCTTGGCTCAGAGGCACCAAGTACCTGAAGTCCTGCAGAGGCCCAACTCCCACACAAGGCTCGTTACAAACCAACCAGCAGAACAAAACACCTTTTGCCATTACCAGTAGAGCAGCAGACCATAAATATTCATGAGTTATCGCCCTGGTTTTATAAATTACCTACATCATGTCTGTTTCATGTGGCCTTACGTATGTGCTCTTCGCTTCTGTCCCTTCTAGCTATATTCTGCAACTAGCTATCCAAAAACCTCGGGTGGTTTTAGTGAAGAGGCTGGCAACGTGAAGCCGATGAAAGAGTGCGTTGATTCAGCAGAAGGGGCGTTTGCTTCCAACACACGGTGTTAAGTCCACTGCCACTCGAAACATGGGGCTGTAGGGGAAAAAAACCCAACACTCAAAAGCAGCGACAGAAAGGACAAACTAATTTTGCTTCCCAGTTGCATGGGAGTTGAGCTGGGACACCGGTCTCCTATGCGAGTGCTTCCATCGCAGGGGTCTGGGAGTTGCTCTGCCCCTCTGAGCCACTTCGGCTGGAGAGACCACATTGATTTTTCAAGGTGTTGCTGCTGCCGCTTCAGCCGGGATGAGCGGAGAGGCCCGAGCGTGAGCTCAAGGGTGCTGGGGGATGGAGGGAGGCAGGGGAAGGGCTTTGGGTGCAGCACCGAGTACGGTTTTCACAAGGGGAGAGATGCGCGGGGCGACGGGGACGGTCACCCGAAGCGACGATTCAGGCCGGGGAACCCGTGCCGCTGCCGCTTCTGCGTTTTATGATGCGTGGGAAAGCCAGCGACAGGGTCTCCTCCCGCTCCCACAATTAGCTGTGCCTGAAAATAGCACTGACGGGCTCCTCATCTCATCACGGGGAGCTGCCACACCACCGCACAGCTCCCTCGCCATACACACGCGTATACGTATATATAGACGCGTATCCAATATACGTATTTATATACAACTACAATATACATACCGTGTGTACATGTACTGATCTGCAACCAATTTGGAAACAATCCTTGGATCAGGGAGCCGATGCCCTGGCGCTTGCCAGATTTCTCACAAGCAGGTTACAGAGAGAGCCCGGCTCTTCTTCACCCCCCCTTAAATTCCCCCTGCGCTCCCGGCTGGACCCTGGCACAGCTTCAGCAGGAGGCGAGACGCCCGTAAAGTGTCGCGGGTCTCTGCCGCGAGGGAAGAGAGAGGTTTGTGTCCGAGGACGGGCAAGGATTTCGCTAGGATTCATCTGGGGCGTTTCTGGCATTTGCAGGGGAAGGAGCTGAGAGAAGCTGAATTCGCCGAGGGAAGCTGAAGTCCGAATTAGGAAAAGGCAGCGTAAGTTTAGGCACCATTACAGTTACGATCCTGCTGAGCAAGGACTTTCAGTTTGTGAGTTCGGCTTTTGGTCCCTGAGGTCTTACTATAAGCTAAACCTGTCTATATGTAGAAAAAGAAAGCCGAATTATTTTTTTAAAGCTGAGCGGTTAAAATGCATTGTGGTTTTCTGTGGACTTGAGGGGTGGGAGGGAGGGAGAGGGAGAAAAAAACCTGAACTAAGCCACCTTTGGTCGATTCTGATTTTGTTTTCCCACCAAGACAAGCTCTTGCTTTTCGTCTGCTGTTACAGGCAACTGACAAACGGGTTTTACGTGTAGAGAAACGTTAAGTGATGTGCTACGGCTATTTTTTTTTTTTTTTTAAGTCCCCTGTAAGAAAAGCCTGCATGAGTTGCTAAAAGTTCTTTGCCAGTTGCACTGGATTATGCATAACCACCACCAACCCCCCCCCCCCCCCCCCCCCAAACCGCTGCTGGGAACTGGCAAACTGTGCCATGCCAAACAAAAGCCTGGATGCCTCATCCTGCCGAAACTCATCTCACTCCACCTTTGAACGCAAAGGGCACACGACCACGGGAGCCCACGGCTGCCGATACCGGGAGCGCTCCCTGCCCCTCCCCGTGGCATCGGGTCGGGTCGGACCGCTCCGGCTCCGGTTCTGGCTCCATCATCTCCATCTTCCTCCCGCCCAGGTGGGTCACCGCCATGCCGCTGCCGTGCCCCCGCAGGGCCCTGCCCAGGGCTGCCTTCCTCCTCCTCATCTTCCTCCCGCTGCTCTGCACAGCCCCCGGTGAGTGAGTGCGGGCTGGGGTGCGGGGAGGGAAATTCTAAACCGAAATGTCCCAGGGAGTAGGAAAAAGCCTTCCCCTGGCCTCCCGTGTGGGTGAACGCTTTCAGTCCCTCCAGAAGTTGTGCAAGTTGAACTTTTTTTTTTTTAAAGAGCTTGTTTTCCAGTGAATAAAGCGTTTGGGAGCAGCTGAGTACTCGCAGGTCTCCTTTGCACTGCCTAGCCCCGGGCTAAATTAAAGCCTTGGATCCCTTCTGGGAAAAGGCTTCAGCAGGACAACAGCTTTGATGTGCTTTGGGACTTTTCTGCAAAGAAAAATTCTGCAGCAGTGGTTGTTAGCATACCCCTCGCTCCCTGTGACTAGGGTTTTCCAGGATTATCCTGCCACCCTGGACACTGTGTCACGGTCCTGGGACCAGCTGTGGTCTTCTGCTGCAAAATATAATAATTTAATTGGTGAAGAAGGCCAGTATTGGGGTACCCTGGCCAAGAATTGCTGGGGAGAGCATGCCGTAGTGTCAGAAGCTTCCCTGCAGCGTATGTTGCGCTCGAGCATGGAAATGGGAGCAAAGGGAGGCAGTGGGAGAAACTTGATGTCGAGCTGGAAGTGTGGCAAAAATAATGCCAGTATTTTTTGAGATACAATCTTTTTTTGGTTGTTATTTCCTTTTTAGTAAATGGATGTGTTTAATTTTTACTTGTCTAGATGTTTCAAGGGGAAATAAGCTTAAACTGATGCTTCAGAAACGCCAAGGTAAGCAAAGAGACAGCAAAGTGCTTTCCCTTATTTTTCCTTTGAGGCAGTTGCTATCGGTCAAAGTGTTGTCCCTCTAACTCCGGCTCCAAGCAGGCGGGCAGAGGAGCACCGTACAACACCCCGTTCAAAGCCGGTAGCTCACAGCCGCTCTCGCTACGTACCGTACCAAAACCTCCGCACGTACGGAGCCTGTGCCCGCGTGTCCGTTTGGGACTCGGAATTGGCAAGGCTGGAGGCTCTACTTACCGCAGCCCCCTCCAAAAACCAAGTTTCCCAGCCTCAGGCAGCATGCCTGTGTTTTGCTCTGCGCAGCATATAGCGCCTACCTTTTCCAGCATGTGCACAGCAGCCGCGGCATTTATCTGGTTTATTCTGGGAAGTCACAAGCTTTTTCCAAGGACTTACAATGCATGGAAAGACTGCTGGCTCAGGTGCAGAGAAGAAAACGTGCAAAGCGGGCTTGCTCGCGATGCTTTGACTTGGTCCCTTTGTTCTCTTGGCCCCTTCTTGGCAGACTGCTTTCTATGCAGTCCAGCAGCAGTCCACTTCTTTGTTCAGGTCCCCTGGTGAGAGGGACCATCCAGGAGAAGGCTTTTGGAGCCTGCAGACAACATGGCCTAGACCGGGAAGAGCTGCAAAGCCTTGAATTGGTGATGGAGGGAGCACGCAGCCACTTAATTCCAGCCTCGCTCCCCTTTTCCAGTTGGGCACTAAAGCGAGCGGGCTAAGTACGCAGTACTGGTTCCCTCGCTGGCAGCGTCCCACGTGTAAGGCTCGTTCACACGGCATTTGTTCCGCTGTCCCGCTTCCCAGTAATAACACCCAGCTCCAGCCCACGGCGAGTTATCAGTTTCCAGCTCATCACTGCAGGGCAGCCTGCCGTTTCCCACTCTTCCCGCAACAACTCATCCATCACTTTTACCTCTCAACTCTCCTGCCCGCTGCAGTTCTTTGCCTCCCCCGTTGAGTCTGCCCGGCTCCCGCTTCAATGGTTTTCACGTCTCCGCCTGACTTCCCTGTCTGCTCCAGCCTCTTCCCTCGCATCCTCCGAAAATACTCATCCGCACCCAAGCTCTTGTCTCTCCCTCATTGCAGCGAACCCTCTAAAGCCAAGACATTCCTCCTACTTGTGCTTCTTGTTTCACAGGATGACCAAACATCCTACCACGTTTTATCATTTCTGTGCATGGCAGGGGGCTAGCCGGTCCTCACATCCATACTTTTCCGAGGTACACCTCCCTTCACCAGCTTGTTACTGGTGTTACTCCAGCTTCTCCACGCTTTTTAACTCCACCTCTCATCTTCGTTCCCATTTCTGTAACAGCAGCACACAGAGGCCGGTCTCCTGTTCTCTCCACAAAGCACAAACACGCTGTGTATATGCTCCTTGAGGCTGAGTTTATTTATTGAAATACCTCACTTAGCTTCTGTCCTTGAGCTCAGAAGAGCTTTTTGAAAATCTAAGAGAATGAGGGCAGCTGAGAAATCCTATTACATCGATGATTCCTGGGTTTATTACTGTTACTGCTGCTACACGCGTCGCGCTGCCAAGCACAAACGTGATGGCATAATACGAGAAGCATTTTCTTGCTGCAAGCTGTACGCTTCAGGCTGACTAAAAATTTCCTGGCATGCCTTTTTTCTGGGGGGGGGGGGGCCGGGGGGGGAATTAATTTCAGCCCCTGTTGCCACGAAGTCCGAGGTGTCAGTGAAAGAAGCGGTGGCCAAGGAGTTCCTAAGCAGCCTGAGACGGCAGAGGCGTCAGCTCTGGGACAGAAGCCAGCCCGACGTGCAGCAGTGGTACCAGCAGTTCCTCTACCTGGGATTCGACGAGGCGGTGAGCATAAGGCTTTCAAGGGTTGGTAAAGCTTTAGAATACGCGGCTGTGAGCATGGATGCACAGCCACGGGGGCACCTGGGGAGAAGCTGCCCGGCTTCTGTTCACAGATACTGCCATTTTTATTTTTTTTTTAAAGTAGCAAATGTTGCACAGAAGTAGAAGGTCCGTTATTTGTTAGAGATTCCTGCGTTGTTAATCGAAAAAAAGTGACATCAAAATCTCACGTGGAGCTCTTGGCTGCTACTGGACTTCAGCTTAATGAATTGCAACCAAAGTTTGCTTTGAGAAATAGGTGGCCAGACCCAAAGCAATCAATCGTATTTCAGGAAATTAATTTGGCAGCCTCAACCTAATCAATTTTTTTTTTAACATGGTGAGAAATCCACACCATGCTGGCCCTGACTGGCATTCCTCAGTGAAACTGCACTAACATTACCCACCAAATGCAGGCGCAGGCAGCTCCTGACCATCACGAGCGCTGGCAGCTGTGCCTCCACTCGAAATGTGGAAGGAAAACCATTCAATAACATGCAGCCAACCTCCCTTCAAATGAGGATACATTTTTTAAAAAAAGTTAATTTGTAAGAACACTGGAGTGGAATCAGGAGTTCCCAGCTCTGCTAAACAGATGCTGAAATAGGCGAAATGGGGCAAAAAATGTGCATTTAGTTGCAGTCCCACATGTGGAATAATTTCTACGTTAATAAGAGGTAAAAATAGTTATAGATCTTGAATTCTTGGCTTCTGTCAGCTGCATGAATACATTTAACAAGATTGCATTGGCACAGGCAAACTGGAGTACATTTTGGGCCTTCATGCTACGTGGATTGCTTAGAAGATGAATGCACTCATTTTCAAAGCTGGAACAATTAGAAAAATAATCCTTTGCTTGGACTGAAATAATGAAGGATACATTTTTGTGTATCCTCCCGGCCATTATGCAGATAAAAGTGACTTTTTAACAGCATGGCTATATCCCCCCTCCCCCAACAGGAATAGGAAAAATGGGAAAAGTGGTTTTATGCATCAGAAACTGAAGACTGGGGGCAAATACCAAGAAGTAAGTAACAAGGACAAACCATGCACATAAGATGAATTCTCCTCAGAGTTCCTGTGTGCAATTCAAAAACTGAAATGAGGTCTGTTGTGGGATACAATGAATCCACTTAGTAGGTTTTCTTGGGTATTAAGACACAGTTTTAACAATGAAATAACTGTTTGTTCCAGCAAAGGACTTGGGCCATACTTACCCATTGTGTATTTTGCAAAACTTTTTTTTCAAATCTCAGCCAAAAATATTTCCAAAGAGTCATTCAGATGGAAAGGCTTTGGCTTGGCAAGTATTTGATATCCTTGCACACAGTTTTTCCTCTGCTGTTGTGAGCAGAATTGAACCGCTTCTTGCGTTTCCATAGCTAGAAGGCTGCACTGTACCTTCGTTTTTACCCATGCGAAATGGGAGTGAAAGATCACAGGCATAAAACAAAAGCCTGTCGTGCCCACTTTGCAGTCAGGGGCATCGTATCTAAAGGCACGGGGCAATGGAGAACCAAACCTTTGAAGTGCAAAACAGTGACATGTTTTTATAGTCCACCACTGAAAAGGTAATAGAAATATTAAAAGTGCTCAGTGCAAGTTTCAGTTGCAGACGCTCTCGGTTTAAGCACCTGACGGTAGGCAGAGAGGGGAGGTCCCAGGTGGGGCTGGGCAGGACAATTCCTGCACTCCAGACCCTGATAATCCCATAGAAGAGGTAGGTGCAAGTCACAAAACCCCTCAGATCTAAAGATCCCATTTTGACAAATACACAAAGGATCTGAATTTCCAAAAGAGAACCTCTTGCACCGCTTCTGTTTCACTCTCTTCGTTGTAAAGTTCCAGGCTTGGAAAGCAAGTATTTTCTTTTTTTTTTTTTTGGCAGAAATTTGAAGATGACATCTCCTACTGGACAAGCTTAGGGCGTGCTCGTAATGAATACTACGGTGGATACTACCAACACCACTACGATGAAGATTCCCCAATTGGCCCACGAAATCCACACACCTTCAGGCATGGAGCAGGTGTCAACTATGATGATTACTAATGCCATTTATCTTGCTATAGCTGGTGCCTATAGGGCTGCGTTGGGCAAGGCTGAGTCCTCCCTCAGTCAGAATTGACCCTGCTTTCCTTTTATTCATGTAAAATAGCAAGAGTAAAGGAACTGCCAGACTTCGAAGCAAGCAACATGAAGTTTTTTTTAATTATCATTACTTAGTAGTACACTATATATAAAGTGCTATAGAAATAAAGCTTTTTTGATAAAATAAACAGGTTGCCATTATTTAGTAGAGTTTGTAACAGCAAGTTTCATTCCAACTGTATTACTACAGATTCCTTTTCAAAGGGCTTTTCCATTTCCTCTCCTACAATCAATTGCAAAATTACATTTTATCATCTAGTTTGGCATATAGAATACATAATATAAGCCAATACATTTCAGATGTGCCTGCTCATTCAGATTTGTGTCAACAAATAAATCCTATTATTCTTGGGGAGAAAAGAAAAAAAACCCCATTCCTCTCAACTGAAGTCCTGCCTTGTTGCCTCCTCTGCTATTTCCATACCTACTGCGCACAGCCCTCCAGACCCGAGTGACGTGGCACTTCTAGTGCCTGCTGGGGCAAGGACACAGACGTTCACAAAAGCTAAATTCGGTGCAGAGGAGCTCACCTCCTTGCAAAGCCTGTGAAAGGAAAGGATTCTCCAGGGAAAGGGCTCCGTGCAGCAACCTGCCGTCAGAAGTAATCGCCCAGACGCAGAGCATCTAACCTGAATGGCTGCAACCCCTCCCAGGCACGATAACCCAAAGGTTATCTTTAACGAATGCTCCCCTTTGTGGCCTTTCCACTTAGCTGCAAGCTTTCAGTCTGGAATAAAATAACAAACTAAGCTAT
Organism: Astur gentilis; assembly: GCF_929443795.1. Classification (NCBI taxonomy): domain Eukaryota; kingdom Metazoa; phylum Chordata; class Aves; order Accipitriformes; family Accipitridae; genus Astur; species Astur gentilis. The sequence goes on along the minus strand of NC_064910.1, from coordinate 4,956,101 downwards.
TTAAAATGAGGTTAGTATCAGACAGTATCCAACACAATCCCCAGACATTATTTCCTACTGTGAAGTTCCCTCTATCCCCAATTCAAACTGGAATCTAGACACATCAACATGTATCAGAGACTAGGCATTTGTTAACGAAGTAGAGCGGATTAAAGGGGGGGTTGGTTGGTGGGGTTGCATGTGTTAAGAACCCCAAAATACAACCAACTTTTCTACCACAGCAACATCAGCCATGTCGCTGCTTCTCTCCCGTTATTGTAAAGTCCTCAGGCAGACCTAAGCCTGGGAGGGAGATTTCAGCTGTCCGGGGCTTCAGGAGGAGCTTGGTGGGGGAAAGCCCTGCTGGAGCTTGACAAGCACAGAGGACGGGGAACGGGCAGGTGAGGAAGGCTGGCTGCTCCATGACTTCTGGAGCTGAAGAATCGGGATAAAAAGAGAGATGAAATGCATACTGCAAACTCTAGCAGTCACAGAAAACAGTACAGACGCTTTAGCTGTCTGTCACCTAAAGCTTACAAAAAATTTCCAAAGCACGGATCATGGCAACACCATTCTTTACACTTCACTTCTTTCTTAACTCTGAGTGTATTTCCTAATCTTTCACTTAAAGTCCCCGCGGCGTGATGGACTGGTGTCCAGGAGAGGCAGCCCAGCACTATCCCACTCCCTGCAGCAACCCTTCCAGGTTTTTGCCGAGGGAGCCGAACTGAACGAACATGCTAGTCGCTTCTCCTCTGCACGCACAGATACGCGCTAGCCTAACGTGCTCCAAAAACTCAGCTTTCCCCTAGGTTTTGGAGCATTTGCTCTTAGTAGAATCCTTGCCAGTTTAATCGGTTTAAACTGGCGTATTTCCTTGGTAGAAGACCCTTTATTCCAAATACGGAATAATCATTCTGAGTCAAGCGCACGCTCTTTTGCACAGTTGGAAAACACCTATTCCTAGAAGAATACTTTCATTTTGTGTCCTATCATAAAAAATGCACCGAATTTGGCAATGTTTGAACATGCTGATAATTTCCATCATTTCCCAGAATATAAAACAACCGGGAATTCAGACCTGCTGAATAAGGAAGAATTAAAAAAAGTGCTGTAAATAAATACCATCCCTCCCTAGGCCATGGCAAACTGTGTCCATTCCTGCAGGCTGACCCAGTCCAGCAGCTTTCTGTGCCTTGCAGACTCACAACAAAAACTACAATCTCTCTCTTTTGGATGGTCTTAAGAGAAAAAAAAGAAAAAATGTTTTCCATTACTTTGTGCTGCACGCTGAAGTTTCCCACCATGTACTGGGTCTAGCTGGGATAGAGTTAAGTTTCTTCTTAACAACATGTATGGTGCTCTGGTTTAGATTTGAGAGTAAACCAGTGTTGATAACCCAACATATAAATAATATTTTAGTTATTGCTGAGCAGTGCCTGCACAGCATCGAGGCCTTCTTGTTTCCCACGCTGGCCCCCAGCAGGCAGGCTAAGGGTGGGCGAGAGCTTGGGAGGGGAGACAGCTGGGACAGCTGATCCAAACCGACCAATTCCATACTATATAATGTCTTGCTCCGCAATGAAAGCTGGGAAGAGGAACAAGGGGGTGGGGGGTTTGTCTCCTAGGGTTGCCATTGCTCAGAGAATGGCCAGGCATCAGTCTGCTGGTCAGTGCTCTTTGCATCACCTGTTTTTTCTCCCCGCTTCTTCCCTTCACTTATTAAACTACTCTTAACTCTCAAGTTTGCCTACTTTTGCTCTTCCCATTTACTCCCCTGTCCCACTGGGGTGGGGTGAGTGAGCGGCTGTGGGTACTTAGCTGCAGGCTGGGGTCAACCCACCACAAAGCAATAGCTCTGAGGGGAGGGCACCTTCCTGCTTGCAGAGGGGTCCACCTGATTTGAAGTGCAGCAGTTGCAATGATGCAAAAGTAGAATCATAGAATAATTTAGGTTGGAAAAGACCTTCAAGATCATCGAGTCCAACCATCAAGTACATGCAATAAGCTACAAAGAATGCAAGCAGGTTTGAGCCATCACAGGTTTAAGCAAAAGGAGGAAAACTTAAAAAGAAAATTGTTAAATACGGACAGGGTGCTTCAAAGTTAACTACATTAACAAAGTTATTTCCTTTGACTATCCCTGTCCCAAAACACACACAAAACTGTGCGCCCTCTCCCAGCCTTTCTATTCTGCTGTGCAGACAGCACAGACCCCTTCACATCATCATCATCATCCCCAGCCACCCTGGCATTGACATCACGTAACCTCTCCTGCAAGACAGAAGAGCAGCCATTGTTCATTGTGGCTCCCTGCAGAACAAGAACCGTTTGGTCACGGCCCAGTGCTTCATGTTTCAAGACCCGATGTTGCCACATCCCCTTTTGCAGGTGTCAGCCAGGCAAGTCCAGCGGTTGGACTGATAGGGCAGTCCTGCCTCCTCTGCTGATAATACCTGCCAGGTAACCCTTCTGTCAAAGCACGGAACTACTACTGCCGTGCGCCCCCCCAGACACTCTCGTATACAACCCCAAGTCTCGACAAATTTTTCTCTCCAAATCCAGTGTCTTCAGCAACAGCCTTAAATACGTAACACAAACACATTGGGGATGGGGGATTGGGCACTTTTATCCCAGGACTGTTTCCCAGGTGGAAGGTGGAGGTTTCCTTGCTCAAAACAGCTTTCTCTGCAATGGGGTGGACAGAGCCCAGATTGTTGTGCTTGACTTTGACAGCACTTAAGGCCACCCCACAGTTCCCTACAGCTTCATGTTTTGGACCTTCCAGCTGCTTCAGCTGTGGCATGGACCAAGGCATTCAGCGAATCCCCCTCCTTGCTGAAGAGCATGTCAAACTAGGGAAAAAATAGCAAGGATGCACCGGCTGTTGGTTGTTTCAGGCTATAAATGGCAACACGGTGGACAAAAAATTGTTGCCATGTTTGCTGTTATGGAACAGGCAAGTGAGAGAAGGAAAGGGACTGGGAAAAGGAATAGAGAACCAGAGTCTGTGATCCAAGCACAGGGAATGTTCACAGCAGAGCAATTATGGATTTGTGCTTGCTACACTGATTTCAGGGAGGGCACGTATGGATGTTAGGGCTAGCAACGTTGAGTACGTACTTCCCTTGCAATTAACAAAGCATCTTCTTCCTATGGACAGGTCTTCTCCGATCAGCCTCTAACAACCTTCAAGGACTTCTTGGTCTCAAGTAGCTTTAAACTTAATACTAATAAGACTGGGGACTAGCTTAATCCATCACACTAATCAAAGCCCTGCTTTGCCCTCTGTAGCCTGTTCTCCAAGGCTAACGAATTTGTGCAATTGTGTTTGTCCTCCCTCTCCTCCTTGCCTCTTTCTCTCAACTTTGAAACCAAATTCCAACCCTACATGATGAAAGTGAAAGTGTTTTCAAATATATTGCATATATAAAAAATTATTGAAAAAATAGATGACAGAGACATTTGTAAATGCCCAGAGGGCAGTGAGCTCACTGGCTACTAAACCTGCCGGAGTCTATATAGCTTAAGAGAAGCTGCAAACACCTTACACACAGGAAGACTGTCAGATCATGATCTCCCCACATAGCAAAGAATCTAAATTAAAGATAGACATGAGGCTTCTGTAGACTATACCTTCACGGAACTACTTAAAATAAATTAGGTCTGCAAGCCCCACTGTAGCTTGTCTGTAGACCAGCAATGTGGTTTACAATGCTTCTGAGCAGCCTACATATAAAGCAGAAGTACATCATTAAAAAATTTAGAACAAAATACAACGCAAAAAAAATTACAATGCATTGTATTCAGGCATGAAAATGAGAACGTCTCAGCTTCATTTACTCCTCCCAAGTCCTATGTTTCCAAGCTTTCAGTGCTGTATTCCACTGCCCTCCATCAAAAGTGAGTTTTCTGGAGAGACAGCAGCTGTTTCTTGCCTGTGGCTCCCTGCAACCTTGCTGCCCCTTTCTCCTACCGAGATGTGTAACCCCAAATGGGAGCAGAGAGCACCAACATGCCAACCCTCACCTGCCTTCTCAAAGACTCAGTTCAGACCAGACCAAACGTGAAATTACCCCAGACTTTCAGTCCTGAGCACCAGCCAACTCTGTTTTAACACCCACAATTCATGCCTTTCGAATCAGCTAGAAGGCCAGTCACTGGCTTCAAACACAAAGGGCAACAGCTGCCTCAGCTGCTGTTTCTGGAAGACACTATTTAGAAAGAATACAGGAGCTGAACCAGGAACCTCTGAAGCAAAAGCTAGAAACAGTACAAGGCAAGTAGCAAATCAATACGGTCTGTCACTCAGGCCCAGTGGGAGGCATGCCACATACTCACAGATGGGTTGTACTGGTACCAGCCATTTGCCCTCTCCCCAATTCACTCCTTTTACGAAGGATGTCAGGCTGTGAAGTAACCTGAAAAGCTTTTAAATTCATATCTGTAGTATCCAAACATTGACATCCTGAGGGATTTTTTTTTTTTTTTTTGAAAAAGCATATTTTGTGCTAGTCTGCAGAAGAACATGTGTTCCAGTATAGTTCATGTATTTTGCACTGAAGTCATTGGATTAAACTGAAAAACAGCCCTGGAAGTATCAGCTGGCACCCACAGCTCCCATTTACTCTCAATGGCTGCTCTAAATGCTGGACTAGGGTTGCACCCTTGTGCACCACCTCTTCACAGATGCTCTGGCACCCAATGGCACAATTTGCACAAGGAGTAAAACGTAAGGAGACAGAGCACCTTCCCCCAAATACAATCTAGAACTCAAGGGTTAAAAACACCGTGTTGGGAGCTGATTAACAGTTCTCACCACAGAACTATTAAAGCAGGGGGCACTGCTTTCACATACATCCAGCTGTGGTTTTGAGTATAGAGAGAAGCTGTGCTTCGAGACCGTATCAGTAATAATAGGTTACAGTCACATTTGGAACAGGCGCACCACGGTGTGCTTTTCAGGCAATTTAATACGGAATAAATGCCCAGATCAAGTACCTAGAAAAATGCTTCCAACAAAAAGCAGACCTCAAGCTGCTCAGCTGTGAAAAAATGGAGGCACTGTATAATACCTAAATTCTACCTCTGAGTCCAGACAGAAAAATGCTCCTTGGCTCCCCATCTTAGTTGCATGGCAGATTTCCACTGGAAGAAAATCTGTGCATGTGAGCAGGCAAGAAACCATTTTGTCTTAAAAGAATCACTGCAGACCCGGTCCACACAGGGCACACAAATGCAGCAGCCCCATCATTGCTGGAGTCCTAGGGAACTTTACCAGACAGACTGGATGGGACTTCAAGCCTTCAAACTCCAGGAGGCTCTGGCAGATGGCATGCTCGGACGAGGGGGCCTAAATAGAACGCTGCCCCCAGAGTCCTCCCTGGGTCCGGGCATCAAGTCATTGCTACAGGTAACTTCCACTATGACCATCAACCTAAAGATACTCAAAAGCTAATGAAACATCAGGCTTTAATGAGATAAAGTCAAGTCACTTTGATGAGATTGCAGATTTTCAATGTTGAGTGGCACTAAGCCAAAACACCTTTTAAAAAGCTCTGCCAATCTCCTCTCCTAGGTATCCAGTCTTGGGTATTAAAACTAAAGAGGAACTATACTAAAGAGGAACTATTAAAAATAAGGGGAATTGGATTTTTGTTTGTTTGGTTTTTTTGTTAAGATGACAGGCATAGTTATCAAAGTTGAAAGCATTTACTGGCAATTCAATAACAGCTTAAAATAGAAACATTGCCTCCATTAGGGAGGCTGAAGGTAGACTTTACAGTTTAAAGAAAATCTTACACTCCTGCATCACTATCAACTACCTGAACCGGAATAAATCACGATGTTGTTGTCCAATCTATTTCAACAGACATCCTGCAGCCCTTCCTATGTATCTGTTAAGAGACAAGCAATGAAAGGCCAATGTTATTAACTTTGAGCCAATTATTTACAGACTGTTACTTTCTAATTAATAGACAATAAATGCACAGATGTGTAATACAGAGAAGTGCCCACAGTGAAACCCTGAAACTAGTAAATAGAAGTTTCAATATTTTATTAAAATAGCATATTCAACCACTGTAACCAATAATACATTAACTTTATTCCCAGAGTACGCACAACACAGTAGTGATTCAAAATATCCTTATCCATGGTAATCAATGAAAATATCTCAAATTCAAGTGTACAACTAAAACTAAACCTTTGAAAAAATCTCTCCTTTAAAGAATACATAAAGCTCTCATACAGAATTCTTTTAAACTCCTCTATACTTAGATGTCAGTGTCTCTCACCTGACAATACCACTAGCTTTTTTCTTATGCATAGTAGAACATCTCATATTTTATAGTACCCATTTTATAAATAAATTGGCATTTTCCATCCCGTTTGTGTTTATCTTCAGCTTCACAAAGAAACCAGTAAATAAAACTGTCAAGGACAGTCACAACAAAATGATCTCACAGCAAGATATAAAACTTGAAGATACTAAAAGATGCTTCTACTCTATTTTACATAAAAAGACAGATTTAAAAAGTGCAAGGCAAGATTTGCAGGGGAAAGGGAATATTTGTTTGTTATCTTTAGGCACATCCACTTCTTTAAAGCAAGCTTCAGAATGAAATTCCAGTTTGTTCTTCATGATACCTGTTTCAAAGTCTCTCTCAAAAAAAAAACAAACAACCCAAGAAGAAAACAAAAATTACATCCGTCAAATGTCAAGCAGGGAATTTCCTGTCCAACTAATAGTCTTCAGTTATGTCTTGTTCTTCCTTTTTTCATCCTTGCAGGTTTTGGTTTGGGAATATACTGATTGTTCGCCTGATACTCAAGCTCTTTACGGAAGTAATGAATTGCTTTATTCAAACCTTCTTCCAATGGGACCTGTTCCCAAAAGTGAGGAGAGAATCATATCATTCTAAGTTCACATCAGCTCTTTTCACAACAGTATTTTTTTTTTTAATACAGCTATAAATAGACTGCTAGGAAGTCTCATTCTTAGCCAATGTAAGTATTAACAGCACCACATACTGGTTACATCTCTGCACTGCTAATGGATGTTTAAACAGGTATATTTTCTGATTTATAAGTCCAAAAACCCAACAAATTTAGATCTCAGATGGTTATGACTGGTCTGTTTAATGTCAAAACAGACTTACATAATTCTACTTTCAATTCCTAATACATTGAGAGATAAGCACACAGAAATTTCAGCCCCTTCTGTTTTTAAAGATTACAGATCCTTCTGTTTCACAGAATGGTACATACCACAGAAAGGTATAAATGTAGTGGGTTTTCTTTTTAGTTTTTATTCCTTCAGCACTCCACTGATATACAGATAAAGGGATACAAATTATCATCCAGTATCTCATTTGATATTCTTAAATCCTACAGAAATAAATGTAATTCTTCATATTCTATGCCTGTATTTAAACACTACGATTTGTAGACAGGAACAACAGAAATACTACCCACTCTTCTCAGGAGCCATATGCTCTGACATGTTTCCTGATACCATCATTGATACAGGAGGATAACGTAACATAGCAGCAAAAAACCCCAAACCTACTTGCCCTAACGTATCAACACTGTATTGCTACTTCAGAGTAAGTTTTGTTTCTGACTGGGCCAAACACAGACGGTCAGAAGTACGAGTTAAATATTTTAAGCCTTTTGTGATTTAACACTTGCCTTCATCCTTGTGCTTTCAGGCACAGTCTATTAATATCGGGTGCCTCTGTGAATTCTTTCAGAAGGGTCTGGAGCTACCTTTTTCTATCAATAGGCTTACATTTACTAGACAGGTTTACATGTTTCCTGGAAAGATTTTTGTCTGCAAATCTAAAAGAAGCCTACAAACCACTGCACTAGCTAGAATGGGGAGCTGGCTAAAAAAGTCATGCCCCTTCTGGGAATTAAGTAGACCTTACCTCCCCAAACAAAATCAGCTCTTATCAGCTATGCCTGGTTATACACAGTTAACGTCACCAAAAAGGTTGAGAAAGGAAAAAACCAGCAACCACAGACATTTTGCATTTCTTGCATATTAGCTGTGCAGAACAACCACAATCTTGACATCACCTCAGACGGCTGATAACTACCCTTTAGAGCTGGACAGACATTATTGTGGGTGGTGAGATGTTAGACCAACCCCGAGTATGTTTCAAGTTTATCAACACACAGAACAAGCCCTGAACATCTCCACCGTATAATACCTGTAGTCCAAAATAAGGGTTTCTTATTCTGGTTTACTTCAGTCCACCAGAATTAAATAAAAGTATAATTTCTCTCTGACTAGCTTCTGTTTTGCCTGAGTTTCACATACTTCCCTTTAAACAAACTCTAAAACCCAGAACATTTTTCTGGTGCTTGTATTTCTTCCTATTAATCCAAACAAACTTTTTGACTACAATGTTACAGATAATCTTAAAAATAGTCTTACTCCAAAGATGTTTCTAAAAATATTTTAATTAAATAAAAGCAATTTTCTCCTTCCATAATGCATGTTACTACAACACAAGAGGAATAAGGATTGCAGCAACAACAGCAAACTCATTAGCTCCCAGAACTGTGTACCACATATTTCAAAGGATTCATCAGGCTTACAGAAAGGTAGACACTGCATAATACGCATGTGACAAAGTTGTCTATCTTAACAATGTTTTTTTTCTACTTAAGTCTATTACAAATGCTAATCTGCTCTTCTGCATGGCACAGGCCATACAATCTTACCCAGCAGTTCTTGAATCGTGAGCTAGGGCAACATGCGAGAGACAGCCTTTTAAACAACTGTCCTGGAGGCTGTGTTAAGCAGATATTCTGATAACTTAAATGTATCGTTATCATGTAAGTCCTCCCTCATACCCCTCTGCCTCCCTGTGTTTCTGCACACAACAACAGTAATACAGTTGTACATACCACAGGTTCCCAGCCAAGCAATAACTTGGCTTTTCTGATGTCAGGTTTTCGTTTCTGAGGGTCATCCTGTGCTTCTGAGAGAAACTGGATTTCACTCCCACTGCCTGTAAAACAAGAGACTGTGCATTATCATCCGCAATTCACCATGCTTTGCATTTACATCTGTCCTACCTATTGGAGCATCAGGTCTTTCTGCAGCTTTCTGCTTCATAATTCTACCATGAAATGCTTTCCACAGACACAGCTGCACTGCATGCAACAGCTGGGTGAACCAGCTGTCTCACAGCAGCATGGATTCACAAAGCATTTCACAAAGATTTCAGCATGAATTCACAAAAAGGAAGTTATGCTTGACCAGCTTAATAACCTTCTATGATGAAATGATATCATCCACCTTGACTTCAGTGAGGCTTTTGACACTGTCTCCCATAACATCCTTACTATGGACTGCTTGAGCAGACAGTGAGGTGGATTTTAAACTGGTTGCACAGCTGGGCCCAGAGGGTGGTGATCAGTGGCACGAAGTCTAGTTGGAGGCTGGTAACTAGTCGTGTAGCCCAGGAGTCAATACTGAGTTGCTGATGCACCACAGGGCTGTGTTGCCATCCGAGGGACCTTGAGAAAGGAGGCTGGAGAAAAGGGCTGACGGGAACCTCATGAAGTTCAACAAGGAGAAGTGCGAAGTCCTGCACCTGGGGAGGAACACCAGGCACCAGTATAGGCTGGGGGCCAACCAGCTGGAAAGCAGCTTGGCAGGAAAGGACCCAGGTGTCCTGGTGGATGCCAAGTTGAACATGAGCCAGCAATGTGCCCTTGCCACAAAAAAGGCTAATGATATCTTGGGCTGCATTAGAAGGAGTGCTGCCAGCAGGTCAAGGGAGATGATCTTTCCCCTCTACTCAGCACTGGTGAGGCCACACCTGGAGGGCTGGGTCCAGTTCTGGGCTCCCCAGTATGAGAAAGACATGGACATACTCAAGCGACTCCAAAAAAGGGCCATGGAGATGAAGAAGGGACTGGAGCATCTCTCCTATGAGGAGATGCTGAAAGAGCTGGGACTGTTCAGCCTGGAGAATAGAAGGCTCAGGGGGAATCTTATCCATGTGTATAAATACCTGAAGGGAGGGTACACAAAGGGGACAGAGCCAGGCTCTTTTCAGTGGTGCCCAGTGACAGGACCAGAGACAGTGGGCACAACCTGAAACACAGGAGGTTCCCTCTGAACATCAAGAAACACTTTTTTTTTTACTCTGAGGGTGACCCAGCACTGGCACAGGTTGCCCAGTGAGGCTGTGGAGTCTCCAGCCTTGGAGATACTCAAAAGCTGTCTGGACATGGTCCTGGGCCACTGCCAGCTGTAGGTGGCCCTGCTTGAGCAGAAGGGTTGGACCAAATGACCTCCAGAGGTCCCTTCCAACCTCAACTACTCCGTGATTCTGTTAGTCCTTTTGCATTGTAAAAGGAGTTTCTTCTTTCCTCTTTGCCCCTACTCTCCAGTCCGATTTAAATAGCCAGCCTACTACTTGCCCCTCCTCATGACAATACACATAAACAGGGCAATTTCTCTAACCAAATCTAGCAAATAGTTTACATGCCATGTTCCTGGGGGATTTTATGGAAGTAGAACTAAACCACCTCTCTGGGTAGACTGAAACAGATCAAGTTGTTTGTGAACAGACATATGGAGGTAACAATTACTCTATGTGACTGATGGGTTTGGTGCTGTGATTTTAAATTTCCTTCCTTGATCTGTGGATTCACAGAAGTTTTCCAGAGGGGATAGTCTCCTATTAGAAACATTACATGCATCATGTACGTACTTCAGTACTTTATGTTTGAACTTGTCTTTTTCAGATCCCTCAGAAGCACTTCTGGAATCTACAGACTAAAAACCCTGGCTAATGGCATCAGTATGTTTCATATCATTAGAAAGCCACACTAGAAGACTAAGCACAGCCCTTCACTTCCATTCTTGAGAGCTCTGATTTGCTACAGGTATCAGAGCAAGAATGCAGAGAAAGCCAGTGTTTTCCTCCCATCCACGTACAAGGGAGGTGCTAGCAGCCCTTGCAAGCATCACTGGTAGATCAGTGAAAAGTAGAGAAAGACTGTCACCACAGCATGAGGTTTCTAATCGTAGGTGAAGGAGAACAGCCTGCATAATTGTGAAGAATCAACTTGCTGAAGTATCTGTATTTCAGCTGAGATGTTATGCAAGACATTTTCATTCATGTGTTTTACATTTCATTTATGTATTGTCCTTGTGCCAAAACAAAGCTAAAAAATGCATGTGTTATACAAAATAATGGATATAGATTGCACAGATACACAGAAAGAATGTATTCAATCTACTGTTCATGCAATATTTTACATACAATTGAGAGTATTTGGATTATCTTACTAATACTTAATTATGGGATCAGGATACAATTAAATGCCTTTGATAAAGTTACTAAGAAATCCAAAGACCAATTAAATTATCCGTATATTACACACACTAATCAAGTAATAATCACCTAATGACAGTAAGTACTTCATAAGCTTTACTAAGAATTACTTATCAAACTCACCAACAAGTTTTTTAATTAACTGGGCAAATTCTAGGATGGTGTGCTCCTCTGGGTTTCCCTAGAAATAGAAGGGATATTCATTACAATAACAAACACCTTACAACATGCTAGCTTTCTGACATGAGACAATTCTAACAGGGTCATGTTAAATTCTGATAAATCTACACATTATGCCTTATTCCTACTTTGATGAAAAAAATGTAACTTTGACAAGCTCTACTCATTAGAAAAGTTGCCCTCCATTACATTTGCCTTGGTAATTCAATGTATGTAGGGGGTGCCCCCAAAAAAATCAGTCTGTAAACAATGGGCAAATGCACCTCAATCACAGTAAAGGCATATATGCCACTCAGCAGCCCACAAAACCACATCATCAGTTTGAAATCTGGATTCAAGGACTTTGCTGAGTTGAGGACAAATGTTGTAAATGAAGAAGTATGCTAAATTCTCAGTTCATCCAAAGTTAGGAAACCAAACTAATTTAGCTGCAAGCAATTGCTTCCATATTTACTACAGCTTATGTGTCAATATGTATAAGGGCTATTTGCTTTCCTATACAATATTCCTTTTCTTAACTTCTTTTTTAACCAATTTGCACATGAACTCCTGATGAACATTTCAGGACAAAATGCTGAAAGCTTCCTGTTAGCATTAACTCACCTTCATCAGACTTAATTCCCTCTACTCCTAGCTTTCCTTGTTGCAAAACTGTTCTTTACTACATCTTGTTTGACCTAAAGCTGAACATTTAGGTACATATAGATTTAAACACTGAGTTTTCTGGGACAGAAGATACGATGGGGTCTAAAAATATAAGCATTTGGATAGAAACATAAAAATGAATTCATGGCCACAGTAAAAAAGGACAATCTAGTGAACAATTGCCCCACAGAGGTGAATATCTGATTTGGCAAAAGTTGGTGTACACAGAAATGACCTGGCATACACAATCCTTTTACTAGTCTTATATCCACTGCTGAGAGTAAGGTGACAACAAATGGGACAGAATAAAAAAAATCTTATAAGAAAAGTTAAGTTCTAAGCAGCCTTAATCAATATTAGAAAATTATACCATCAATTACTATCCCATTTTCCTCTAATCAAGGCTAGTATGAAGTGATTTCTAATTATTTGGAGCCAAGTATTCCCTTCAGCACTTTTTTTCATTAAACCCAGACTTCAATCATTTCCTTAGTATATTTTGCATGCGTCCCGTGTCCACTGTCGTGTCCACCCCACCCCCCCAGCTCGTATTTTGATTGGGTTTTTCCATATTTTAATTACATACATCTTTTTGCCAAAACAAACGAAAAACTCTAGAAAATTTATCCTGTTCTTGGAACCACAAGATCTCAACATCTAGGGACTTAATCTTCTTATTTATAAAGGAAAACCATGGAAGAATACATTATTCATAATGGAAAGAGCTTTTTTGCTCCATTTGTTTCTTCTACAAATCAGGATCAGTGATGAAGAGGAAAACAGAGGTGATATTGGCCACTGCATAGTAAACACAGTAGAGTGGAGCTCTCATACTCACCAAGTTGACAGGACTGCTGACATTGCTGTTCATCAACGCCACCAACCCATTCACAAGATCACTATAAAAAAAAGGAAGAACAGATTGAGGCAATTTCCACTTCCCTATAAATATTATTTTTGTCTAAAAAGAGAGCTGCCTCCTCAGAGCTCCTGTGATGCAGACCAGGCAGCTGAGGAATGCTGAAATCAGATTTACAGCGTATACTTCAATGGGTGCATGTTTTCTTGGCTGTTTTTTCCACAGACCCTATTGTAAGATCTACTGAACTGGAAGTTAGTTTGAAAGGGCGATTATCTTTGGGATACACTGGCTATAGTTCACCTGAGCATATGAAAGAATATAAAAAAATAAAGTTACTAAAAAACAATTAATACTTCCTCTTCCCTCCAGTACCCAAGCATATTTAGAGGCCCATTTCCAACACATTTCAAACAGAATAGAGTAAGCTGTAATACAGAGGCAGAAGACCACCACTTGCTTTACAGTTTGTTGTTTGAATTGTATTCTCCCTTTCAGAAATTCTTAAATCAAGTTTGTTAAAACCCAGTATTTTGGTGCTACCTCCCCCCAGCAAAATAATCCAGTTATTTTGGATTATCGGCAACAAATTTAGCAGCTCTCTTTCATTATGTTTCATAATCAGGAAAGGAGTGGCTATTTTGAACTGATGGGGTTTCCATAGCTTCTACCACTGCTATTATTACTTTCAGCACAGAGAAAGAACGTTTCCAAGCGCAGAATGATTAAAACAACCCAGAAGCCTGGCACCAACCCAGAAGTTTAGCTAGCACGACAGAACAAAAGATTCTGAGGAACAGATTCACTTTTTTGTTGTGAAAGTACCTGGTGGCATTGCTTATACTGCAAATATGAGCTACAGCAATACTCCCTCAACCGGTTCCTTCCCCCAGCAGGGGATATGGGCATGTACAGCAGACACGCTGACCACAGCACCCCCAAAGACACGAGGTGGCAGCATTGCATTAAAATGCAAGGAGGGACAAACTGCTCAGCGTTAAAAACTTACCTAGCCCTTACTTGCTGTTCCTTGAAGGAAAGAACACATTAATATTTCAATTCAAAGTTCTAAACCAACTAACATTTTATTCCTCGGTACTTTAAAAAACTTCAGTGTCTTCCTTCTGGAAGTAAAGCTGGACTAAGAATGAACATAATTTCTTGGACTAAAATGCACATGCATACAAAGATGGCCAAGCTCAAAGAGCCATCAGAAGTAAATATCAGACAGTAAAAACAAGGCTTACCTGACATACTGGAAAGCTCTTGTCTGAGTTCCAGGCCCATAGACCTAAAACCAGATGAAAATTAGAAAAGTTACATACATATAAAAGTCCTCTTGAGCCCAATTATCTTCTCAACATTCTAGAAAAACGTCCCAAGGAAAAACCACCTGAGACACAAGCTCAATGTTACAGGAATAGAAAAAGATATGCTTGCAGAACCTTTGGCAAAGTATCAGTTCTCTGAAGGTCTTCTTCCTCTTGGACATGTCTCCAGTAAACATATCCTTAGGCATTTTGTTATCCAGACTCTGCATGTAGGAAACATTCTCAGGGATGTAGGACAGAGTGATGCTTTGTCCTCTCCTGGAATGCTGAAAAGAGGCTGCAGCATGCACTCAGCCAGAAAAGAGCACCAAATATTTAAAGCAAACCTCAGACTACTAAGATGTGGTTATGACGAGCAATTTTTGTTCACTCATTAACTACAGCCAGCTTCAAAGAGACCACCAGACGTTAGGGGTCCCTAAAAAAATCGTCAAGAAAAATATCCCTGCAAACGTATAAAGTAATGAGCGCAAAAAAAAAATAATACAAAAAATCACGTAACTCTAAATATTACTATCTGGGGAAATGGGAGGTAGAATTTCTAGAGGATACGACTCCCAAATTCACCTGTACAGATTTGTACCAAAATCTTAGAAGGGCAAAAAGAAGTTTTTTCAGGTTGTGCGTGCTGGCACTTTGGAGCAAGCAAGTTGTTTTAAGTTCAGACATTAAAGTATACTTAAGTGTACATAATGGTAACAGATAACATTTTTTTCCACAGTTTTATTGCGTGCAATACTAAAGTCCCTAGAACATGAGTGCTTAAATTCTGAAAACTATCAGTAGGCATATTTAAGTGGCGAAAACACTGCAGTTTAACTGGGGACCCACACATTTTACCATCAACCTGCTATGACAGAAAAGCTTTTTGGAAGGGCAGAATAGAAAGTATGTTTGTTTTCCCAGGGGACAGAAAAGACAATACAATTGGTATACATGCTGTCATGTGTCACTTGGTAAGCCTGCTGCTCTCCGAGGCCAATTCAGAGCCAGAAGACTTCACATTTCAGTAGGCATTGGGTAAGATCAGGGGTTTAAGAGTTTACCCAATAAGTGATTCTGAGAGGAATGTACCAGGAGAACACACTGACAGCCTGATGCACTCCCAAAGCAATCAGGAAGCAGACTGTATGTATGTATATAGAGCATCCTGCTTGTTTTCTTTTAGCTTGTGGGATAAGTTTTACAGAACAAAGGCATTTGTGCACGATTTCTGCAAAGTCATCCGTGTGGCTACCTTTCCTATGTGCAGGCAGTGGCTGGAAAATACAACGTAGTTTCCTCCTCCTGGTTTCTCTCAATACCTCCCAATTTCTCTTACTAAACCCTTCCTTTACGATAATACAAAGCAACAATGGTCATATGCTATAATTCCTTCAAATTAAAGACATTGTTTCCTCAAGAGATTATTTATTCCATCTGAAAAACTACTTTGACCGAAGAGATTGAATACATTCAATTTCTAAAGAGGTCAACACTTCGTATTCCTGTCAGCCGAATTCTGTGATGATGCAAGGGTGAAATGTTTTTTTTTGGTCTCAACTTCTGCTTATTGCTGACAATTCATTTTATTTGACCTGGTCAGCTAAACAACTCACCCCTTAGTTCTTTTCTCATATTCAGTAATTTTCAATGTCAGGCAGTTCCTCCCTGCAGAGCAGTGATGTTGGGCACAGGTGAGTCACTGTTTGTATTGCTAAATTACCAACAGCATCTTTGGCAGAGTATTGGCCTGTGCCAGCTCTTGCTCTCCCACACCATGTTGTGACATAGCTTAAGCATTATCAAGAGCCAAGGATCATTCACAGCAAACAGTCTGGTTGGGGCAACTTAGGTCAGCAGGAAAATTTAGCTGTATAGATGCGGGTCATGCCAACCAGTTTGTCAATGGTAACAAAAAGAAGTCCTGGATGGCTTTATTTACCAATATGCGACGTAGCCTGAAGGCCTTTAATGTTACGTTATACATGGAAAATTTAGGCTGATGTCCAAGCTTGCAAAAAGACATTTAGATGCCTAACTTCTAAAAATGGTTCAGAGAAAGTCCCTCAACAGCAATAAGTACCAAAATATGATTCTGTAAGCCGTGTCAACACCATGTCCCCATAGAAGAGTTGTAACAGAGATTCAAGTTCAGGATGAATAAAATACTTTCTCAGATAGCAACTGGTAGCCTTGTTTCTGTCTGGGAAAGGAACACTGATACCATCCACAGAGCACATCTTTAGGTATATAGTTCTATACTTTTACACCTGATATACTGAAAGACTAGATTTTTAGTGTTGGGGAAGAAACCTAAGTATTTTCTAAAATCCATCCTCTTTCATAGCACATGAGAAGAGGGCATAAAGACAAACGGTTCTTCGCAACACTGAGAGGTCATTACTTACTGTTAGCGGTTCTCCCTGGAGAGCTTGTAGGATAAAATTACTGACAACTCTACCATCATTCATATGCATTCGAGGACCAAAGGTATTGAATATTCTGGCAACCCTCACTTCAACTCCTTCCTGTAGGCAAAGAAAAAAGAATTGTTACTACCTTAATGAGAGTGTCTTTCTTCCTAAAACTGCAAATTAACTGTCCCTTGTCCAAAAGCTTTCTTAAGAATCCCTCTTACAGCTTTAACAAGCATTGTTTTCTCACCATGAAATACCTCTAACCTCTCCTCAACACTACTGGAAACTGTAGTGCATACAGCAAGGTAATTTATACTGGCTCTCAGTTGTAATACAAATTCAAAATCAGTGCTAGAACAGCTGATGATTTCAGTACATGCATTTTCTTCCAACAAAAACTTGTAGGTTTCCAGCAGCAACTTATTTCACCTGGGACTTACCTTCATTTTTCGCACGTAAGCGAAGCCTCACAATCACCAGATACAGTACCAAGGTAGCATTTCCAAATATTAGAAAAGTTGAACACTTCAGGTAAGTAGCTTTATGAATGCTATAAAGTGGCTTTGTGACCACAGCCACAATGTTTCTTAGCTCCCAGCAACTTCATAGGCTTAGTTTTTTCGAAGAAACATTTCTATCATTCCCAGAAGTCCTTTCTGCAGGATATTTTGCAAATCTTCAAAGCAAAATGCAACAAATATGTGAAATTGGAAATTGTCGGGACAAAACATTTTAACACTGGGAGACTGGAGACTGAAGTAATCTCTCTCTCTAGGTATTTTCTGGTTATTGACACTTACTCATCTGGACAAGCCACAGTTCATGATAAAGCCTACAAAAAGGATGTTTGGCCTTTGTGAGCTGAAGCATGCACTTGGCTCCTGACGAGTTCAGAACAGTGTGGTATGCTGTAAACAGACAGATGCTACCATGTGAGAGTGATAGCCACAAGGCAGGGAGGAAGATGTCAACTTCAGCCCAGGCCTGTGCATCCTCCTCATACTCCCTGGTCCTCCCTTCTCCCAGAAGCAGCCATCCTTCTATCAGTCACAGGAAACACTTTCCATGTGAAGCAAACTTTGCGCTGCTGATTCAACTGAAGCAACTGAAGTCAAACCCACAATGTTGTGGAGTTGCAAACATTCAGTTATTCCTTCAGAGGATACACAGAACATTTTGTATTTTCAATGCCTTTTACTAAGGCTTAAACCATTGCTTGCCATTTTCTTGGAAGACAAGCGCGTGGAAGATGTGTCGTTGGCACATCTGTGACTGAAGGCTGCAGCTCACACACTTAACTCAGGAGAGACCTGGAAAACACATTTTTATTGGAAGTAAGTGTAGCTTCATGTACAAGAGAAACTTGCAGGAAAATGTGATCTTCTCTCTTGGGTCTTTAAGTGATTCAGAAAAAGATAAATCCTTGAAGTTTTGTGAAAGCAATAGCATTAGCTTTTTACAGATGAGAGAGTGAGAGAGGCAAAAGGTACATTTAACACTTTAGCTATTACTTGGTTTTGAGAAATGGGAAACACCAAGTACTATAGGTAAAGCTCAACACTTCCTAGTATGGAAAAGGCCAAACAACATCCAGTTCTGTTTAACCGCAGGTAAGGTTTCACTCACCATGATCAAACGTTTGTTATATATGCAACCAAATTGTAAACTAACAGTAACCAGGGAGGTAACTGCTGTGCCATAGGAAAAGCTACAGTCTTGGGTCTTCGTCACATAACAAGCTTGCATCCACAACAGAGCCAAAAAAATAACCTCACAACATCCACTTGGCCCTGCTGAGAGACCCTGGAAAGAGTAGAAGCCCCTTCCCATACAAAACACATCAGCTGGGAACATATTCTTTATTTCCTATTAGCTAAAAAAGCATGGCAGTGTAACATGTCAAACATACTTCCAGCAGCATATTGCAGAGCCATTCCCAATGCCTTGTTTCTGGAAATGCATACTCTGATAGCATTGCTCGTTCTTTCGTTTTGCGCAGCATTCTACCTTAAAAAGGACACTGACTCCTTCGGGGGGGATTGTATTTCATGCTGGCTTTCCAGATATTGCCATTAATAACAAGTACAGAAAATGAGGCACTTGGAAGCCAGTACTCAAGATAAAAATAACTCATTAAACAATGCTGACCAAAAAGCCTCTCTTGTACTGCACAAGCTACAGCAGCAGCCTTGTTTTCCAGTATTGGCTGGAAACTAGCAAGGGATCTAGAAAAGCAAAGCAACACATTCTCTATAGGCACTTACTCATAGCCACAGTGAATCCAGTATTTCTTTTCCCTTCTATTTATTTCCCTCCCCTCACTGTAATGTTGTCTTTTAAAATGAGTAACTTTTTATTTATAGAGTCATCTAGCAAAGCTTTTCTCTGCAGCCTACTGCTTTGAAAAAATCATTTGTGCCTGTAAAACTGGGATCTATCATCTTAAAAGAAACTCTTCCACAGAGAAAGAGATTTTGGAGCCACTAACTTAAAAATTGTCCTAAGCTTCCTTTCACCATTTCACGGACATCTCCTGTGAAGTGATCTTTTTTCATGTTGATAACTCTACTCCTTTTTATATTAACTGCCTATGAACACTTATGGTACACCCTTACCTACGTCTGAATATCAAAACCATGTTAATTATGACTACCTCCACCATATTACCACTAGCAAAACCAATTAATTCCCCAGATTTGTGGCACTAAGTCACAGACAATATTTTATTATATCCTAGAGAATGGAGAAAAACTTCTTTGGCCCACATTTACACTGCTAAACAAAAGAGAGCTTGAGACTAATCCTTGACCCTGGGATCAAACGTGGTCAACTGGATTCTTTCCTCACAGTTTAAGACTATGCCTTCCTATAGCAGATTAATCAGAGAGAAAGTTACTTGAGCAATCTAAAAAAGGGCCTGGGAGCAAGCTAATAAATGCAGCATTGTGGGCTATAAAAACACTTTAGCTCACTCTATTATTTACCACGTTCACAGAGACCATGCCTGTACAGGTGGAGAGGAAAGACAGGAAAGATGCAAGAAAGACTGTTATGGCTTACAGAGATACCTCCGCTGAAGAAATACTCAGCTTATTCTACAGCTGTCAGTCAAAACGTAGCATTAGTTACCCAGTCTCCCCTGCAAAACAAACTTGTCCATGGTCTTCAGCATGAGTCTTTGCCACTTAGTTCTAGAGATCTCTGCTCCAGAAAGTATCAAGATATCAAGGATGCTATAACAACACCTTAATTTAAAAGGACGTATTTGAATTTTATAAGCCTTTTAAGAAAACATATCTCCTTGTGTTGACTGTCTCAGAAAATAGATCAATACAGAATACAACTCAAATGTCAAGAGGTTCTTTTAACTGAAACAGCTTGAACATGTGCTGTAGCTGTAATTCATAAGGATATCAGGCAACAGGCAAGCTTCTCTTACTAATTAACACTTCCTTCTTTGTGAAGTCTCTGGATATATCTGAACAGCAAGCATGAATTAGACCTTCCTGCATACAAAATCAGGAAAGGGAAAGCTGCAATTGTCTGCTCTCCAGCAGAAAACTGGATTAAAAAACTCTGCCAGGGAAAACCCCAGACAGTTACATGGATATCACTGTGACCTGATACAAGTGTTTATCAATGTTTCAGCTAAAATTATTAAGATTATTGCCTGCATTGCTTGCTTTATTAGTCACTGTCTTACTGATTTATATTCTTTCCCATGTGTTTCAGAGATCATTAACTAACTCTCAAAATTTTGTTCCCAAAGCCCTGAATTGTAATCACAGCGGAATTACTAGCACAGCATTCACCAAGATCCATCTGTGACGTGTTTAAGCTACAATACTCTACACTCAGGCTTGGTCCAAGGTATTTTATATGTATGCACTGGCTACGGTGTTAGCAAAATGAGATTAACTCCTGGTTACTAACAGCTTTTTAAAAAACGTTTTGCAAAAATAGTGATGCTGAGATCTGAATTTCATGAACAGTAAAGCTCCTAAACAAGCTAGGAAGCACAAGCACAATCATCTGACTCTACTTTTGGCATAATGCAGGTTCCTGAACACAACCAAGGCAAGGCATACCTCCAATAGTCTTATCTTATGGTTGAAACGTTACCATGCTTCTAGTTCAACACTTCCCGGACTAGAGAAGCTGCAACTTCTCTTAGAGGTCTCTTCATACTATTATTTATACTTCCCGCCTAAAAATATGTCCTATTTCTAGCACTTGCCTCAGCTTGCATACCTCTTGTATGTACTCTACAAGGCCAGTGCAAACAGCCACCAGCCTGTTCCACCAACACTTTGACAGGAGACGTTGCCATTGGGAAGGGACGTGTACCCACTTAAGTGCATCTATACCTGAATTACTAGGATACTCCCTTCAGACAGGGCTTTTAACTATTTTACTCCACAACAAGGCTTCTGAGCATAAGGCAGCAGATAATACAACCAGTGCACTAATACCCAGTGAATGAGAGCGGTATCAGTTTCCAGTAAGGGTCAGGAATACATGCAAACAAACGACAACATATGCTCCAAACAATTTAATTTTAGTCATCTGCATAACAGAGAGTTCAGAGTTATACTCATGAATTAGTGTAACAACGACAGTTACACGTGAAAGAAAATGCTTTACCAGTGCTTTTAGAGCACTGGCGGCTGTGTGAGGAGGATGCATCATAAGAGCCAGAAGTAAGAGGTATATCAAATTGAAAAGAATATCAGAAACAAAACACACCTTGCATCAAAAGGTGCATTCTGCTATGGATATATTCTTATTCAAACACTGACTGAACTTATTGAAGTGAATCAATCTCCAAAAAAAAGTCTGAAGTCTCGATAACTTCAAAATTCAATTTACACAACAGTGCAGCAATATCAAAACCAAAGAAGTTCTCCAATTACCTGAGGGAAATCAGAAAGTGGCATTTCTTACAGCACAGCAAGGAAAGAAAATAAAATAACAAAAAACTAGAGCAGAGAGACTACGGAAAGTATTCAGACTTTTCTTAGGAAACTGCCTGCATTTGTTTAGTCCACGGCTTTGATAATCATTGCAATACAGTCTTCTAACCTTGTCTATGGTACGAGGTTCTTGTGGAATTGTTAACAGCACAGAGCACATCGAAACAGTAAAGATGTTAGAGCATTAGCAAAACCATTGTGTCTGAATACAGGCCAGAAGACCTGTCAGTTTTTTCCTGCTTTATTTTCATATAATTTGGAAAAAGCGTTGCTCCACTGAGAGAAAAAAGTGCCTCCTATCATATCCACACTATGTTTGTATTAGGAAGTTCTAACAACTCACGATAAAACAAAACGATTTAGAAATAGATACTTAATGAAACTCTCCACTTACAGAGAGGGTCCTATTACTAATGAACCAGTGAAACAACAGGTTGCGTTTTTATAATACTGCCTTAGTTACTTCAGTGTTCTCCTCCCCTTTTGAATGTAAGCAACAGATAGCTTTGGAAAACTATATGCCACTCCTGCATTTGTATAGGACCAAATACAATGTTTGGTTCATGTGCAGAGTTCCTACATGGCAAAAAAAAAATATTATTACGGACAGCTCTAACAACTCACTAGAAAACGTGCAGATCCATTAATCCAATAGGGCAGAGAAATGAAGGTTTTAGAAAATGGCAGGACTATCAGAAAGACTGTATGAGGGTAACTGGAACAAGCTAGTTTCAAAAGCTTAGCATTATTTATCTCTAAATTATTACGAACAGCAAACAGTACTTGAAATTTTCAATGGAACTGCCACATTTATTGAGAATGTTAATATAACTGTGACCGTGTGACCTCCCAGACTTTGCAGAGGAAATGAATTGTGGATGATTTTTTTTATTTTCTTTCTGAATTTCACTGACTTGATATGTAACAACTCAGATGGGACACTAGTTGTGGTGCTGACACCTGCACTTTAGGGGTGTCAATGCCCTCTCAGTCAGCAGCGAGAGGGGCTGCAGCATCTTAATTTGACCTTACGGGCAGCACCCAAAGTGGCTGACTGCCTGTAGCATCTTAGACTCCCCTCTCCAACCTTTGCCTCACTAATATTCCTGGATGTGAAACTCCTCTGCATGGCTTCAAAAAGCTAAAAGGATCCATGATAGGTCTTATCACTACAATTTAGCTTTGGCCTGGCACACATCCAACAGCAACCACCATCTCTGTCATTAAAGGACTGTTGTCTGGGCTTTTGACTATGGCCCTGAGGAAATGCAATGCTGCTGCTTCTCCCCCTGTGCTGTCAGAACCACAAATAACTCAATTCCATTCTCCCACAAAATACCTCAATTCTGCATCTTTTCTTAAGCAAATTGCTAGCAAACTTCATGTGACAACACCAAAATGAGAATGCTGCATGCTTAAAAATAATCTATGTTGAATATCAAGGAAAGAAAACAACGAGCAATAATTAGAGAATACGGGATGAACTCCCAAAAGACATTAAAGCAAACTGCTTTAATTCAACACAGCTATTTGTTTTCTGATTACTCAGTAACTACCTGGTTATTCACTATCCAATGGCTTTTCAGTTGCAATTCAATCAACAGTTTTCATTACCCCTACATTTTACATCAAGGCTTTTTATGATTACTGAAACCAACTCAATTTGTGAATTAAAGATTAGGGGGAAATTACAACTCAATATAAACCAGAAAATCACCCTTGTGTTGCAACTGCAATACACTTTTATATTTAACAAATTTCAACGTCAGTTTGCATGTGTTATTCTCTCACATTAATATAATAAACTTCACCTCTAACATGTCTTTCCTTTCTCCCGTTACCTATTATTTTTGGCACCTTGAGTCTTCACAGTCCTGGTTATAGAATACTCTATAATGCAGAGCATAACACTTGTCCCAAAGTTACACTTAATATTTGATTACGATAACTCAATTCACTCCTATATGCTTAGAAAGGCATCCAGTGGGATTCTAAATTGGAAGATCTAAGCTATTCTAAGGCAATTTCAAAACTATCACATCACATCATGTACAACTAAGCCCATTTGCTACCACTGAAGCTTGCAGTTGGTATGAAAACAAGGATGAAGAAAGTGGAAGGAGATGAAACATCTCCCCGCAACATTCCATGGTGAACTGAAGTGTTAACTTCAGCTCTGGAGAATTTCCTTATAGATCAACAGTGTAAAAGCAGAAGTTAAATCTAGTTCACAAAGCAACCTTAATAGGCTAAGCATTTAAAATGCTGTGTATTTGTATTCACAACATGCCTATGCAAACATACCAGATCCCTGCCATGAAGGTAGTGTCAGGTTCTGACTAGTATTTAAATGAAACCAGAGTTGGACAATACATAAATATTTGGATTTCCAGGTAGCTCCATAATTCCAACT
The DNA here is from genome assembly GCF_929443795.1 of Astur gentilis. Taxonomy (NCBI): domain Eukaryota; kingdom Metazoa; phylum Chordata; class Aves; order Accipitriformes; family Accipitridae; genus Astur; species Astur gentilis. The sequence goes on along the minus strand of NC_064910.1, from coordinate 4,931,956 downwards.
GCAATTTTTTTTAAAAGTTAAATGCATACTGAATGGCAACTCCTGAACAAAGCACAAAATTCGCATTGCAGTACTACGTGCTGAAACTCCCCTTCCACCTCTTTATTCATCCCCGCACCTGTATGTTTTCTCCAACTATATATGTCCAGGAAGACCTTACTTGCATTTGGAAAATGCTGTTCATTTTGGAAAATGGTTGTATTACTTTATCTAGTAAAGCAGAAGTTCTGTGGAGGAGAAAAATTACTAGCTGTACAATCATATCACATCTATAGCAAGTCACAAACCTGTATATGAACTTTATGCAAAAAAAGCACTTCAGAAGGACAGGGAAGGATAGGCAGAATAGTAACAAAGATAAGAGTACAGAATGGAGAAAGCAAACAGATCGACAAGCTGTTATTGTAAGAGAGTTTCAAAGCTATGCCTTGCATCTTGTTAAGGCAATTGAGTGAACTGAAAAAGGCTTTCCAGGAGGGAGTGCTAGCAAGCCCTGCAAAAGAGATGAAGAGAAGGGAATTCTGAAGAAGTCTGAATCACAGGATGCAAATGAGTTCCCAGATGAACAGGGCAAGGAACTAAAGCTTCCCGTGGCTTGAGAAAAGTTCCAGAAGTAGGTACTTCCACTCACACTACAGAGCATGGCTGACCTACGCTCCCACACGAATTTAAGGAGGAAGAGCCGCTCCCAGAAGCCTATAGCAAATATCCTCTCAAACCACACACTCAAGTGCCTCATGGGGATGAGATGAACTTGTGTACGTGCTTTGAATTTGTGAGCCCTGCATTTCTCCAGCAAATGTTTCACCCCCCACCTCTCCTTTCAAGCAGATGCTTATATATTACTGAACGCTACTACTGCCCTTGGACTCTTTGATAAGAAAGTACTGCTGGGCTTGTTTAAAGACAGCAGTTGTAAAGTGGAGATAAAAATCAAGAAATGCTTAACTCATAGGGACAAAATAAGAGAACAAAACAATGTTGCCAGCAGAAAAGAATGCACCAAAAAGATCTTGGTCAGGACGAGCTACTGAGGAACTCTGACAACTGTGAATAGAAGTCATCTTTGACTAGATTCAAGAACTGTTCTGATTCAAACAGCTTGTCTGGAAGTATAATGTAGAAGTTAATTTTTATTTTTTATTTTTCTGGAAACATGATTAAGTGTTTAAGGTACCTAACAACATGCATGATGACGGAAATCTTTGGAAGAAATGACAAAAAAATTCAGAAATAAGTTCGCTTCTTTCTTCTTTTTATTGAAGCTGAGAAGATTCTGGAAATATTTTAGCCTGAAATCCTGTAAATCCAATTGTTCTGGGCTAGGTCACTCCTATCTGAAAACCCTCCTAAAAGCAGAATACTTATTTGCATAGTAGAAGTCAGACCTTTCCACTAGCAAAAGATAACGTTTCCTCCAATAACAACAGCGTATCATCTAAACTCTGGAAGAAAAGCCAAACAAAAACCCAAACCAAAACAGCTCAACAGTGTTTCAGAATATATGTGAATGTGGGACAAGCTTGGGCAGACTTCGCTAACCTATGATAAAGTACAAGAAATATCTCATAGAGCTGCCCCTAGGACAGAGCTCATTTGCATCATGAGTTTTCACTTACTGTGTGCATTGCTGTTCCACCTTATGTACCTTTACTATCCTTTGTAAATCCTGCATAAAATTTATGGGATAGTATCATGACTCATCCTGTGGCTTTAAGATACAGCCCACGGTTTTCAAAATGACCTACAGTCTTGCCCTTCTAAAAGAATACTGCAGTGTGTATCACAAACTTGCAAAAATTCAATACCCTACAGCACAAGAATTTCTCGTAAGAGCTACAATATTCAACTGCAAACAGATTTCCAGACCCATGAGGAATATCTTGCTACAGTGAAGTATAGAAGACATCGTCCTGAACAAGAGCAGTACCACCATGTTGGACCTTAAATGATTTAAGAGAACAAAGGAGACACGAACCTCTGCCTTCTCTGTCTAGCTGAAGAGATGAGAGAAAATTACTACAACCTCTGTACTAAAATACCATTCCTGAAGTCTTACCACTTAAGTTTAATTCTGTTTTCAAGGTTTTTAAAAGCACTTTGTATTTTATCATTTAAAGGTTTAAAATTCTACAGAATATATTACATTTGATTTATACCTTTGCATATTAAGGCTCCAAACACCAAGTAATAGTGATATGATTTCTTTAGTGTGCCACATTTTCTAATTGAAGTCTCCCAGAGACTAGATGAACAGCAATTAAAAAAGATTCACATACAGGTAAAGAGTCGATGCCGGGTTAGTTAATGATGAGTTTCTACTTGTTGATTATGAAACCCAGGGAAACTGGCATGTATTATTTCACAAACATATTTTAAATGGCATTTTATCCTCATGTTACTGTATTTGACTGAAAAAGTGCACTACAAAGCTAAGTATTTGTATCTTCCGTTAAGGTCTATATTTATACCTACATAATTTTAAGACATTTCAAAGTGATTTAAAATATGTTGTTCCTATGTAGGTACTCGTTATGCAACTTCCTCATTTTTACCTGTACATTCTGATTTCAGTTATGCTCATTAAACATTCCACATTTATCAGTAATGGCCCTATTCAGCAAAGCACTTCTCAGCATAGGACCAACTTAAAACAACTCTTACCCGATTCCCAAATTAGTAACGTCACCTCAGTTTAATCTGTTTAAAAACTATTTACAATACTGAAAGACACATTATGTCTATTAAGACTAAAGCACATTTTCTTGAAGAACACTGCTCATCTGAAGAAACTCAACAGATGGGACCAATAAAACTTTTGCATTACAGAAAACAGGTTCTGCAGCTACAGTATGAGCACTCCTACTCAAAACATTCTCTTTTGCTCTCCTACCCCTAAATACACATGTTCCAGTTTTGCCATACGTTTGGCCTTCATTAATTACAGAAAATCCACTGAATCTGATACAAGTTTAATACCTGCTTCATGTATGCATAGCACATGGTCTCTGCAACCCGCTTTCCTTCATCATAGCAGGCTCTTGGACCTATTGGATTCACATGGCCCCAGTAATCCTCGTTTTGAGGGTGAACTTCAGGATCTATGGGGGAAAAAAAAATAATCTTCTATCAAAAAAGTGACTATATATCATGAATCTTTCAGTAGATCATTGGTGTTATACAATTCAACAGCTTCTCTCTTAACTATGCATTTAAAAATATTAAGTTTCAACACCATTCCTTAGAAGCGTATTCACTGGAACCATGAAAATGACAGTTACAGGAGATATGATACTAGTAACATAACTGAGCGCAGGCAAACAACAGCCGTCATCTGCTTTCCCCTAAAAGACTGTGCTAACAGTGGGTTAAATTCAACTCTTCTCTGTAAAGACAGACTACTTCAAGGGCACAAATATGACTCTTATCTAATGTAATTCAGAGGAAATATTATAGGTTACTTAGGCAGCACTTTTTACTGGAAGGAAAAAAAGGAAAGTAACGCATCTTCAAGTTTTATAAAATAAGAAACGAGGATAGAAAAATGGAGAAGTTCTACATTTCCTAAAGAAGAAAGAGTAGAGCAATGTACCACAATGCACTTGCTATGTTTCTTCTGTTTTATCCTAAGCATTTTTACTAGCTATCACTGGGTGCAGACAATCAGGTTAGACAGTCCTTTGGTTTGATGCAGTACAGAAGTTCTTGATTACAAAAAAACCCCAACCAACCAAAAATCTCCTAGGAATCTCTCTGTGTGTGCACTCTATACACTTGAAACAATACAATCACTTTGTTACATTTCCCCACTGTGCTATCTGTGCTGCCGTATACTTCTTACTGGGTTTGAAATTTGCATACATTACTACAAAACTTTCAAGGGTTCCAGGCTAATTTTTGAAACAACTTTGATGATCAGTTCCAATTAACCCTTCCAGTTTTTATGCTGCTCAGACATGATTACAGATGAATTCCTGTCATACAAGAGCCACAGAGCAATGGTAAATGAAGAGATGTTTCACATAACTATAAAAGCCTGTAGCATTCTTAAAAAAAGCCCCAGAAGATGCTGTGATCTGGAATGCCACTGCAGTTTGTCTCCTTTCTGGCAGAGGCAGCCCTACAAAGCACTTGGAAACTCTCTGTGCAACACTGCTTTGAGAAATCCTGTGGAAACAGCTAACGTATTTTCTGACTTTTTCTGTCCTTTATTTTTCAGCAGAATTACTTTCCCTTTTAGTCAGAGTATAATGTGAGTAAACTCTCCTTGCTACATTGGATTTACAGATGCAACAAAGCCTGATAATAGGAGTCCCAAGTTTTCCACTTCAGCAGGCAGATTGCAGCAGAGCAGTGAGGCTCCAAAACTTGGGGCCTTTTTTGGCTGTTGGTCCCCTGTTCCAGAAGGGAGTTTGCTCAATTACAGAAGAGTCCTTGGGGCCACCATTTTTCTCTGTGGAGCCTTACCACGGATTATCAAAGGCAAGGGAGGCAGCAGGAATCCTGCACAGGCTCAAGCCACTTATTTGGTTGGCCAGTCATCTTGGTGATTCTCTTGCTTAGATATTTGCTTTGAATCTTCTTGACTGAAGTTATTCCACCAAAAGTGTACTCCTTGAGTTACATTCATTGTCCTTCCTCACTTCTTCCTCACAAAGTTTTGTATCTTGTTACACAGATGAATACTTTTTGTTTGCTTGTTTGTTCTTTAAAACCTAGACTCTCGTAACTACTCATGTTCAGCAGGTGACTGTGCCTACATAATCTCCATTAATCTTGCAATACTGCTATTATCAATTAGGCAAGAGTTCACAACAGCAAGAAGTTTCTCCAGCAGGTACGCGATCTGTTACACACCCCAAGGAAGTTTTAAAGATTCTCACTGCATCCAGCTAGCAGTTCTATCAGTCATTCTCTCATTACTTCACTTCTTAGTAAAAGGAAGATGGAGAGATATGGCACTATTGCTGAATATTACATTTTAAGAGACACCACAAGATCCTGCATTCACAATTACTATTTTCTTAGCTTAGAGGTTATGTCCTTGTCTCTTACAATTTAGCAATCGCCCTGGTGGGTAACAATACAACACATAAGCGACTGGGAAAAGAGATGCAGATTTACTACTGAAATTATCTTTCTTCACATGTTTTCCTTATGGCATCTGGATTTTAATTAGAGTTCAACACTCAAAATTCCCCTGCAAACATTTGGAAAGAGAGACATAAACTAAGACACAGGAAAGTTACAGACAACAGTCCAAGCCTCCTTTTACCACTCTGACTAGAGATTCAAAGCAAGTACTAGCGCCCACATTCTAAACTGTGAGAAGTACATCTGATAAAGAAATCAAGCTAAGACAGTCATGGAAATCTATCATTCTATCCTCTGACAAAAGGTTTGTAAATACCCTTTCACACAGTCACATCTCAAGAGCTCTGAACACTGTTTTATCCGTCTTACCTCCATATACCTCTGATGTAGAGGCCAGCAGCAGCCGTGCTCCAACACGTTTAGCCAACCCTAAATTTTAAGCAATAGCAAAAGAACATAATTAGAGCAAGTGCAAGAATCTTTCAGTTAACTGCTTTAGTGTGAACCTGTTTTACATGTTTTTAAGGAGAATTCAGTTTCTCTCACTAGATAAATCTAGCTGTAAATCACATCCATAGCTCCCACTCCCAAACTAGAAAACCTGGGAAACAGCAGAGCAGCACCCACATGTGATGTGTTTACTTCTGGGACTTAAAGTTACACTGAACCAAGATCCAAGAAAATATATTACACTCTAAATAAAGGTCAAGGAAGCATAAACCAATCCAGTTATGAAATCGGGATCTTGAAACAACACCCTATATTATGATTTCCAAAAAAGATAAGCTACATAAAGAAACTGATACAGAATAATGTTATAGGACAAAACCAATCATTTTCCCTTCATTATGCCCCTTTAAACTGCCTGGAGGATCCTACCCATCATTCCAGATTATTCTGCACTCCATTTCAATGACTTTCTGGCCTTCACGTTGGCAGGGCCAATCAAAGAAATCTCTCACCTATGCCGTACAACTGCCTGGTACCTCAACAGCTTCTAAATCACTCAATTCTCTGAATTGTACTCACTAGAGTATCACTCAAATGAGAAACTCAGCTGAGCTACTGCCCAGGAGTTTTTTTTTTCTCATAACAACAGGATCACTGACACCCAGTTCAAGCTGCAGCATATGCCAAATAGATCAAAGATGGGAGGAAAAAGTAGTGAAGGCTTGAGGCCACCTTTTCATAGGCCCATTCCCAGCATCAAAACCAATAGACAAAGCTGAAAATGTTGCCTTGTAATTATCTAGTATGAAGCTAGACATTAAACTTTCTTGCAGAATTTGCTAGCCAAGGCATGCACAAGAGGGTGCAGTACTCTTGATGTTCGGGATTTACAGAGCCAGCGCAGTTCCACCTAGTTGAATGTTTCCAGTGGTGGAAATAAACAGTCACTCATGGCAAACGTGGGAATGTTCCACAGTCACCAGAGTGAGAAGTGCAGTCACGGACACTACTTTGCTATAAAAATCCCATGCTCTTAATTGTTCCTATGACTTCTATAACTGCTGCACACTCAATAGCCAAGTTACAGGCATGAGGTTCTTGTCCTTTGACAGCTGAGCCTGCCTGTTGTCAGAATTCATTTGCGGATGTATCTAAAGGAAAAATACAAAAGTCTTCAGAGAAGGGAAGAAAACCCACCTTATTTTTCTTAAAGAAACAATTTTTTTAAAAGTGCAACTCATCTGCTCCATCCTTCCCCTCTCCCCAGTAACTCTGTCCAGGTTATATTATGTCTAACCAAGTTAAGTAAGAAAAAATTTCCACTTACCCAGCATGTTTAATGTCCCAATAGTGTTGGTCTTCAATGTTTTTATAGGATTATACATGTAATTTGGAGGAGAAGCAGGAGATGCAAGATGATAGATCTGGTCCACTACAGAAAACCAGAGAGGAAGGAAGAAAGCATTATTATTTTCCCATGTAACATATTAAATGAGAAAGCATTATAGTCAAGAAACAAGCACTTCTTTCTGCATTTCCTAGCATTGCAGCTCAGCACTTCCTATATTGCTACATACAGATATGTACATAGACCTGTTGTAACCCAAAGACTTAATTTTTAGTAAAACAAAACCTAAAGCATAATATATTATCAACACTGTTGACACAGATACAGAAGTCTGCGTGAGTGTTGACACTTTCCACTTGTAAAAATTTTAGTTATGAGTACTTCAGAGAGGTTTAGAAGCTGCAAAAGTATAACCAACATTCTATCACCCTGAAGTTTTTAAGTGACTACCAGCTTCCGAATATTTTTCTCAAATAGAAACCCAAGCAAAGATGGTAGAAACATTTTGTAACACCAGGAGGAACCTTTAGGGAAAAATACGTACTGTATTTTTATTTGTAAGCCACTTGTCAATGAAAAATTAACAGGATTAGTATCACATTTATTTTTTAAATAGGTATCCCAAGATATAGGCATGCAACTTTCGTCATTTTTCCTGTTACCTTTGTTCTATGCCATACTTTGGATAATACAGCATTTTAGCTTTAAAAAAAATAAAAAAAAATCCCCAATACAGAGATTCCAGCCTCCCCCCCCCCGCCCAAGTTATGAAATATAATTAACCACACACACTAGACAGTACCTTACAACGAATGAAGGTAAACTGATTCCTAACTTAATTTAAAATAAGGTAGCTTGGGTATTGGCAACAGATTGCCCAGGTAGTACAAGTCCCAATCTTAACTAACTATATTTGCTACATTTCTGCAACTGCAGTGTAAACAAATGTAAAGAATTATATCACCCATAGGAAACACATATTCAACAGAACAGCAAAATAAGAGACTAGTACAACAAAACTAAACAGTTACACCATTTTCATGAGTGTAGACGAGATAAAAACACAGGATTCTTTATTTAACAATTATTCCTAGCACAAACATACAAAGAAAGAAAAGAACTAAAGCTGTAAAATATTTTAATTCAAAGGCCAAATGTATCATTAACCAGGGCTTCTTTCTCTCTCTACCTTTTTCTACTTTCATTTATTTCTATCTTAAGCTAAATGAATTGTGGTTTGCTGTCTATTCATCCAGTACTCAGGCTTTCTTGTTTATTTTCAGCAATTCACCCATTTTCATACAATCGTCTATTTCCAGAACAAGCGTGGCAGTCATTCTATCAAGCTTCTATAGTTCAGAAGACATGCATGGGTATGGCTATGATAAATGGTATTTGATACAAGGAACACAAGCACACAAGACTTCACTCAACTTTGGTTTTGTAACAGGCCATCAGGAAAGTTGCTATCTGTACTTCTGAACTTCAGAGCTCAGCTCATCCCAGAAAATTTAAAGAACTAAAAAAAACCCCTCAATAAGCTGTGCAGTACACCAGAATCAGTTTTAAATATGAAAACTAAAAGAATCCCAAGATAGTAGTTGATTAACATTGGTAATCACGAAAATCTTTGGCAAATCCTAATTTGAGACTAGCTTCAGCATTATCAGGGTTGCAAAATTCACTGCACGAGGTAAGAATGCAAAGGTTGGAGATGCTACAAGAAAAAAAGATTTTCTTTGTTAAATTATAATAAAAACAAACCAATGAAAATGGGACTCATTTTCACAAGCAGTATCCGATACTCAACAAACCTCATCTGCAAGCCTTTCATAACACAACTATGGCAAATATAAAAATGTCTTTGTTTTCTATGTAACACGAATCACAGTTAGCCAGAACTACCTAAACCCAACAAACCCACAATGAGCAAATGCCAGAAAAATTAAACATAAGATCAAATTAGAGATAGTGAAGCTTAAGAAATAAAAAGAACAAGTCCCCTACACCAAGGTCATCCAAGAAAAGTAGTCAAAAGGTGATGTAAGAATTAGAATGGTAGGATGGAAGAAAGGGAAAGTATTTCCTTCTTTGTGTTACAAAAGGAAATTTTGGGTTTTTTAAGAAGACTCAGCACTGAAACCTGAAAGAACCTGGAAAAGTCAAGGCTAGCTACTATTTTGACAGAAGACAATATCGCATAGCGTAAGGCTGTCTTACTCTGGAAGAGAACCCTATTGGTCAAATGGTACACTCAAACATTTCTCTCAACTCTTTTCTCAGGTGTTTTATAATTAACAAGCAGTAGCAAATGACAGCAATACAGAACAAAGCTGTATTTTGACGATGAGAAGGAGCTGCGGGGGCGGGGGGGAAATGTTTTCCTTGCCAGAGATTCAGTCTTGCCTGTCTGAGTCTGGTTTGCCTCAATGTACTTTCTCCCATATGAACAAAGGCAAAAATAGACCCCCGTGATGAAAAGGTTCAGCAAGAGCCGAATTAGCAGATAGATGGAAGATGAGGCATTTGCCAAGTGTCAGGTGGCCATCTTCTAGATCAAAGGCACAGGCAGCCAGGCAGCTCCAGGACCTTTCCTTCTTGCCCAGGAAGAAATCTTTAGACTATCAAGCCTTAGACCAATTAAAAATGACAGTCTTTCCAAAACATTTAAAGAATGTTGGACATTTCAGAAGGGTGGAAAGACAAGTTTCTACTCCAAATGGGTCACATTTGATCCATCAAGCTGAGGATGTTGAGACAAGTACAATTATTTCTCCTTCCACCTTCCCTCTTTTAACTGTCAGGTCTAAAAAACTCATACTTTTTTGTCTCAGACTTTCAGCAGGACAGCCAAAGCCATCTACCTAGCTTGACTGACAACCTTGTGCACTCTGGCAGGCAACTTAAACTCTCCTCAAGCCAGAACTGTGGAAGGCTTATCTTAGCTACAATTTTTCAGAGGATTAACTGTTTGGGTGCCTGGGACAGCACCCACTGAAGAATAGGAACAAATGCATCTTTGTAATTGACCTCCACGCCTCTTCCTTTTTTATGAGGTAAAGTAAAAATGTTTTACAACATTTAATTGTGCCCACTAAGAAGCCTTGGGCTAGCTTTGCAATTAATTGAAAATAACTGTGTGAAAAATTGTGCAAAGCTTTACATAGATAGATAAGGGCCATAAAAGAACAAATGATAACAAAATTCTGCAAGTTTTGTATGTAACTTACACCAGGGACTAGAACTCTGTAAGCCACTGTGAACACAGCAGCAAGTAGTAGTTTACCAAGCACAGGATGGTAGACTAGCGATAAAACAAAGAAACATTAACAAATTTTTTGTGTTACAGTTTTGCTGAAAAAAGGCAAAAAATTAAATCCATTTCACAATAGCACCGACATAGAAGCTGGCATAAACATTCAAGCCATCAGGTACACAGTGACAAATATAGAAATCTATGATCAACATAAATAGTTTCAGTAACATATTGCAAGATCAACAGCAACTAGAATTTGTCAGTTGTGTCCTTTTCTGGGTGAAAAGCTCAAAACCCCCTGTAATTTAGTATACATGGAACATGTAATACCCAAGTCTGGACACAAGCATTCAGGTCTTCTGTTTTCCTTAACGCTAAACAAATATGATCAATATAACCACTCACTTTCACAAAATATTGCAATAAAACTACCTTCCTTCATATCATCCATCTTTATTTTCCAGCCGTACCACTGCATGTGTTCTGTGTGCTTCTTAAGTGAACAGTAAGGGTAGAATCCATCACCTTTCCTACCACAGGAAATGACATTCCTTCCTATTAAGGAATGACCTTCATCTTCAATTTCTGCCTTCAACATGTGTCATGGTTCCAGAAAGGACTAAACGGGTCACTAAGTCCACTAAGCACCTGCATCCATCACTGTACTTGCTAGTCAGGAAGCACTAAGCAGAAAAGCTTTGATCAGAAGCGTACAAACAAGTTTCTACAGCTTAAACATATGGACTTTTCTTGTAAAGAATAGCTATGCCAATTCCATCACGGTAGGTCAGGCCAGAGAAGCTGACACAGTGAAGCGAGACATTTCTATGGCACTGAAGTAAAAAGGACTACAAATACAAATTCATTTTCCTGATGTTAGAGATGTTGTCCGTAACTTAAGGCAAACTAGAATAACTTCATAAAGGTTTACCATATTGCTCATACTGCAGCAGTTTTACAGAGCTTCACAAGAGACCCAGGCACCACTGCACTTGACTCTGGACAAATAAAATTAAGTGGCATATATTATCTTCTGCCTTGCCGTAAGTTTCCCTAATTATCCAACTTAAAACCATCAAGTTGAATGTATTGAGTATCTGGCAGAGGGAACGAAGACTAGGGAGAGAAAAATCTGGGATGGTAGTACTGAAGCAAAAAAAGGGTAATGTATTGAAGGCACTCACACAAAAAATTAGAAGTTGTATTTGTATGTCCCTTAAGTTACCTGTGAAATGACTTGGAGACTGAACAATTCTGGGATACTGTAGAACAGTGTTTAGTAAAATGTTATCATCTTGGAAGGCCATTTTTCACAAGAAGGCTATAGCCTATTCTTTTGGCCAATTTTGAGACTGTTGGGTTTAGCCTTAAAGTCAACTCAGACTCACAAGCCAGCAAAGTCCTTAAAAATAAAACCATTTTTAGTCCCAATCAAGCCAATGATCTATTAAAGTTCTATAAATAATGTTATTCTATATACCTATGTGCCTGTTACTAACAACTTCATACTTTCTGAAAACTCTGAAAGCCAATCTCCTTGTTACTATGTATGCCACGTGCTTACAGCACTTCTTTCAACTTGCAAAATGTGTTTTTATTCTATCATTTTGACAGCTTTTCAATGAAAGTCAGAAGAGCCCAAACTACCTTTGCATTCACAACAGTCACTGAAAATAGAGCCAACATTTAAGAAATGTTTCGCCAGAAACCAGACTGCTGGTATTAAGAATAAAAAAAAAAAAAGAAACAACAAACCCAAAAACCAAAACCGAACAGGTTTATTTAACTTATCCTTGCATCAATTATTTCAATTAATCTCAGGACAAAGGTAATGAAATAGTTCATCCTTACCTACCACTTACGACCACTTTTCTTCTCTGTCACTTCATATTACATTAGTGAGGCAGTGTACTTGCGTTTTTTTAAAAAAAGTCTGCCTTTGAGTGTCAGAATGAAACTACTCCTCACTGCTCTGTCCAAAAATAAAAATAACCTATTTTGCCTTCAGCTGCCACAGACTGCAATTTTAGAAGTATTGTACTAATATTTTACCAAGAGCTCCTGTTTAAGCACTGAAATGTTGGAGGCCATGAACAAAATTCCTACTCTGCAACTGTGCTCCTTTGGCTCAAAACCGAAGCGGGCAGTGTGATCTAATTAAGTTGGAAAGAAAAAGAAAAACCTCTAAGTGGAACCATATTACTAAAAGCATAACCCTTGAGGACTACTGTGAATATCTTTCCAAGGGAAGAGGATCTTTAAGTTACATCATTTTTTGATATAACGATAAAGCATTCAGAACAGATTGTGCATTTGTGATTAGGGAAATGAAATCTGACCTACATTTATTTAATCTAAAATTTCATTTCATAGTTTTTAATGCAATTCTATCTATTAACCTGAACTGGGGTAGATCACAGTAACACCAGATCAAGCATTCATTCTCATCTGTTCTCCAACTAATACCTATGTGTCTTTACGCTACAGTTTGCAGGAACTTGAGCCACAGTGCTCTCAAGTAATCATCTTAGGGAGCTTGGAATCTTAAATAATGTAGAGAATGAGAGGCAGAAAATAAGCAAAGGGGATTTCTATACTTTTTTGCTGATAATACAGAGAAGAGTAGTAAGAGATTCTTTCCTTTATACACCACTCTTCAGGAAAAAAACCTGTCTTCCTGCACCAAAAAAACCCATTTATTAGTGGATTAAACCTCAACATACAGGTTAGGCTGAAATGAAAATATCTTTAAAAATCCCAAGTACTTTAAAAACACAGAACTCAATTATGATAGAAAAAAGGGTTACTACAACTATTATACGAAGTTTTGAAAACTTTCTTTTCAGAGTTTTCTTTTTTTAAAAAACTTTTACTATTTTCTGTCTTTCAAATTTCCTGAACTACTTTCATTCCATTAAAAAATTCAGAGCTTTTGTTATTCTGCTGAAAAGGCCTATGCTCTTAAGCGTTTTCTACTGACATCTTCTCCAAATGCTGAAGTAAAGGAAATCCTAGTGGAGGAGAAGAAAGTCATTCAGCACTACAGTTAACTATAGTTACCACAGGGCTAAGAAATAAAATGTGTATTTAGGTGATTTATTACTGTCTCTGGCCAATCTAGATCAAGATCCAAAAATGCTGAGTGCCACTTCATGTCATGGATCAAAGACAATGACTCAGACAAGGCAGATTGTGCGTAGGCATCACTGTGAAGCTAAAAAAAAAAAATAACGCATCAAGAGATTTAGGGAAAGCTACGCATCTTGAGACTAAACTCACTTTCCATATCAAAAGTGCAAACACTGTTCTTTCTAGATCAAAAATGAGGTCTCTCAGAAACGAAGCACTGATTACTCTCTCTGGAATTTAAGTGTCAAACAACCTTATACGACCTTGTTTAAATAGGACAGCAAATAAACACAAATTCTTTAGATACAAACCTTCTTCTGTCATGACTTCACAGTCATTCCAACTTCTATTTACAAGTAAAAAGGAGAAACTGGGACTAAGAAAAGAAGTATTGGTCCATATGCCAACTTGTTAATTAGTTACAATAACTAACCCTCATTTCCTCATCTTCCCCCCCACCGCCACGTTGGACTATAAACTCTGCACTGAAATGAAATTTTATCATGTTCCTATACTAGTATATCCAATTGACATTAAGCCATTGCCAGCTTTTATGTATGCTGTTGGAGGATGAGAATACATTCAATAAACTACCCACTGAATAACATGTTACAATTTCTTGTCAGCACAAAATGGGGAATTTGTGTCTTAATTACATAGAACATGAGAGAGGTAGCTGAATGATCTCCAAATTCCCATTAATTAGTGCCTAGTAACTGGGCAACAGTATTAGCAATGATGATAATTCTCTGAGAAGGTCTCAAGTGTAATCAGTCAGAAAGAAGGTAACACAGGGGAAAGATTAGGAAAGCTGACAAACTGAACTGGGTGAGGTATAAGCTACCAGCACCTGGAGCCAATTAATAAGATCCTAGTCCCATTATCCTGTCAGTGGAAGCAGGAGTTTGAAGTAAAATAGCAGGCAGTAACTGAACCAGTGCATTGTCAGAGCAGAGAAGGAGCATGTATTTGCAGGACTCTTTCAGTAGTGTTGTCAGGAATTCATCACAAGCAATAACAGGAGAGATGCAATTCCTAGAGATTTTCCCTGTGAAAATCCATCCAGTAGAATTTAGAAAGAATAAAAAATACCTCAGATTCATTCTTTTTTTTCTCTTTTTTTAACTACTATATTGCTACAAAGTTTTAAAGGGATGGAGCAAACCCACCAGAACTGTAGTGTAATTTGAATAATGTTTTCATTGATTCACTATATACTTATATACTCCCAAATAAGTCTATAAACACATCTCAAATGTTGCTGTGTTAATGCTGCCTTACAATTTGGCATAATAGTTTGAGTTTTATGACAGTTTAGATGTTGAGTTACTTCTTCAAAGCTGAATGGTTTTTTCTTTCTTTGTTCAGGTTTTTGTTTTGTTGGAAACTGGGGAAATTCAGTGCTGCCATTTTCCTATTCTACAGACTGTGGAATACTACTTGTACCTAAAGTAGGAGCAACGTGTTCCACAGAAGACAGTTAAGGCAACTAAGGAAAGTGAGCTGACTTGCCCTCTGAAAGAGCTTAGTCTCCTCTCAACTGACCTTACATAGCTGCAGGATGCATGTTGCCTAGTGTAACTGCAACCCTGAATTAAACTTCTCAGTTCATTACATATATAGACACAGACTGGGCATAAGCCTGTGAAGGCACACAGGGACGCGAGACAATGGATGGGACAGATAGACTGACCCACTGCCATCTTGCCTTCTCACAAAATCAGTCACATTAGGAAGTTTTTAAGATTTCCTTCCTTCCATCCACTCAGAAAAGAGCAGCTGATTTCAAAGACAAAAGCATTCTGAACCTCTCACTCCACACTGGTCACAGAAAATAGGCTAATAATAAGCAAAGCATAAAGGTATTAAATCAATCTGGAAGTCAGTGCATAAATTCCATTTCTTAAGAGACATACATACTTATGAGGGTAAAGCATAACGAAGTGCAGATACCAAAGCAGAGATTACTCACCTTCAATGTACAGGGGCTCAACGACATCGTGATTTATCAGTTCGAAGTTTTCATGACCAATCCAGTGCTCCACATTTCTTTTCCTGCCCGTAAAGAAGTTGTCCACAACTGTAACCTCATGGCCATCCATCATTAGTTTGTCAGTAAGATGAGAACCCACAAACCCTGCTCCTCCAGTTATCTGCGTTAGGACAGTTGGTATAAATTTCTTTTTCTTTTTACAGAAACACCAGACAAAGTCTACAAACATGAAGACAGAAGAACAGTAGCTTTCAGATCTTTGCTTACTCCAGGGGAAACAACTCCATTTCCATGCTTTTTTTTTTTTTTTCCCTCCAATATTTACAGCATTTAAAATTTCAAGAGACATGATTGACATGTTTCATCACTGTCAGGCTAGGAGTTCAGCTAACCATTCACATCAACAAAATTTCTTTTTCAGATTAGATTATTTTCCTTTTTTCCTTCAAATTGGATTGTGCCCTTTTATGCAACAGCAAGGCCTAAAAAGATCCAAAAAGGTAAGAGGAGAATTCTTTGCAATTCCCCTTTCTCAGAAAAAAGATGACAGAACGCCAGGTTATTCTTGTGCATGACTTATAGTATCAGACATGTCAAATCCAGCTTTTGTCTGGCTTAAACAGAAGACATATTGGGTGTTCTAAGCAAGTACTACAAATTCTTTCACCCTTCAGAGAAAGAAGGAAGGAAGGGTATTCTTAGATGAGAGCAAGTCTTTGAAGACCTCTCATTTGAAATATCTACTAAAGCCAAAATTATTCCTTTTGTAGTTTAATGCATCCACAGCCCACATCACTCTGGCCTGAAGTGGTCAGGCAGTTGGACTAGATGATTGTTGCAGGTCCCTTCCAACTGAAAATACTCTATTCTACACCACTAGCTCTGACATCCAGCATTTGCCCATCTTGGAACTTTATGACGTTTTACTGCAAAGAAATAAGCAGAAATAAAATATTTAAAACCTTGTACTCTTGTTCCATTGCAAATGTAGAAGAAGCAGGGAAGTTTGTTATTTTTTCCCCTTTCTGGACCTCAGTCTAACAGGAAGCAAACAAACAAACAAAAAAATCACTAACTCAGTACTGAAGCAGTCAACACAGTAAGTAGTAGAACTGCAAGTTGTGACACATCCAGACATATCTACAGAAGCCATTATTTTCTCTGCACTTCATAAGCTGTTTTCAAGAACACCAAAGACATGACAATCACCACTGTCAAAGAATGAAGGGGTTTGTAAAAGTCCCACGTGGCATCAGCTATATTATATGACTGCATGATCAAATTCACATTTTGAAAGTGATTCAGCTGTTGATCTCCATTCTTCAGCTGCAGTGACAACTAACTAAACAACAAAAGGACATGGTGCAATTGTCAAGCAGGAATCTAATGAATGGATGGTGTGCTACAATGACAAAGTGCTGTGTGGAGAAGGATGTAGATGCCTGGAGTTCTTTCACTTCGGGCTAATCAAAGCCTAAACATTTATCCTGTCCACACCCCCACCATCCACTATTGAAAAAAGCCAGATTAGTGGAAGTTTTCTTCTTTTTTTTTTTTTTTTCCTTAAACTAGGAAAGACACACAGGCACAGAAAAAGCTATCAACAACTGAAAAGGAAAAAAAGATAACTACATCTATTTTCTTCTGTAAAAAACTTGAATGCCCACTTATTCTGTTCTCACATTTGTTTTTCTTATTAAAAATTCAGGGCCACCAGTGTGTCAAAGACATTGTAAGTACCAGTTAACAAAAGAATCATTTAGTTGGTCTGTTTAGTATTCTTCTGGGTTTGTCAGGGCTTCCTTGTAGCAGACTCAATATGCGATTCAGTTCCTTGACAAACCTGAAGGAGAAAGAGGATTTAGGAGAAACCATCTTTGAAAGAAGGAAATTATCTTAAGGCTCCCACTACCCCAGAACAGACAGGAGTGAAGAACAGGTATCTGGCAGAATGCTGTGAACAAGGAAAGAAGAGTAGTAGTGACTGAGGGAGAACAGCCCTTTGCCAGGTGCCACCACTTACCAAGGGAAAAATAATATGCATTGAAAACCTACTGCCATAAGCTTATCCTGAATTGGAAGCGAGCTGCAGCCTTGCTGAACATTCCAAGGGTTTTGCCTTTTTGTGGCGACCAGGACAAAAGTTTTCTGTAGATGACCTGAACCTACTCCTTCAACTGAGGCCCAAGGAAATCCCCCTGCTGCTACTTCTGTTTCCAGGATTCCAGAGAAGACAAACTTTGATGCTCGCAGTATGTCTTTGGTGCAGTAAAAGAAAGTGTTGTCTCCTTCCCCGTCTTTTGGAAAAAAACACAATGAAGCCAAGTATTGCTGACAGCACTCTTCTATGCTATATGCAAGCAAAAAAAAAACAACAACAAAAAAGCACAAACCAATTTTGTCTGGAAAGAAGTTTCCAATTACTTTAAATCTGTAAGTAGTTTTCATGACAAATCTACATTAGCTTTATTAATATATCACTTCCATAGGTACTAGATAAAGAACTACTTGGAAAAGGAGCTGAATTTCCCCTGGAAAAGTAAACAACTGTGTAAATTATTTTTTGTATCATTACTTGAGACTACATTAAAAAAGGAAAAAAATGGTTTATCACTGAAGCTCTCTGTATAACCTTCCTGTAATCACTCATAAAAGCAAGGTCAATATATTTCATTTCTAAATAGGACTTCCTGCAAATCACAATGACATACTAATCTACAAAATCATGTACTGTATGTGAAACGTTTCCATAACAGAATTGAAGCACCAGCACCTGGGTATAAAGAGGCATTCTTTAATAAGACATCATTAATAAAAATTTTTAATTACTTAGTAGTGCCAATATGCTTGGCAATTTCAGCATCTTCTAAAAGGCACAAATATTACTGATCATTTCCTCCACTAGAGGCACTTAAAAGTTTGTGCCTTTGTTACACAGGTTCATTTGTGCTGTCTGCAGTCAGATTCAAAACATCTGATGTCCCATATGGAAATTATATTTTTTTTTTATTTTATGCTTTTACTAGTCTACCATATTCAATTCAGAAAAAATCCACACAACAGACTGAACCAATGTCAACACTATCTTCCATAATATTAACAGAATTCCTTCTCTTGCATATGAAAGCCTGTGGCCTAGTCACTTCAGGGAAGGGAGGAAATGGATAAATCATGCATGACAGGACAAAGACCTGAGCTCTTTTGAACAAAAGTGCCCGAGTATCTAGTCTCAGCTGAAATACCACCCCTACTAGCAATCATCTCCAAATAGATGCAGTATAATAAAAAATAACTGCTAGAACTGTTGTCTGGTGAGATCAGTGCTGTGGGTATCTCCAGGTTGCAGCTGCAGAGTGCATTCAGAGGGAAAAAAAATATATCAGAATTTAGAGTGGATTCTAGGAAAAGATGCAGCATCAACAAAATATGAAGCAAATCATCTACCAAAGTTTGCTTGGCTCGCCAATTCTTGAGAAATTTCCAAGTGTCATGCAAGGTCTACACAAGTCCTTTATGGACTGATTTCAGCTACTCAAAAGAACATGGATTATTATTTCCTGTAGGATTATGACAGCAACACTGTAACAGAACGAAACTGCCCACCTGGGAATGGCCATCCAAGTTCGCACTGAACTAGTCCCCGACAGAGAAGAAATGACTGAACAACTCACTCATCCTTTTGGCCAGCTTTCTCTTTACTAATTTAAACTCTACAAAATATCTGGACACCAAAAAACCATTCACCTCTAGGTCAGCAGAAAACACTGCTATTCCAACTACTTGTCACCTCTGTTGAGGTAACAGATTTCAACAAAATATCCAGTACCTTTCAGTGCCAAAGTCTAAAAGTTAATATTAAGAGCTCTATAATCTATTAATAGCTTGCACTGATACTTTTCTTGAAAGCACCTTCTCTCTTACACAGAAAACACAACATTAAGGTAACTTTATTACCCTTGCACACGTGAGCACACAATTTAGGAATTTTCAGGACTAAGACTCTCTCTGCTATTTTCCTCTGCATATCACAGAATGGTGTGGGTTGGAATGGACCTTAAAGATCATCAAGTTTCAACCCCCTTGCCATGGGCAGGGACACCTTCCACCAGACCAGGTTGCTCCAAGCCCCATCCAACCCGGCCTTGAACACTGCCAGGGATGGGACATCCACACCTTCTCTGGGCAACCTTTTCCAGTGTCTCACCATCCTCACAGTGAAGAACTTCTTCCTAAT
Organism: Astur gentilis; assembly: GCF_929443795.1. Taxonomy (NCBI): domain Eukaryota; kingdom Metazoa; phylum Chordata; class Aves; order Accipitriformes; family Accipitridae; genus Astur; species Astur gentilis. The sequence goes on along the minus strand of NC_064910.1, from coordinate 4,912,452 downwards.
ATCTAATCGAAATCTACCCTCTTGCAGTTTAAAGCCATTACGCTTTGTCCTATCACTACATGCCCTTGTAAAAAGTCCCTCTCCATCTTTCTTGTAGCCCTCCTTTGGGTACTGGCAGGCTACTAGAAGGTCTCCCTGGAGCCTTCTCTTCTCCAGGCTGAACAACCCCAACTCACTCAGCCTGTCTTCATAGGAGAGATGTTCCAGCCCTCTTCGTGGCCCTCCTCTGGATTCGCTCCAACACATCCATGTCCTTCTTAGGTTGGGGGCCCGAACTGAACACAGTACTGCAGGTGGGGTCTCACAAGAGCAGAGTAGAGGGGCAGAATCACCTCCCTCGACCTGCTGGTTACACTTCTTTTGATGTGGCCCAGGAGACAGTTGGCCTTCTGGGCTGCAAACACACATTTGTGGGTCATGTTGAGCTTCTTGTCAACACTCCCAAGTCCTCCTCAGGGCTGCTCTCAATCCACTCATCACCCAGCCTGTATTTGTGCTTGGGATTGCCCTGACTCGTGTGCAGGACCTTGCACTTGGCCATGTTGAACTTCATGAGGTTCACACAGGCTCACCTCTCAAGCCTGTCAAGGTCCCTGGGGATGGCATCCCTTCCCTCCAGCGTGTTGAACGCACCACACAGCTTGGTGTCGTCAGCAAACTGGCTGAGGGTGCACTCAATCCCACTGTCCATGTCACCAACAAAGATGTTGAACAGCGCTGGTCCCAATACTGATCCCTGAGGAATGCCACTCATCACTGGTCTCCACTTGGACATCGAGCCATTGACTGCAACTCTGAGTGTGACCATCCAGCCAATTCCTTATCCACCGAGTGGTCCATCTGTCGAATCCATGCCTCTCCAATTTAGAGACAAGGCTGTCACACAGGACAGTGTCAAACGCTTTGCACAAGTCCAGGTAGATGACATCAGTTGTTCTTCCCTTGTGCACCAAGGCTGTAACCTTGTCTTCCATATTCAACAAGGGAACAGGGAGCCTGCAGGTCTATCTCCTTCAGACTGTCATAAAAATGACAGAACAACATTGCAGAACTAAACTAATTTGGTAACACTTATTCTTTATGAAGTTTTGCAATAGCAATGAAGACTACTGTCTAATAACACAGGAAAAACAAAATTTGTTTTAATTTGGGTATTTTCAGTGTTTTTCTTCAAAATTTTGAAGCAAAAGAGAACACCAGATAAGTTAGGCACTTTACCAGGGATTTCTCTCAGGCTTTACTCTCTACTACAGAGGCAGAAGAACATGCTTTATATTTATCCATCTCAAGCAGCTATACTTTCTCTGCCTCTTCAAAACATGGGGACAATTCCCCACCCCCCCCCCCCACCCCCAGGACAGATAGAAACAAGGAAAAATTTAGGACACAGCAAACTTCAAAACTGTTTGTAGACAAAACTGGAAAGCTGATGTTGCAGCACAATGCACTGAGTTTCAGAATGCCTTGGACAACTACTTGTCCTGACTACCTGCCTTCCTCTTCAACCCTAAAACACCTATGATGCTTCAAAATACCAGAAACAACAGAGAAGATATGAGATGAACATTCCCTCAGTCTAATTAACTGGTCCTTCTTAACAGTGCTGCAGAGCAGCTGCTTTTCTAGCCTTATGACTAGATTTTGTCTAATTCGGTCACGCAAGCTTTCCATCAAGATGTGCCTAAAAAGTTTCCCAGTCTCTGCAAGTTTAAGCCATCTGGAAGCATACACAAAGACCCTTTGGCAACACACTCCTGAGATGTTATAAGCAGAGAACGGTAGGTTAATTGGCAAGTTGAACCTCCAAATCAGAGCCCAGGACTATTATCCATATGCTAAGTTTGAGAACATCAACACAGAGTAAGTGAAGCACTACTCTAAACCCTGTGCAGCACATACAACATCCAAGGTAAATTTACTTTATTCCTGCTCCTGTCTCTAATTAATCCTGCAAGACTGAATACATTCCATAGAAATTTTTTTTTTATTTCCCAAAAACACCCCCCGAGTTAAATACCAACTTACCAGGATTCTTTTACGATCCTTTTCTGATAAAAATTTCACCGGTGGATATTTCTGGGTGAAACTACAGAACATTTCAAAACAAAGAAAAGAAACTACATAAGTTTCAGCCTTGCTTCTTCATTCACATATGCGTCTCTGAAATACAAAAAACTACTCTGACAAGCTCCCATTCTTAAAGTTCTGCTAAAGGTATATTTAGTCCTTTTTTCTAAAGAAAGACCTGGGCCAACATGAGAAAATGCATATGCTTTATAAAAGCACTGAGAGAAATATCAAAATTGATCTGTAGAAAGAGCTTTTAAAATTTCTCAACTGATTTTCTAGAATGAATCACTTCTATCTTTTGAGAGCAGAACTGGTGCCAGACATGACATCACAAGAGAATAAAAAAAATGAACCATGAGCAGCAACTGGAGGTTGGTTTTTTTGGTTTGTTTGTTTTTTTTTTTTTTTTTTGGGGGGGGGGGGGGGTTGTTGATTATTTTTTTTTGTTTGAAAAGGCAAAAAACCTTCTTAAAAGTTCTAGAAAAGAAAGATGTTTGAAGTCAGTGTGGTAGATCGCCACAACACTTCTTAAAGTTTCAATGTGAGTTTACAATATAAAGTTTTAATTCTTAAAATTTCACAGTAATCAATGTAAAGTTTACAATCAGAATGTCAAAGAAACTCTTTTTAAGGTACTTCAACAATTTTTACTGGAGAGCTTATTCAGTATGAAAGCTAGTCTTAATTTTCTTCTCAGAAATAGCTAGACTGCCATTGTTTTGATGGTCTTCAAACTACTTTCACTTTAAATTTTTTGCACCTTCTTCTTTACCGGAACTACATCAAAACAAAGGCATCCTAAAATAGAGTTATGTGACATACGAATCTTAGGTGGTCTCTCAAGCTCTTGATGCTCAGAACCTTAGACGATTTCAGGGACATGGTATTATATCACTTCTTTCTCCCCCCACTGGTACACATTCTGCATACAGCAACAAACTCTGAAGGAAGGTGTGAAGTTTATTTAGTTATTTCAGTAATTAGCATTGTAGTCTTGGCAACATTTCAACAGCTCAGCTTCTTCTTAACTATCAGTGTGACACTGGACAGAAATCAAACTACAGTTACTCTTCTCCTCCAGCAAGTCCACATGCTAACAATGCAATTGGATGTAGCAAGCGGGAGGCATGTATGCCAAGAGTTCATGCTGAGATTACATTTTCATCTACTCACAAATATACTCTGACTGAACTGACCCTACAGCTCTGATCTTGAGGCACCTCCTCTGCTTCTAACCCGCAGTACTGGCTCAACAGGAATCCTTCAGAGGCAAAGCACAGATGCTTCTGTACTTGTGTCAACTTTTCATCTCAGAGTGAAAGACATTTTCAGGTTGCTGGATAGGGGAAATACAGCAGTGGAATCTTCTAATGTTACCCATACAGCAAGACTGAAATAAGAAGCTACCTACACTTAACTATAACAGGAACCCTATTTCTTTGATTTAAGCTGAAACAATGAGAAACAGCAGTGCATAAGTATAATGCAGACATGTAAAACACAGCCTTCCTGTAACAGAAAGGCAAAGCCACCAATAACAAGAGGTTTATGGAGTTTAAAAAGAAGTTAAGCGCCAAATAACTTGATGCAAAGTAAAAGTCAGTCTCCTCAATTTTTAGGACCACTCTTTTAAAGTCACATTAATCCAGCACAAAGTCATACTGCTGCCAAAGGGACCTCCCAACCATTTTTGCACCTTCCATTACACCAGTACTAGCTGAGAGGCAGTGGGCAGGAGTCTAGAACTGATCCAGCTGAATGTTCATCTTTTGGCAACATCGGTGAGTTTATCTTGACCTAATGCTTGCTTTGATGACTACACAACAATTCTTTTGCTGTGCAAGTTATTAGTAAAAACTTTCCAGCTTTAGCTTCAGTTAAAAAATCTCTTGTCATGAGACTAGCATTAAGGAATTCTTGTCCTTCCTGCTTCCCAAAATGATGATGATGGCTTGCTTTCAGGTTTTAATCAGCTTTTATCAGAGGCAAAAAAACCCCATTGACACTAGAGGTAAGCTTTGCAAGTAGGATCAGCCTGCAGGCATCTGACAGTGAGTAATTAGTTATTTACCATCACTTTAGATAAATAGAGAATTCAAAAATTATTAATTGCAACAGTCCATATACCATTGAACCAGCAGAGGTAAATGGCTACACTATTTGAAACACCCAATAACAATAAGAGTCCATACTTTTTGTATGGGCTATAAGAGCCCATAATCCCACATTTTGTGTAAATGTAATTCCCAGATTGGCTCATACAGATGTAAAAAAAAAAATACTTTGATTTTTTCTCCTCATTGCTAGACAATTGAAACAAGACTCATCAATACACTGTAAACACTACTCATAATGAAAAGAGCATTTAGATATCTCCTGGGAGAAGTTTTAACTTAATGATTCCACCCAACAACTCATTGCTCATTTGGAAAAATATAACAACTATAAAAAAAAGAGCCAGTCAGGATACCTGTCCACAAAGATCCTCTGTGAATGGCAGAAGGAAATACCTGAACTGCCAACAACAGAAGCTGAAAATATTTGGGCTATCAATAAAGATTAAATAAGTCAACTGAACTCAGGCAGGACATAAAAAATTTCATCTGAACATAAAATCTTCACTGTGTAATTTCACTGTTGTAATTGGTATGGTAGTATCCCATGCAACTAGTACAGGTGACACAGTCTGCAATTTGTTTCATGTTGCCAATACATCGCCTAGTTTGATCCATGAAGTTCACCCTTGTATTAAGAGATGAGCAATCAGATCAGTATTCTTAATGGAATAAATTGCATGTGGCAGGTCACTGAATCTATCAATCAATTGTAAAAAAACAACTGACAACTTTTTTTTTCTTTTCTCTCTTTTTTTTTTTTTTAAACAGCACAGGAGTGGTGGGAGAAGGGCAACTGGCTCACTTGCAAGACAAAACTCAAAACACCAAAACACTGCAGGCGTTGAGCATACCTCTGGCCAAGAGTAATGGGATTCTGCCTCCCTCTCCAGAGGAACAGCATACAACCACCAGTATGCCATACATAACCATCCAGGCTTACTGGTACTGCTTGGATAAGTCCAGACTTGGCCCTTTGTAACGCAGCATTCTCAGCTAGCTGTTTGCTTTAGACATCAACAGGGCCACCTGTGAGCCAGTATCACTGTCAACAGCAGCAGTGTCCTTGTCAGAGCTGACAATTCTCACCCCTATTCCAGACCTTATTTTGTGATGAAAAGTATCTGCCCAGGAGGATGCTCAGATGGGAGAACTAATCTGGAGGAAAGGCAACCAGGCTGGGGAGCAAGGGAGTTATTTGCAAAGAGACTGAAATGTCAAGTTTCCCCATCCAGCTTACTATCAGCGCTCAAGTTGTGCAGCTGGCATAAAAATGAGGAAATGATGTTGCAGGGTACACACAAGCAGCCAGGGAGAAATAGATCAGGTTTGGATTTTATTTTTCTTTTTTAACAACTATGGCAATTTAAGGTGCTCGTGAAACTGCAGCACATATTTAATATCTGCAGCTCATCAAAAAGCTTGTTTTTGCTCAATTGCATCATCCAGTTTAATCCAAGATAACACATTTCCTTACAAATCCTGAGAGGGGTGAGTCAGTCAGTCTCATCCAAAGCACATGCACAGACTAAGATTCATAAGCAAATCACTGTACATGAGCTGAACCATGGTAACTGATCACAAGTGTGGGAAATGTGAGGCAAAACATATTTTCAGTCTCTTGAAGTTGAAACCAATATGTTTTAGCACACACCTGGGTTGGACTTACTAAACCATGGCAATCCGTTCACCAGCTGGACTCAAAACAGCAAATTCCTCCACAGGATGTGAACTTTACAAAAATCCAGCACTCCCAGTTTACTTTAGTGGGATTAATTAACTTGAATACCTTAAGCATTAATGTCTTCCAGCATTCAAGGCCCCATCCTCACTTAGATACGATAAAAGTCCAAAGGTACTGAGGGTATATACAAAACATTTATCTCAAGCCTAGAACTACAGAATCGACTGCTACAGAACAGACACTGTACTTTTTAACTGCTTCCCAAATTTAGCAAGAGACATACCTTTTTTCTAGATCTTTGATTTTCTCCCTTAGAGGTGCAACAGCCTAAAAAAAGAGGAATAATACTTAATCTTTGAAGAATAGAACAAGATTCACCTTACAAAACATGCATATAGGAAGTTACTTTAGAGCAAAAATCATGGCGAACAGTCTCCTATGAACAGGTTCACTGAAGACACTCTAAGCAACTTGTATCTTAAAGCATCCTTTATGTCAAAAAATCCTTGAACCTTTTTCACCAAAAATCAAATCACCTAATACAGCGTGAAATCCCTTAGCTAACCACTGAAAACAAAACACCTCAAGGCTGTGAGTGCCACAGCCTTGTTGATAAGAACATCCAATGTTGTGATTCCTTTTAGGCAAAGTGAAGTGACAAGTGACTTGTCTGAGGTTGTCAAAGGCAATCTATATTGAGAACAGCACAACAGGACAGTTGGTAAAACCTCAACTATTTATATGGACAGCAGATACACATACTGAAGAGTACACAGACACAGAAACAGAGGCATTAGTTCCAGTGCAAAGGCTGTAATTCTCTCAGAACATGGTATACAAATTTAAAGAATCATGTTTAAGAATCTAAGACACATTTTCCATCATGATTTGAGGGTATATCTAGGCTTTAACAAAATATTAAACGGAAATTTATTAGAAAATATAGTTCACCTACCACAACTTCTGTTTGCATTTTCACTGCTTTGAAAGAGAGAATCACTGAAGTCAGCATTGGTTTCAGGTTCTTTATCACAGGACCCAAATTTCTAACAGTCCTGCCAAATTTCAACAAGTGCCTGAACTCTTGTTTTTAAGTTTACTAAAACCTTGTCACAAAATTTACCATCTAGGGCCATACATAAGTTGAAAGCTATCAGAGGGTTATCACTTGAAATGGTACTACACAGCAACACCTCACCAACCACCATGAATTTGTTTTATACAAATACTGCTGGTTAGAGCTTGACAATTCAGGAACTTCATGAACTGAAACAAGCTGCATATTCACGTTAAGAGTAATACAGTATTGTCATTTATATTCATTAAATACAGAATCATAGAATCATTTAGGCTGGAAAAGACCTTCAAGATCGAGTCCAACCATCAACCATGCCCACTAAACCATGTCCTGAAGTACCCCGTCTACTCGCTTTTTGAATACCTCCAGGGATGTTGATATCTAGCTCTGTGGAGCAGCAAATAGTTCTTGAAACACTTACACTTATTCTGATGGTTGACGATACTGTGCAACTAAAGCTTTAAAAACAAGATCCAGAAATGCTCAACTTCCCAGCCCTTACAGTGACTGTGATCTAGCCATTGAATTTCAAACATTTGACCACTCTTAAACACCTGGGATTTTCAGAACAATTGTTGCAATGTTTACCAGCATTTTTGGGAGGTTTCAAATTTCTAATGAAACTTATATATACTTAACATTTTGTAAGGGTGACAGAGGAAAGAATTTCTGTATATCCTTCATTCAGCAACAAAAAAACATTTCTCAGGAGGATTGTACCACAGTCTCCGCAGCAAGTGAGACAGTAGAACTATTAATTTCAAGAAAGGTTTAGAAGAAAAAAAATAAAAAGAATCACAGATCTATGTCAAACTCCTCTATAGCAAAGAACAGTTCAAAAACTTACATACAGACACAAATCCAATGCTTTGAATGGTTTTAGTGGAACGGAGAGTAACGAGATAGAACTAAATACACCCTTTCAATAAGAAATGAGTGAAACAGAGTCCTCAAAACAAAACAGACTACAACTGTTAACAAACCAACCTCTTCTATTTTACTTTCCACCTTCTGATCCCCATTTTCTTGAAGAGACCTGTTGGCAAGAAAAGAAAGAACATAATCCATACCTAAGCGATAGTTGCTCCACTGCACCTGCATCATGCTTCTCCGGTTAAAACAGTATCTTCAAAACATCCCAAGTTAGTATTATTTCAAAGACATACTCAGAGCAAATTAAAGCGGGTGGTTCAATTCCCATTGTCATGAAGTTTGGCAGAAACTGAACCAAGCCCACAGGAAAGAATAATAACAATAAAAATGGCATTCATTTTACAGAGAAAATTAATTCCATTGTAGAAAAGTGTCTAATCACTGCACTAAGGTAGGGCCAGCAGAACTGTTTGTGAGTGTAGCTTTACTATGCAAATTCCTAAGGTGTTTCTTTGAGGGTCTCTGTTTACTGTATGCCACAAGTACGCTAGCAAAACATTTTCCCTTAATGCCACAAATGTAACTAATATCAAGCAAAAGAGGGCAAATGTATCTAGCTTTGACTTTGAACTTTTCCAAACACAAGGGAAAAAAACCAAAACCCTATACTAAAACTTAAGTGACCATCTGATGGGCAATACTGACTTCTCACACAAGTGTTCCTCATTTGAAATGAAGCCAAGGGTGAAGGATGTCAAGGTAACTTGTGAAAACAGAGTACTAAGAAGTTAGTGTCTCACACAAATCTGTGTGGTCTTATTTAGCATCTAATTGTGTAAAGTATCTCAATTAGTTGTGTTTATTCTTTGAGTAAACTTCTCCAAGTGTAGCATATGTATTTTTAAATTTTACCTCTTGCATCTAGTCTATGCAATTTTCCTTAAGTTTGCATAATTTTTTTTTTCAATTAAACCTTCTGAAAGGGGAATTATTTATCTTACAGTAGTAAGTTTTTGCATACTAGAGGATTCATGGGTATCCAAGATAAAATGGAGTTCTTTCAAATAAAACAGAGCTCCTTTACTTGAAACCTGAAGTCATTACACCTAGGGAAACAGAAGATCCTTTGTTAAGCAGATATATATATTAGCCACACTGTTAAAGTTAGAGCAATTCCCTTCATATCCCTCTGTAAAACTCCCTTACTAAAAAGTCAGTTCAGTCTATTACTGAGGCAAAAATCTTATTGACCAGATTTGTTTTGTCATATCAGTAAAGAATGCGGTAAATTGCTACACTAAGACACACAGACCCTGAACCATCTTTTCAAAACAAATTGTAATTTATTGTACCAGTGGCAAACAAAATCCCTCCAGTTAACATAGTATCAATTTACTATAAGGAAGCAATGTTAAGTAATTCTTGTGAATTTTTCACGTTTTCCCAAATAACAGAAATCTACAAAAAGCTATGCGAACAATCTGTGGAATACATAGCCTTTCCTCTCTGCTAAATGAGCAAGGAAAATTTGGAAAACCCCTTAGAATATGAAAAAGTCCCCTCAAAAACGGTTGCTACTATTGTTTATTCACAAATCCTGGAACTTATGGACTGGCATTCTGCAGTTTGGTTTTTAATGAGCTCTTTCTCCTAACAAAGACAATCTTATTGGCCGAGGACCAACATCAGACCTTCAGAAATAAAGTTTTCCCCTTCGATAGCTCTATAATGGACATCTCAAAAAAGAAGTCAGATGAAGCTAATGGGAGAATTTGTAAGGACACCTTATCAGGGAATGAACACGCTGGATCCCGTGTCCACCTGTCCTCCTCAAACCTCTCTCTGAGGTTCCTGTCCTTCCTTTGGAAATGCTCAGCTGCTCACTTAACAGCTGCTAAGCTGCCATAGTTTGCTGGTCACGATAACATGGTAATCTAAATGATATCTCCACCTGCAAGCTGCAGCAGCTCAGCAGCTGTTTGCCTAACAGCTGAACACTCTTTGCAGCAAGGGTAGGAAACTCCAAGAGGAGTAAAGTGGACAGCTTGGGACAGGAACAGATCCCAGGGTAAGCTGTCCTGGTGAATCAGAGCCCACAGAAAATTCATTATTTTTCTTACTTTGCCTCAAACTTTCTTTACTCTGTGCTGCTAAGCATGGCAACAGAGTACCAAAACCCTTTACTCGTAAAACAACATGGTGAAATATTTTGCCCTCCATGCCCAAAGACTTTGTTGTAGGGAACAGGCTGTCCCCATATTCTTTTCACTTTTTCCAGTTGTGTCTTCCTGGTGAATTTTTCCAGAGGACAAACACTCACATGCAAGCAGAAACACCGTGAAAATCTGCATGTTTTGCATGCGTATGCTATGCCTTCCTAGTTCTAAGGGCAAAAATTCTAGGGGACAGTGCAGGATTTTTTTTTGCTTTTCGCAGTTAAACCATCAGATTCTCTCCCAATTAATTGTGAAGGAGAAAAAAAACTCAAAACCACATTTCTAATTCTAGGTTCAGAAACATAATTATGGCAAGCAGCGGAGGATCTGCTGGTCTTCAATGTTTAAGCCTGTATTGTCACAGACATACGGTCAGACCTGTGCTGAGGAAAAGCAGAATTCAAGCATATGTGCCCAGCTATGCCAACCAACTTTCCTGAAAAATCTAAAATCAGAAGATTAATTTCTGTAAAGAACATATAACCATTTTTGAGATTGAACACCTTGTATTTGAAAAATGGTTATCAGCTGCTTAGCCAAACAGTGTGAGCTGCTGTTCTGTTTTCTCCCTACTTGATATACAGTGATATACATTAATGGGAAAGGTAAATTAATTTTATTTCAGATAGGGATATTCAATAAAAAAATTATATACATTACCTCATATTGACAAAGTTTCCCCATACAGCTGGAAAAAAAGAAAAGGGAGAACATTACAGTGTCATATAACAGTACATGGGGTCATTTTTCCTGTTATCATCAGAAGGCATTTAAAACTATATTATGTTAATCACAAATTCTCTAAGTTAGATACATGGTATATATATATATATACACACCAAGTGACTAGAACACAGTTTAAGAGTATGGGAGGCATTCTGATGAAATTACATGAGACTACAAAAAGGTAGGAAAATACAGTAATTCAATAAAAAAAAGACTAGACTATTCCAGTGCACACCTGGAATTACCTGACCAGTAAATCAGCAGATACACTTATCTGATCACTCTCCCCACACTATATTACATAAACAAAATGTACAAGAATTCTCTGGACTATAATTTGTCACCACGCACAGACTCAACAAACCAGAATTCTGGACTTGTTTATTATGGATATTGAAAAAAATGGCAAGAGCAAGAAGGGAGTCTTGTAGACCTGAACCACACAAATTGGAAATTGCAGACTGACAAGAGTAAAAACACTGGCCACTACAGGCAACAGCTGAACCAGTCCAAAGAGGTGCCACAAGAGTCCTGCATTAAAGGTAGCAAGTGCTTGTGCGGACACACGTTCTCTCTCTAAATATATACACATATATTGCGATGCAGACACAAAAAGTACCTAAGCAATACAACCAAACGCCTCACTAAGCAAACAAAGCTCATTTATTACACTGTGTGTATGGAAAAAAGTTTTAAGGAAGACAAACCGCAGTATAAAATAGCACAGCAAACATGTATCAGCTGTTTCTCTGTGTTCACAAAAAGATTCATCTGCCCAATTTATTTTCTACTAGAAAACAAAATCTTCTGAAACTGTTCAGGGTTTAAGTGATTACACGAAGACTATCAGAACATGGATTTTCCTTTTAACTTTCAACTAGGACAGAGAATGTAGTTTGAAGTGAAAAAAAAGAAGCCATAAATCAGGCTAAACTACAGAGCTGACAACTTCAGATCATCAAAACAAGGTTAATATGGAACAGTTACATAAGGGACTCTGCAACAATAAGCAACACAGGAAATATATACTGAATATCTCCAGAAAATCATTCTGCAATTGCTCTTTAAGAGTCAAGGCTCAACCTAAGGATCCAGATTACACTGGGTGTTAAGAAGGAGTAGCAGCCTATATACAGTTATTAACATACATATAGAAAGCTTCTGAAGCGTCCTTGGTTTTTTTAAGTTACGCTTCAGGCCTCACATAGCAGCTAATGAAGTATTTTGCCTAGATTCAGGGTTTGCACATACATTTTCATGATTATTACTTACTGATCTCAAGCAAATGGTGAGGCGTTACAGAAAGAAGAAAACAAAAAATTCTGCTACAGTCACAGGCACCTCCCAGGCAAGAGAAGAAAGGAAACATACCCAGGAGAGAGGAGTGGGGAGGACACAAGGGAGAATGCAGTAATGCAGTCACTGTTCCACCCTTCAGGGGATGGGAAAGCTACTTGAACTGTCTTTAACTCCTGTGTGCCGCTGAGTAATTCAAAGAGTCACTCAAACGAATCCATGACAGACTATCAAACAAACTGTAAGAGGGCACTGCAATATCTGTAGTGTCATCACAAAACCTCTGTCGTCTTCTGGGGAAAAGATAAGGAAGCTTTATATTAGAGCAGATGATCAATAAAATCTAACCAAATTTTAAAAACACTGTGGATTTTATGTTAATTAGATAAAGTAAACTCTCTGCAGGAAAAGGGATACAGTGCTAAGCACTAAGTTAAATTCAAGCTATTCACCCTCTGGCTGGGACTTCATAATTATTTATGATAACCTTGATGGAAAAACTTTTTTTTTTTTTTTCAGTGAATGATGACAATCTGGCAACTACAGGTAAAGAATTCTCAAGTTATACATTACTCAGCTATACTTACAAGCAGTTATTTTTCTGGGCTACAGAAACCCAAACAAATAACATAACATATTGTTTACAGAGTGGCAGGAAACATCTGGGCTTAGATGGTGAAGCAGGAATTGATGAAAAAATGACTTGCCAGCTGCACCACAGATACCATCCTGCCAGTTTTGTTGCAAAGACAGTGCAGCTATATTGAATACAAGAAATGGGCTTCCTAAAGAAAACATGTTAATTGTGCATGCTCAGTGTCCACAGCACAGAAGGGGAGCTCAGAGAGGCATTTGTGTACTTGCAGAAACACTATGCTTGATATCCCAGTTCTGTAAGAGTAAATGACCTTCCATTAAACTTCTAGGAAGCGTAGTTTTGTACCATTGCAAAAAAGAAAGAAACTGCGAAATGAACCACATCGGAAATACCATATGGAGGGATTTGAAGAACCCTGAAGTCTCTCTCACACACAGAGAGGTGCTGCAGAAACTCGCTTGAATGTACAGCCCTCACAAAGGATTCTGAACACACAATTCTAAGGAGGATCTCTTCGGCTACTGCATGTTCACATACAGCTTATGTCAAGATTGAAGGGATCAGAGGTAAGGTTTTGCACTACAGTGGAATACAGGTTTTGTTGTTTTTTTTGCTAAATGCACATCACAATTGTTTATATAATGGGCTTACACAGCTGCAGAACCAGCAGTGTGACTATGACTTACAGAAGATTTCCTTGACTTGTTGCTTTCTTGCCCTAAAGGTTACGCCAAGGCCAGTTTGATATTCAAGCAAGAATGATGGAGACATATTAAGGTAAGTGGGCCCAAATCCACAAGCAGAATGATGCAGAATTACAAGCCTGAATCCAAGATGAAATCCCTCACAGGCACCATAAAAACCCTTGACAAGCCCACCAAGTTCACGCACCAAAAGCTGCAGATGTGTGGATGGTTAAAAAAGCTTCCATACCAGCAAGGTCATGAATCAGGCACTCCACATAAACCCAGTTTTCAAAAGCATCACACTCCTAATAGACCCAATTTGAGCAAACACTAACATAACTTAGCACCTCACTGTAAAAGCCAGTCTTAAAAAAATACAATTAAAAAAAATTCCAACTCTAAAGCCATATCTTTTAAGCCAAGTGGTATTCATTCAGGATAATAGTCCTATGCCAATTCTCAAACCTTAGAGATTTAACACCCTCACCCCCCACAGCCACACACAGTACATACTGTATAAAGAACTTCCTATTGATCGAGCTAGAGAGCATTCATGGACAGAGAGTCTTCCTGCCATCTCCTGAAACTGTGCAAAGGAAGAACTCACGATTAATTCAACTAGACAAACAAAAGCATGATTTGTAACCAAACAATTAAGACACTCACCCACAAGAGAGAAGAAATAAAGGTTCTGCTTATTCTCTCAAAGACTATTTGTAAACCTCACCCAATGACAGATTAAGGTACTAATAAATTGCCATTAGGGAAGAGATCAGAATATACAGATTTTTCTGAGACACATGAAAGCCTGGTTTAACAGCCTGCAGGAGAAAGGTGTAGTCCTATTTGGGCTAGATCTGTTCTGGGATGTTTTTTCCCCTCTGCATCCCTTCCATAAAATAATGAGAACAATTTATTGTAGCGTTTTTGCAAGGATTAATTGCAAGTATCATGAAGATTAAAAGTACATCAGAGACATTAATCACTCCCACAGACATTAAAGTGACAGCTTCCAGAGGAGAATGATGTGCCTTGGATGAAGTGATAAAGAGCTGTACTTTTAGAAAAGAGTAGATTTGTTTCTTAAAGCCTTAATCACCATGTTGTTATTAAAGAGGTATTTACATTTTGCCAACTAAACATTAATCACTCATGGTTTTCAGAAAACCCCAATCCTCTTTTTTTGTTTGGTTTGTTGTTTGGGTTTTTTTCCCCTCAAGCCTCTGAGAGATAAAGCTGGAACTATTTGGCAAGCACAGCCTTATGGTAAAATTGTTGTAGATTTCCAAAACATCTCAAAACTACCTTAAACAAAAGCCAGTCAGTCATAGATGAGTAAAGAATGGTTTTCTTTCTACTGAATACATTCATATTCCTGGAAATTTAAAGATTTGTGTAGTTTTTCTAGAGAAGACCCTTTCTGAAATTATGCCGGATGCAGAGCAGTACAATGACTGGGCTACTTTCAGCAATGAGTATTCCAAGAGCTATCCTTTGGATACAAGCCAACCCTGCCTACATGAAGTAAACAAAAACAAAAAAAAAAACCAAACACAAAATCTGTTAAGTCACACTCAATAAAGTACGACAGAAATCCCAAGCAATTTGCTGTTGAGCATCCATGATTAAATGGACACTTCCCTATCTATCATAGTCAGAATTTTAACTCTGACCAGCTGCACTTCATAGCAGGCAAGAACGATTCTTCTAGATCCTCAGAATACAGGAAAAGGATGTATGCTTTCACCTGAACGTCCTCTGAGTCTGTCATCTGCAATAATACTTACTGTATAGGTTTCTATAAACCACACATTACTACTCCAGAAACCTTGCATGCCTTAACTCATCCACAGTAGGCTGGGAACCAGAAGAATAACACTATCACCGTATGAAGGTGGGAAAAAACAGAATCTCAAAGGAAGCCTGTGCCTTTACCCCAGGATAAGCCCTCTTCTCTGGGTCTCTTTAAATAACATTAAAATCAAGTCATAGACTATCTCAAGGCACTGACAGTAATAACCACTCATAATCTGAAATTATTAGTGACAATATTAGTTTCAACATCACATGCATTTTAAAACAGATGTTTTGAAAAGAGAGACCATGATGCCCAAGGAGACCCAAATATATAAAAAAAAAATGCAATCTCTTTTAAAACCATTTTCTTTCCCAATGGCTTTGTTGTTTGCATTTTCAAGACACTCAGTTAAAAAAACTTTTACACAAATTTTTGTCTAAGTAGATATAGCTGAAAACACAGGAATTTCTCCCTGTATTGCCCTCCTTACAACCTCTGCTCCTCAGAATAAAAAGAGTACAAGACGATGTTCATTTCAAACAGATCTCACTATCAACAGAAACAGCATGTAGGAACAATATGAATTGATATACGGTCATAACCTGAATTTCTAAAGCAAGATTGTAAGCTCTGAATGTCTAGTTAATTGCTTCAGCCAAACTTTCTATTTCAAAGAGATGCAATGTCATTCAAAACATTGGTTTTTTCCTTAAATCTGACTCTCCATAGTCACTCAGCAGCTTCAGTCTCCTGGTAGAAATCCAGAAATTCCAGAGAAAAACCTGACAAAAATGAAAAGTAGGCAGAGGGAGCTCATAAAATGCTTATTATTAGAGATGCATTAAAGTCTTAATTTAATTCTTTTACAGATCTCAATTAGATATGTCGTAATGTAAAGAAAACTTATTTCCTTTGGGAAACTATTATTTCCCACACAATATCTTGTCATTGAATTGGAGAGATACGGGTTTCACGGATGGACTACTCAATGGATAAGGAATTGGTTGGGTGGCCATATCCAAAGGGTTGCGGTCAACCACTCAACGTCCAAAGGGAGATCAGTAACAAGCGGTGTCCCTCGGGTGTCGGTGTTGTGACCGGTACTAATAAAGACACAAACAGTGGGATTGAGCACACCCGCAGCAGGTTTGCAGATGATATCAAGCTGAGTAGTGCCATTGAGGGAAGGGATGACATCCAGAAGGACCTTGACAGCTTAAGGAGTGGGCAAATACGAACCTCATGAAGTTCAACAAGGCTGAGCACAAGGTCTGGCACCAGGGTCAGGGTAATCACCAGTATCAGTACAGACTGGGTTATGAATGCACTGAGAGTGATTTGGCTGGCCAAAGCATTTCAAACTGCATTTTGTAGTCTGGATTCCGTTAACAACAAAAAAACCCAACTCGATTGCATCCTACCTGTAGTTCCAGTAGTTTGTTAATTTGCTTTTGAAAATTATTAGACTGATTAGAGTATGTTGCAGTATTAGTGGCAATAACAATATACAATTACTCATCATAACTTTTTATTATGGAATGTCACCTTCCTGGGTGATGTTTATGGTTATGCCTTTGGGGAATGTACAATAATTTGAATATAAAAAAATAAAAAAGTCTACTCCTCTGGTATGTCTATACAGATTTCTGTACAGCAAGTAGTTCATACTGTTATATTTCCTGAAATGACATCATGTTCAACAGTAAAGTTCCTGCTTTACAGGAACAAAATCAAAGACAGCAGATAGGAACTGTAGGTTTTCCCACATGGGAAGTACCCTAGAGACCAGGATACAGGGTTTTCTGAAGGGGAAGATGCTTTCTAGTCAACTTGGAAAACACCACTACTCTATGTCAATCCCTCAGCTAGTCATCACCTAGCAAAACAAAGGTAACGGTTACCAGAACATTTTTTTTATCTTCTCTTAAGAACAAATACTTAAACTACAGCAAACTGATACACTCCTACAGCTGTTAGATATAACATTATGCAAATTTTCTTTCTTTACAAGAGTTAATGGAGCTTCATATCGGGTGGGAAGCTAACCATGAATACTTATTCTAACATTTCAGTTACCATCATCACTTTACGACTGAATTCTCTTCTTCGTTTCCCCGACGGCAAATTCTTTCGAGCTCTTCTGTTAAGTCTTTTTTCCAGTTCTCTGTTCAGTGTTTCTACTCCTTCCTATCTCATATCTTTAGCATATCATTCTTTACCACTACTCATCCATTTTTGTCTATCCTTTGTATTTTTCCACAAGTAAGGTAATAGACTCCAATTGTCAGTTACTACAAATAGGAAAAAAAATACCCAATATTTAAAACAAAAAAAACAGAATGCACGTAACTCACAGTTACGTACTTCCAAACAGGATCTTCAATTTTCATCACCACATATACTTGAGTGTGCCTGAACATCATAAAACTTTCTAGCTTTGAATTCACTGGCTTGAAACAACAAAGTGGTTTGCAAATACACTGACTTCCTACAAAAGGTTTGAAATTCCCAAGGAGACAACAGAAGGACTTTGACCTATGCCTGACTGGAGTACCATATAATAATTACATTCTGAATCAGGTCAAAATTATTTTGGCAATGTGAAAGCTAAGCAATCTAAATTGCTAACGTCCCTGCGTCCCCTTTTCATTTAATAATAGAGAAAGAACTGAAAACCCTGAGTGCCTTTCCTTAAATAGCAGCAGATGATAAAAAACCCACAAAACTATAAAATGACATCTGTCTCCACATAAATCCGATCTACACAATTCAAAGGCACAAAATTTGTTGAGAAAAGCATTTTCTCCCTTTGCTGTAAAGCAACACAGCAGGTTAAAGAAACTAAGAGAAACCTTCTAAGCCAACAGATCTGCATGTGTTGTTAGGGCCACACATCTCCCTATTTTGAGTGAAGGAAAGAGAAAGCAGCAGAACTATTATCTCAACAACTGGAATATATCATATGCAGTTTTACACAAATCATGCTTTCCCCAATCTAGACAGCAGCCCTAATTTTTCAAATGCCTTTTTTAAAAAAAAAGGCAGGGGGGCACTGTCTTCTTTAATTTAGCCCTTGACCTTCCCTTGGTTTCCCAGACATGGCTAGCAGAACTGTGGGACATTTTTCAAGAAACTCAAAGAGGCAGAGAATGTTCCACACTCCCAAGATAACGCTGATACACCAGCATGCATGTCAAACCCCAGAAACTGAGCAGCCACCCAAAGTAACATGACTCAAATTAGGGTAGCAATCAAATGAGGAGTCATGACTCAAATCGATTATCTTCAGCATTTTAAGTTTGTTGACTGCCAAGATCATTTTCAGCAGACTCAAGCATGCTCCAATGGTCAGCACTGTAACTGAAACAAACTCACTTTTCCCAGTTAACTTTTACAAACCCCTTCAGGTAAGTTGGTGCAGTAACCCCCACCTCTCCCTTCCTCCCTAGGGTCCACGAAGGAGAAGTTGAAAACTACCAGTTTCAACTGAACTCTGCTTTGGTCAACCAACCTTACAGGAATAAAACAAGCTATATAAATGATAGGGAAACATTTCCTCTTTGCAAAGACAGAGGGGAAAGAAGATGAAAGCCCTAAGATTGTTTGTCCTTGAGTAGAATGACGACAGCACCACCTCCTGCACAAGCCACAGAAAAGACAAATGTTTAGGGGAGATAAAATATTAAAGACAAATACTAAAGACAAATATTAAATGGAGATAAGCTGGGAACTGTAAGGGTGAATTTCTCCAGGATGCCAAAAAAATGGTTTAAAACATCATGGCTAGCCAAGCAGAGTTGGAGTCCATCTATTTCTGACAAACTCAGCTGAAGCGTGAACAAATTTTCATAAGCTACACGGCTACAGCTAGTTGGAAGCCTGATGAGCAGGGAATTGGAAGCTGCTGAAGACAGTTAACTTATTTGCATAAACCCACAGATGAAAGGCAGCTCTGCAGGACATGAAGCCAGCATGCAAATGTTTTTGGGTTGTTTGTTTTGGTGGAGAATCCATGGCATGCTGACACAAAAAGCAGGCAAGCCTGATGTCACATCAGACCACTTCTAACTCTTCCATGGCCAGTCAATCCTGCTCTCTAGTTGTAAAACAGCTGGGGAAGGAAGATTTCTGGTATTCTCCACAGCAGTGCTGAATAACTTTCAGACAGCTAGCCTGAAGCAATAGGACAGGACCAAATTCACAGCTACTTTTCTTTTATGAAAAGTGAAAGTAAAAGCTTATCGGAACACAACACTAAGTAGCATTTAACCTTTGTTTTGAACACATGCAGGACAAGTAACATGCAAGGGACTGGTAAGATTCAAACCAAAAAGCTTACTCACACCTTGATATTCTGAGAAGAGCACATTACATTCTTCCCAGCTGATGGAAATCTGACAAAACCAAATGGCTAACCTTGTAAAACAAAGGGTAACAACCATGGAAACTAACAATGCTGGGAGAAGTCAAGCCACTACACTGCAGGATGTACTTCCCTCACATTATTTTGACATTTTGTTTTTAAGTTGTTTCAGTAGCTGTGCCGTAATTTATCTTATAAAGGTAACTAGGTCTTAATCTTGGATCTCATGACAGCACCCTACTATTCATTCTTTTTTCCCTTGGAGAAGGAACAAGGCTACTGACATACTTCCTGAGAATCATTTGATCTACAAATGAGCACAGAAAACTGTTATTCTTTACCAGAAATAGAGCTCTAACTTTATTTTCACTAAGAACATGCAACTCTCTTGTTATACCAAGAAATCAGTAGATTATTTAAAGTAGCACCAAGATTAAAGCAAACCATACAGATTGACAAGCTCTCGTCTTTAAATTCTGGCTACAAGATTTTACAGGGTTATTTCCAACAACTTAAAGTCCTGATTCTACAAAGATAGCCTCACTAAAGCATCTCAGTATGCCTACATAAAGCTGAATAAACATTTAAAACTTCAAAGGGAATGAGTTGAAGGTGTCTATGTATTGACATACCAACCCACAAACAGGTGGGCTTTTAAAAAAAAAAAAAAAACAAACCAAAAAAACCCCAAACAAACCAAACTCTCAGCCTGCACATAAGTTACTCATATTGTGATGGCACTGGATTTTATTTTTTTTTTTAACAATATCTATTTAATTGGTTGCTGGTTTATGATCCATCTACATTTCTTGTTACAGACAACAAAAATCAATTAAAACCACTTCACTTGTGTTTATAATCACCTCATGTTCTTAAGCCGTGGTTTCACAAAGGCTTCAAGATGATGCAAGTGCAGCCCGTAACTGAAAGGATTTGTTTCAGTCCACCTCCACATTCTCCCCCTCTCCTTTGGTTAGCACTAGCACTCCTGCAGTATCTTGCTGGGGGTTAAACCAGAGAAAATCTGTAAAGGAAGACTTTGTCCCTCTAAAAGAGCAATGAAAATTCAACCTTTGGGCAAGGCTTCCCATCATACATAGCACAGTATAGCTATGCAACGTTCACAGAAGGAGATAGCACTGCAAGTGAGTCAACTGAGCCAATTCTGAAAAATATTAATAAAAAAAAAAGTAGCATCCTGCCAGATTACAGAGTGATTCAGACAGCTCCCTAGCTGCACTATCTCCAGATTCATCAATTGGGTGATGGAGAATAAAATCACCCCTTTCAACTACGGCCTACAGACAGGGAAGGTAAACATTAGTTAAACTCTGTTCACTTCAGTTTTGCCAGGGAACAGTTGCTTAAACTACAACAGCTTTTAACTGCCTGCTGCATAGAAATGCTCCTTTTGGGTTCTATTTTCATACAGACAAACTATGCATAGCACACTGTTTCAAGTGAACAACTTTTTTTTAAATTAATAGAAATTAGTTTTACAGAAATGAGACATCAAATATCACTTTAATTCAAACCCAGATGTAAAGTAATGATCCTTCTTACTCTAAGTGCCACTAGGGAAACCAGTGAAGTCCCTAAAAAGAGTTCTAGGTACCTTTAACATGAGCCTGACTATGCACCTCACGTCATGGTGGCACTTTAACCAAAGTCAACAAGACTCCTTAGGTGAGACACTAATTGTAGACCTGCAAAGCACATGATGGCAATGCTGCAAACAGCGCTCCAGCTGCCCATTTCACCACCGCACAGCCTCCTCAGTTGGGCCAAAACAGCTGCCTGAATACCCACACTGCCAAACAGTTATAATCTGAAAAGGTGATCTTGGTCCAGACTACTGCCTTTAGCTGGTACACAGCACAGAAATTTAAGTCCTTGTACATGGTGGATGCTGGTGGGAAGTAGATGTGGAGAAGGGATACCTAAGCCAGCTTAGCCATCCAACACCTTGTGCTGTGAAACTACCAAGAGAGCCCCTCAATGACTCTCGAGAGTGAGATAGCAGAGAGCCTTTCAACCGCCTGTAATAAGCTCTTCCTCCAGTTTGCAAACCCTCACAGAGAAGTTCTTCAGGCACGTTTGTAACAAATTTGCATTCAATGTCAGAAGCTTTTTATGAAATAAGGTACTTTTAGAAAAGATACTCCCTAAACATTCTCTCAGGGTTTCACACACAAACTGACACAATGGCACTATCAAAAAAGTCCTATCTCCTAGTTCATAAAAAAATAATGTACTTGCCAAGTATTTCATTCCCTGTAACACAATGTGCTCCAAATCTGATTCCCCATGTACTGACACTGAATGGAAATTCACGGAAAGGAGGTGCACAGCCTGAAAACACTGTCTTTTGGAGAGTGCTTGAGAAACAAGGAATGTAAGAAGTGCCAGCACATACACCTACACCGGCAGATCAGTTTTCTCAGATTCTATGCTATTTTAGTCTGGCATTATCTGACTGCAACCAGAGCACAGTGATGATTCAGTAATATTGCAAGGAGTACACTTTTAGGATAGGGGGATGGGATCATAATCACCTCCATAGAAAAGAAAACAAAAAATAGTCTCTCTACAATCTGTTAGACCAGTGGCATCTGCTAGCATACTATATTGAAGACAGAGCCGTAATTAATGATTCCACTACTTTTGACCACTAGTCAAAAGACTGGAAAGCACAGCAACAACACGTTACATTTGCAAAAAACACACTCCCATCAGACACCAACCAATTCCCTTTTCAAGCTACTTTTTGCCACACTGACCTGTACTCCTTCTCCTCCTCCATTTTTTCTGAATCCCAAAGAACAACCAGAAACAAGCTGCAGGAAGACTTCTATGACTTACAGCCCAGACAACCAAAATCATATGGCAGTTTTTCCCTTCCTTAAGGCTAACTTTTACTCACAAAGCTAGAAAGCAAAGACCAACTACCGTGCATAGAATCTTATCAATAGCCAGGTCCCAATGACCATGTCAATTGCCACTCAGTTCCAGTATTTTCACAGCAGCCTAGCAACATTGTTTTCAAAATTAAGTATCATTTTTGGCAAAACATCAAACTCTTTCAAAATCAGAACAGACATTAAGCTGTCCCTGCTTCAATACGCATGGGACCTGAAGTCACTTGGACAAACAAACTGTCCTAAGAGTCAGAGCTGGCACACAACTTCAACAATAACAGCAGTATCTAAATAATGAGGTCCTGCTAATACGGTAACATATGGTAGTAAAGTGAATTCCTACGCCGTGTTTCTGGGGTAGGAAACACCACCCCTTCTGCCAAATAACTTGAGCTGTACCTCTCCACCCTCCCAAATGCAAAGGGAGGATCCTAAATCTGATGCACTCACCCATCCCCAAAGCTAGCTCACCTATATGTGCTTTGAAGCATTGAGAGATTCGCTTGTCCCTAGCCAAGCTGACAAGGCTTCAAAGATCCTTCCTCACGATGTTCCATCTACATAAAATCAACTTGAACCAAAGCAGGCCAACATACAATAAACTAAATATGAAAAGTGCAACAGAAAAATCTGGACCAGAAAAGGAAGAGAGCTGACAGGACAACGTTCTAAATCTGAGACTATCTGACTCACGCCTAATAACTGAAGTCATAAACATCCCTGTCGGTGGTTATTCTAAGATCTTCCCAAATACCTTCGTGCCCCTCGTCAGGTTCTTCAGACTCCAGCTGCACGCTGAGCTAACAAACAAACAAACAAACATTTATTTACCCCCCAAAGGACATCGGAGGAGTCTACAAAACCCAGACACGAAGCCTGCCCTGGAAAACTTCCCTCACGCCACTACCAGGTTACGACCAAGGCGGACAAAGAGCGGTCTGAGGAGCTCTCCTGCGGAAATACTTTACTCCTTGGAGCCACGTCTCGCTGTCACCGCTCCCCCTCAGCCTCTCTCCTCACCTCACGCCTGGGGCTCGGCCTGAAGGGCCGCCCGCCCTCTTCCCGCGGGGCGCCGAGCGGGAAGAAGCGCGGCCGCCCGTCCCCTCAGGAAGCCGGCCCCAACGGCCGCCGACGGGGGGTGGGGGGTGAGTCATGGCGGGTGGTCCTTCCCCGGAACGGGGCAAGGGAAAGATGCCTGACGGGCGTCCTCCGCCACGGCCTAGCCGGCAACCCGCCGGACTTAGGGAAGTTTCAGCAGGGCGGGGAAGCGGGCAGAAGGGGAGGAAGCCCTCAGCCCCCCCTGACGCTTCGCAACCGGACAGAGAGCAACGAGGCGCAACCGCCGCCACCTTCTAGCCACCGGCTAGCGAGCAATGAATGGCCGGGCCAGACCCACCCCCCCCCCCCTCCGGCTCACTCACAAGCGACATAAGCGACGAAGGCGAGCCCCATGAGCAGCTTCATCCTCCTCCGGTTGATGGCGGTCAACAAGCGCAGCAGCGGCCCCTTGCTCACCATGCCCAGCGGCACGCAGCGCCGGGAGCCCGCACGGCCGGCCACGCCACCGGGCTCGGCTCCGCTCGGCTCCCCCCGCCCGGGAACCGTCCGCGCAGGCGCAGTGGCGCCCACCCGCTCTCCCGCCTGCCCTCCCTCCCCTCCCACCCGCGGTAGATGCGGTTGGTGGCGGCGCATGCGCAGGTCGCGATCGCTGTGGGGGCCGCCGTCTCTGCCGGTTCCCCGGCCGGGCTGTGGGGTTGCGTTACCGCGGGGATCGTTCGTCTTTACTTCGTAACAAGCGACGGGTGCTCGGCTAGAGGCTGCCTCCCACACAGAGTGCCTGAGGGAAGGGAAGGGAAGGGCGTCCGCAGCCTCTCCGTGCCCCTGGCCTGGGCTTGCTGGGGTGCTTCAGCCTCGGCGGCCTTGGACACCGGTGGCCTCCTGTGGTGGCCCCCTTTGGTGGCCCCCTGTGGTGGCCCTTGGGTGGTGACCTGCCGGGATGGACGGACGGACAGACGTGGGCACACATGCAGGCAAAATGTGTTGTCACGCTGCCTCCTTCAGCGTGTCGTACTTTGGAGGCACCATTTGCCTCATCCCAGATGTGTTTTCCATCTCTTTGCTATGGTAAATGAAAAACCTGGGGATTCCCCCTCACCCCAAAAGTAACAGTTTATGAATTTGGCCTCTGTCCAGGATAACGAGATTGCAGTTCCTTTAAAATGGTTTACGTTCCTACTGCAGCTCCCATCCAAAGTCCTTGTGGCCTGTTGCAAACCACAGATCCTTATTCGCCTGGGACGGCAGGCACCTTCCTCGCGTGTCAAAACGTGTTCTCCTGCCAGTAAAATACACTCAGTCTGAAGAGAAATCTCCCTCCACAACCCAACCGTCCCCCCTGAGTAGTGCGGCCTTCGCACAGTTAAGGGATATTCTTTCTCAACACTCCTCTCCCACAGGGGAAGACTGCGAGAACAAGTGTTCTTGAATTAAATTACCGGATTTGATCCTTTAATTTCAGTATAGAAATACAGCTTGTTTACACCAAAGAAACACTGACCTCTGTCAGAGACCTGCACAGTTAACAAGAGTTAACCTCCTCTTTCTTACAAGGAGTAAAGTCAGTCAAATGTGGGAGTCTGGGAAGGGTAGGTGCAGTAAGAAGCTGTTCAGAGTGATTAAGAATATCTCCTTGCGGCCCAGAGAGGCAAAGTGACTTTATTCAGGAAGCCTTGAGAATTGAAATTTCCTAACTCCTAACCCTGTGCTTTGATTGTAAGGCCACTCCTTTCCTCTTGACTTTTGTTTCCTTTGATTTGTATTTGAGGTACTTGCCTGTTAATTCCACTGCTTGTAGCTATGTGGAGAAAAGGCAATAAAAATATCACCATCTAAAGCACAATGGAGCACCAAATTCATCTGCGTAGTGATCGCTCAACTGGTAACAGAGTTTTATACCAGGAGTAAATTTGGCCATCAAAAAGCTATAGATGAACAGTGCTGCATGAAAGCTAGAGAATATTACAGTCTTATTCCCATCCTGCACCTCAAACTCGCATTGTTTTCAGTGAGGATTTTCCGTAATGGTATCCCCATACACAATACCAATTCCACAAGCCTTTAGGGGTAGGCAAGACGCTTTTAACAGTTGCCCTGCCCTAAGCTGGGCTGCACAATCCGTGACTCGATCAAGCTGCCTACGTAAGGCACCTTGCTTGGCACCACGCTCGGTGTTCGGGCCAATTTTACTGCAGAAACACGTTGAGGCAGGCTGCAATCCGTGGAGATGGGAAAAGGAGAGCAAAGGAGCAGGATGCTTTATGGAATTTTGCGGTGGAGGAGACGCGAACCCTGTGGGAGGCAGCCCGTCCGTGCTCTCTACAGCACCAGCTGTTTGTCATGCAAAAAACAGGGCCAGCTGTGTCTATGTCACTCCAAGTGAGCCAGAACACATCTAACTTAACTGCAGGGAGGTGAGCCCAAGTCTGTCATACCTCGACTACAACTACAGGCATGTTCCTTATAAGCACTGTAAGTTCTCCAGGCACATGATGGCCAACAGCAGGGACGCTTATTTCAGGATACAGCTGGTCACATTCACAACCTTGTGCCAAGGACTGGCACCGATAGCAGAGGTTCTGGTGTGTAGTGGCTGCTAAATGTGCCAAGGCTGAGGGATGATACAGTTTTGAGTGCTGACTCTTAGGAGTGCGGTATAGATCAGGAAGCAAGCATCCATCTGCCTTCAGGTCATTTTCTTATTCAAGCTGATAGCGTGACCTCAGCTAAAGGCAATTCTCTCTGGGCTGGTTTGCAGGCAACGTACCCTGTCTCCCGTACTGCAGTTTTCAACTTTAGATCTCAAAGTGCTTTATGAGAGTATTTTGATATTTTTTTTTCACTAAAACACAGCCTGTAAAATGATGGAGGATTTTAAATTACAGAATTCTTTTAAATTACTTTTTTAATGATAAAAATGTGAATGTGCAGGTGTATCTACCTGAATGACCAGTATGAACTTAGAATTCACAGCACCCCTGCAATGTACTTTTCCTTGATACCAGATCAGAACCATGCAATTACCCAGCTGTCATTCCAGAATCAGAGAAAAAACACCAACTGCCACAATTTGCACAATTTCCACATGATGCCACATGAGAGAGACTCTTCTGCCATGCGTAATTACAGGAAAGATCTTGTCTTTCTGTCCCAGTCATGTTTCTACAAGGGATAACATTCCATTGCATGATCTGGGAGACAGAAGTGGACCCTGGGCACTGAGACCCAAGCAGAGAGAACTGCTGGGTATGAGATAAGGAAATGAGTTGCAAAGCACTGAAAAAACCCGCAAAAATAAGAAACAAGCCATTACTACCACGGTATTATCATCATTTGTGACTTTGGTCTCTAAGTTAGTTAAGGCTGAAAGTAGCCAAGAAAACAACACAGAGTTGCACAGCTATGTGTGCCCTTCCTCACCATTCAGCTGCATCCTACAGGTAGTGATTTACTTGGGAGGAATTGTTCTGGTACCTTGATCCTCCTCTAATCCACAGATGATTCTGTGGAGTTACACTGTTGTACTGCATAGGCACAATCCAGTCATACAAAGCCCTAGATAATCTTGAAAAACTAATGCCAGATAGTAAAAATGTGAAAATAGGGTTTTTTTTCAAAAAAGATTGGAGTGTGAGTCTTTTTTTGGTGAACTCTACTTTTAGCAGCAGATCATAGTGGGGAGGGGAACTCAGGTAAAAAAAAAAAAGAGTTAAAACTAGTAGTGTTTCTTTTCAGGGAAGGTTAGAAGTTTGAGGGTTTGTGTGTGTTTTTATAAGACTGATGAAAAAAGAACATGCAGTTCTAGGAACAGAGTCAACTCTTTTAATGTTAACATCTCAAAAGAAAAAAAAGCTGCCAAGTGCTTCAGACAGTTATTATTTATGATTTGGATGGTGATGGCAATAAACAGTTTCAAATACAACTAGATCACAACTGCCCTAAGTATTATGTGAATACAGAATTGAGACAATCCCAGACCTTGAAAACATACAAATTAAGAGACAGATCATCAGGTAATTGTGAACAAACAAACAAGCAGGTGTCAAAGCATAATATGAAAACGACTACTTAAATACAGATTTTCAGAAATTAGGTGACTCATTTAATGATTTAGACAGATATTTGCAAAGAATAAATTATAACATATAAGGAAATAATTGTATTTCAAACTACAGTACAGTCCATGTATTTTGTTAACATGTTTTATTAGGTATCATGTGGGAGTAGTCCCAAGATTTCATTCTGTAAATGTTAGCTCTCCTTTTTACATTAAGTATGTAGAAACCCAACACACGACGCTACTCAGAAAAGTTGCTTCAGGCTGCAGGCTTGAAATTGATATACTGACTAGATTAAAAAAAGTCAAACAACATTCCTAAATGGACTGGTAGCTTTACCTCCATAAAGTATTTGTTCTTCATGACGCATTTTTCCCCTGAGGCAACTGAAGACAGCCCTGTACATTTTCAAAGTTGGAAAAAGATTTTAAGGTGCTGTATCTATGCTGAAAGCACAAAAGGCCACATGCAAGATTCTCTGCTAATTGGGTCAGAATGAAATAGCAGAGATAGTGGCTAAATTACTGATTATAAAAACTTGTGAGCAGTTAAAACCACTGTTCCTCGGAGTTCTTTTATCACCCATCAAAGAAGCTAGTTTATTAGGCTAGGTCAGCAAGTAAGTTATTCGTTCACTGCTGGTTTACATTTCATAATTTCCCCGAGCCCTTTGGAGCTTTTTAATTGGCATCGTTCTACCCTACAGCACTTGGGAAGTAGTGACTTTGAATGGATCTATTTTGGGTTGGATTCAGTCCAGATCATGCTGGAATTAGTACCAAAGAAGCCCATGGCTTCTTTGTATGATGGTACAGAGCAGTCGCAACTGTATGCCTGTTTCCCAGTGTATCAGCGGCCCAGAAAGTGAACAAGAATAAACCTATTTTGGGGGTGGGCCAGGAATGTATATGCATGTAATATGCATGTGATGTAGTGGCTGAGGACTGCTTTTTGTTAAGAAAACCCACTTGGGGCTTATGCTGGAAGTCTATGCTGGGCACTGCAGCACTAGGAACAGGGAAGCTGTTTTTCTCCTGCATCTTTACTTGAAGTAATGTTAGCTGGATGTGACTTTAGCCATTTTAGCAGTATGCTATAAAAAAGGTCTGCTGCTTCTTTCCTCATGCAAGCCTCAGGCAGATGGTTTACAAGCCACCCCAGTGACAGTGTTTCTGTGTTACACCAATGTGAGGATTATCAGCTTAATTCCATTAAGGGGCTGATGCTGAGTAACTGGAGGAGCAGGACTGCAAGGTGCTGGAGAGCACATCTGCTCTGCAGTCTAGATATATCTATTGGTGTTTTGTCCTCTGAGGCAGAAAATACTTAGTGCTGTTCAACTACTCTAATGCTGTCAAAGCAGAAAGTAAACAAGGTCATTAAAGGTGTTGGAGAACTTGTACAGTTGAATTTATAGAAAGAAGTTTCTGAGAAATGTTTGTATCACAGCCCAGTTGAAATGTATTTGGAGTGCACATATTCCTACTGATGTTTGATATTATTCTTCTTCCACAAATTTCCTTAGCTGTAGTGTCAGAGAAGTTAGGTGGATGACAGAGAGAAGACATACACCCACACATTTCTGGAAATGCAGCACAGAACCATTATTAAGTTTGTGTGGTCCCTAGCTGTGACAGTCCATGACCTTATGAAGAAGGATCTAGGACAGCTGCAAACAGAAGAGCCTCATGTAGCAGGCTCATCTGAATGATGGAGCAGACTATACCCTCAGCAAGTTTGCAGATGACACCAAACTGGGAGGAGTGGCTGATATGCCAGAGGGTTGTGCTGCCATCCAGAAGGACCTCAACAGTCTGGAAAAACGGGCTGACGGGAACCTCATGAAGTTCAACAAGGAGAAGTACAAAGTCCTACACCTGGGGAGGAACAACCCCAGGCACCAGTACAAACTGGAGGCCAACCAGCTGGAAAGGACTGGGAGGTCCTAGACACCAAGCTGAACGAAAGCCAGCCATGGTCCCATATGGTGAAGAAGGCTAATGGTATCTTGGGCTGCATTAGGAGGAGTGTTGCCAGCAGGTCAAGGGAAGTGATTCTTGCCCTCTACTCAACACTGGTGAGGCCACACCTGGAGGGCTGGGTCCAGTTCTGGGCTCCCCAGTACGAGAAAGACATGGGCATACTGGAGAGAGTACAATGAATGGCCACTAAGATGATTAAGGGACTGGAGCAGCTCTCCTATAAGGAAAAGCTGAAACAGCTGGGACTGTTCAGACCCTGGAGAAGAGAAGGCTAAGGAAGGATCTTATCCATGTACGTAAATACCTGAAGGGAGGGTACAAAGAGGACAGAGCCAGGCTCTTTTCAGTGGTGCCCGGTGACAGGACCAGAGACAGTGGGCATGACCTGAAACACAGGAGGTTCCCTCTGAACATCAGGAAATGCTGTTTTACTGGGAGGGTGACCCAGCACTGGCACAGGTTGCCCAGTGAGGCTGTGGAGTCTCCATCCTTGGAGATACTCAAAAGCTGTCTGGACATGGTCCTGGGCAACCAGCTCTTGGTGGCCCTGCTTGAGCAGGGGGGTTGGACCAGGTGACTTCCATAGGTGCCTGCCAACCTCAGTCATTCTGTGGTTTGGTGTTTACAAAGCAAACAAAAGCACAGATCTACATATTTTACTTAGCTGTGGGCTTTTGTTCTTTTTCTGGATACAGCTGAATAGATACAAAACCAGGCGGGTGCCTGCCTTTGCATAAATTGGCTTTAGTTATCTCAATAGAAATATTCATGTGAGTAAAGAAACTAATGAACAGCCTTCTGTGTAACCTTACTCTCTTTTGCAATTACAACCTTTAGAATTATAGCCTATGGTCAAGGTAAATTACAGTATCAAATTTCTGTTCTGAAGTAAGGAGGATTAGGAATTTCCAGATAAGTTTTCCAGTAGCTAATGAGATTTAACCAAATAAACTTTCATTGCTGCCTTCCAAAGTTAAATTATGGTCTTACATAAACAGTAAATTCCCCTAGTGAATACCAGTTAAATGGATTTGGAAATTGTGTTGCAGCCCAACAACCAACCAACCAAACCTTGAATTTTCTTGTTACACAGAGTATAAATTCACTGCTGGTGAAAGCGATACCCCATACATATCCAAATCATGTAAAAGCAATGTGAACAATTGAATATGAAACTTATTCGTAGACAGAATTATGACAATTCTTATGTGCACACTTTTACCTTGTACCTGTCGTTAGCACTGAAGATTTATTGCTGCAGTGCTTATTAAAAGCAACCAACAAAAGAGAGTGAAGGTCTAATGCATACAGCATTTGCATTATTAGATTAAAAATAATTATCAGAAATTTATCTTTTCATGTTATGCCAGTGCTTCCATGGGAAGGTTTTATAAATGAGCAAGTTTACATTTATCATGGGCTTCACACTAGGCAGTTAGGATAAGTTGGTTAGGCCAGGCCTGGACAATACCATGTGCAACCTTCTCTTTTTAGCTATGGAAACAATACTGCGAGGTGAATGGTGAACTGAGGAAGGACTGCAATGAAAACAAAGCTGGAACATATACCTGAACTGCATCTGGGAAGTATTCTTAGATCCTGAAGTTTCAACATGTGGACTGCTTTGAAGCATTCTGCAAAAGGTTCTGAAAAAAAAGTAATGCTATTATCAGGAGACATACATCTTGAAGTCTGGGGGAGGCTGTAGATTAAAAAGGTTTGGAAACCTTTCTTCTATGCACTTGCGATAGGCTGACTAGGTAGGAACAGGATCTCAAACTCTAGTGCCTATTAAAAGGAAAATCATCATGTTGATTCAAGTTATTGTTAGTTTCAACAAATATGTGGCTCAGGAGCATGTCTACTGTACATACAGAAGCATTTCCCAACCTAGTTTTACTGGGTTCACTTCCAGATAGCACAACTGCGCCCACGTAGATTATATTGAAAAAATTAGTCTCTTGCCAGGATAGCTTAAACTAGTACCCTGAAAAGGATGAAGCAATGTGAGTAAGATGAGTTGTTACTTGACATTTTGCCAATGTCTGTGCTGGTGATGGCTGTGAACTTTTTAGCCTGGGTACACACCTGTATAAATGTATGTACACATTCCTGTGTCTCTTTATGTCTCTCTCCCTGCTCTCCTGTCTCTCTAGTGCCTCAGTAATTTGTTAATCAACAGCTTGTTTCATCTGAAATAGCATAGGTTTCAGAGATGTTAATTTCCCTATACATTTAATGGTGATAGGCAGGTGGAAAATATATACGTTATGCTTAACTCTTATTAGGCAGCAAAGAGTCCATGCAGGAGGAAGACATATGAACACTGTGACTATGAGAATTTCAATCAGAGCTCACAATTTATTAGATACTAAACAATCTGACCACAAGACACAAAATCTTTGGAAACCAGGCTTAATTAGCTCTTCTGTTTCTGGAGTTACTAATTGTTGTAGCAAAACTTAACAGCAAAGCCCGCAGTGCCAGATTCTGGGACAAATGAATGGGGCCCCAGGAGCAGAGAAATCTGCAGAAGAAGATGGAAAGTAGTACGGGAAGGGGAAAGGAAAAGAAAGTAGTCTGTTGAAACTAAGAAACTGTGCCCAAATATCTTGAAGCAGAAGCTTTAATTATCCATGTTTCTCTCAAGGAGTTTGAGAAGAATGCCAGATGATAACAATCTAAAGCAGATTTCTGATCCCTTTTTCTCCCCACACCCAGTACTCCATGGCTTTTACAAAGAAGAGGTTGTTTGTATGCAGAGAGAAGAAGGAAGGGTGTCATCCACATGAATGGCACTTGGGTAGTGTGCCTTGGCTCACCCCACCCACTCTCACCCTAAATGAACTTGGCTGTAGAGACTCCGATTACTCAAGATTCTCATGAAGGCTTCATTTGCTAACTCCAGCCAACTGGAGAGCAAGTGCAAGTAAAACCAGTTTGGTACTCCATCTGTCAGGCCATTCATTTCTCTTCTGTATGGTTTTGTCACATGCCAATGGTCATTTCAAAAGAAAATGCATTTGGAAGTTGTTGTTTTCCATTTTTGTTTTTTAAAGAAAAGGACATACCGAAAGACTACATCAGCAAGCTTTGTCTAGAGATTAGTGTGCTTGTCTACAGAGACATTCTGACTACCTTTATTATTTATTTCAGTGTTTACAGCCATGTAGACTTATGGCTTATAGCACCTAAATTAGTCTTGTGAGACTATAAAATCTGTAATACTCTTACAGGTGGCACCCGTTGTATTCGTCTAGCTTTAGTAAAGGCTATACTCCTACATTTATGGGGTAATGTACTCTGTGTGGTCGCTGAATAGAAATAGCTATACCTGAACAAAAACTGTATTAAAACCCCAGCTATTAAGGACCTCTGATGCCCTTCAACACAGTCATGCACTTTGGGAAATAGTTACAGTGTATTACCAGGGACAAAGAAACCTCTCTTTTTAGCAGTAGTTGCTCTCTATATTGCATCCTACAATTAGTTAAGATGATATCTATAGGGCCATTGTCCTTCACTGGGAGCTGAAGGACACCCTACTACCAAATTCCTGATGGTCCTCACTGTTTTGGTCTCAGACCCCACATAAAAGCACCATTAGAGTGCAACAGCTGATACAACAGCATAAAAATCTTTGTATTTCCCAGCTTTCACATGCCATCTAGTATGTCCCACTGCCAGTCTTGATGACTCCTATGGGTTCAAATGCTCACAGCTCCCGCTGGGGGCTGCCAAATGCAGGTCCTGGGGACACCATAGTTAAGCAGCAGAGGATGGCAATGGTCCAGAGATGTGGATACCTGGCCAAAATTTTAATCTGCCCAATTTACAGCTAACCTAAGGTGTTGGACAAAGTCAGTAAAAAGGAAGGCTTTTGATGTAAGAGAGAGGTACAGAGCTGGTCTTGTGGGTTAATCTCGGCAGGCAGCTCAGCCCCACGCAGCCGCTCTCTCACTCCCCCGCCAGCTCCCACCTGTGGAAAGGGAGAGAGAATCAGAAATGTAAAACTGGGAAAACTCATAGGTTGAGACAAAGAAAAGCAAAATAAGGAATTCATTCCCCACTTCCCACGGGCAGGCCATCTCCAGGAAAGCAGGGCTCCAGCACACCTAATGGGGACTTGGGGAGACAAATGCCATCACTCCGAACGTCCCCGCCTTCCTTCTTCTTCCCACAGCTTTTATTGCTGAGCATGGCACCTGGAATATCCCTTTGGTCAGTTGGGGTCAGCTGTCCTGGCTGTGCCCCCTCCCAGCTTCTTGTGCCCCCCCAGCCTGCTCGCTGGTGGGGTGGGGGGAGAAGCAGAAAATGCCTTGATGCTGTGCAAGCACTGCTCACCAATAACTAGAACATGGGTGTTACCAACACTTTTTTGGTCACAAATCCGAAACAGCGCCATATGAGCTACTATGAAGAAAATTAACTCTGTCCCAGTCAAAACCAGTACATGTGTGCAAACAAGTGAGGGGAGAAGGGTCCTGGAAGGGTGTGGGATATTGATTGGGTTTGTAGCATAGGTGTGACAGCCTAGCACGTTCCATGCTGTGTGTAGATGTGATTAGACCACCAAAAGGAGCTGCAAAAGTATGCTCTGTGGTCTCGAATGGGGTTTTCCAGCTGGCGCTTGTAGGCAGACATGTGCTGCTGACATGGCTACAGTGTCCAGCTAGAGGCAGGGGTCTGGTCAGGCTTTCCGTACGCTTACGTGAAATGGCTCACTGCTCTTGCAAATGCTTCCTTCCCATCTGTTGGTCCACATGGCTTGGAAACTCAGAAGGCCATTGATATTTGTTAAACAAATAGGAAAAATGCAGGCTGAAAGGGGAAGGAGAGGGTGCTAGGAGGTGTTTCTGTGAAACGGCATTTTATACTTTCTAATTTATATTTTCAATGACTTTGTCTGCAAAATACTACTTCCAGCACTGACCCTGTCCCTGGGTATTGCTTCTGCTTGAGACGATTTTTTTTTTTTTTTTACTCTTCAACTTTTCAAGAGTTAATTTTCCCCCAAACACACAGACACTTCCTTCCTCATCTGTCTTTCATTTTATACCTCTGGACAGAGTGGAAAGGTAGAGCTCTGAATATAGTAAAGTAACCAGTGCAGAATTTATGCATCCCTGCAGTAAAGCCAGAGCAAGCACTCACTCTACAGCTCAGATCTTTGATTTACCCATTGAAATACTTTGCCTTGAACCTGATTAGGTTCATTATTTGAAATCGGTCACTAGAAGTGAGGCAGTTAGGGTAATTTTTCCATCCTTTTGATGTATATAGTATTTCCATTAGCATCATGCAAAAAAAGATCTTCCCAGTTTACAGATCAGACGATTTCAGGAAGGTAAGTAAAGCCTTTGGAACAATTAATGCAAGCCATTGAAAAAGTGTTCATGCTTGCATTTTTTTTAGACTTCAGTAGTTTAATTGCCTCTTGAGCCTGATGAGGTGTTGGTCTCTGCTAGACTGCAATAGCTGAGCTTCCTCTGGCAATAACTTCGAAATGGAAATAGGATAATTATCATCTGGCCATCCAGTTTTCCAAATAAGACCTGGAGAAATGTTATTTAAAATCTCTTCCATCAGCAGAAGTGATCGTATAGTTTATATAATTCTACTTCAATCTGATAAAATTCAGAAAGGTCTATTTATAATTTACCTACTTACTGCTTGGTTTGGATAGAGGAATAATTTTTTATTTATGTGAGCGCTACCTCCCTCCAATCCTGCAGGAGCAAGCTAACTCAGGGAGAGGGAAGACAGGAGCTAAGGGACTGCTATTCAGTCAGACACTTCAATATTTAATATGTTGCCCCTCTTCCAGAATACACCTTTTAACAGTCTTTCTAATCCCTGTGAATTTAATGGAAGCTGTACATACAAAACATGCCTTTTATGAATGTGGGTCACTGCAAGTCAGTAAATAGCCTCATAGAAGAAATCAGGTGAATTCCTTGAGGTACAAATTAAAAGCAAGGAAAATAAGGAAAGTAAATTTCAAAATAGTGAATCACTAAGAATGATTTGTTGTAAACACAGTGTTAAGCCACATGTTTAATGACCAGATCATAGCATCATCTTTTTTGGACATGGTGTAACACAAACTAAACTCTGCATTGGGGGTTGATAACAAAAGGTCCGTGAATGCTGAAGCAGAATCTTGTCTGGCTGTTCTAATGGAAGCTGCATCACTTCTGTTCAGACTTTTTCCTGTTTTTCAAAATAAACATTAAAACACTAATTCCAGACACTAACCCCATTACCAAACATGAATTCCAGAAGCACTAGTCTTCTGTACTTTCCACTGAAAAATGCATTTGCTGAATGCTAGTTGTATCCTGTTTCCTAAGGGCTGTATCTGCAATTCATATGTAAGCACGTCTTGAAACTGTGTTATATGCTTTGTAACCCCACTTTAGCTATAATGGTTTGTGTTGCAGGGTCAAATAGCATCTAGTAAGTTGAAAAATGTGAGTGGAACCTTCACCCACCCTAAAGCATTATAGCAAAACAGTTAGTATGATATAGGGGAACTCCTTGAAATCCTGAATCTACTGGAAACACAACTTGCCTGATGCCAGGACCACAGGACACACTTTATAGTTCATTGTTCAGATGGATTTTACCCTGAGCCAGCTGTGTCTCCTCATATATTATGCAAAGAACTCAAGGCACAGGGGTATAGCTTCAACTTTGAGGTCAGACGTCTAAATATTAGACTCTGTGGGGTTCAAATTTTAGGTGATTGTGTCCTTCATCAGCTCTAGCTCAAAATGCCTACCAGGTTCCCACAAGAACTAGTTCTCTTTTGAACATCCTTCATTGTGGCTAGCCCTCTCTTGCACCGGTTATCATCATGGGACTAGATCAAAACTATCTTTGCCCTTGTTTCATGAAAAAGAGGAAAACAATGGAGCAACCTAAAATACCCTGGGGTTGCAGGTTGGAGTGGTTGCAGAACAGCTAGCAAAATCAGTATTACATGATTTAAATAACAAAGGTGGTCTGTGTAAGCTTGGAAGAATGACTATAGGTTTGTAGAGATTTTATAAAGAACTTAATAACAAGGCTCTTCTCTCAGTCTTTCACTAATTTTTGCATCTAAATTAATTTGGTAGTTCAGCTGTTATTCTCTATTTCCACAAAGCATAGCTAGCTAGCTACATCTCACATTCTGATTCAATGCTTTTCATTGACAAGGAGTCTGGTTTCAACACCAAGAATAAAGGCTTGTCTGGTTTTGATTGTGTGAATGGATATTTTTCTTCATCTGTCACTGAGAAATAGGATGGATGTCACCTAAACTGCAACAATCTCTATCGACTGTATGAATACATGGCACCTAGAACTAACCAACCTGGCAAAAAAGTCATACACCCTCTCACCACCATACTTAAAAATGATAAAACTTGAAATGTATGTTAGGCTTCAGTTTCTAATTTTGATGTAGTTTTGCTGGTATTTGAGTTACCAAAGCAATGTTACTGTGCTCCTTTCCAGTAAAGTCAAATCCGGATAGGTGTGAAAGTTTGACCTATATACACTATACAGAGATGTTTGGAAGTAGACAGGATCTCTTCTTTTTGTCTGTCTGTCTCTCTAAGCAGTTTTCAGTCATGCTTGTCCTTACACTGCGTGAATACAACTACCCAACACGCAGGTGATACAATCACACTGGAGCCAATGTGCCAGGGGGCCAAGCGTGGGTTACATATCTGAGGATAAGTAAATAGTTGTGGCTTTTCTTCAGCCAGCAAGGCTCTTTTCTACCTTTTTACACAAGTTCTGTATGACCTGGACTAGTGCTCATTGGGATTGACATTTTAGAGGTTTGTAGGCTTCTCCTAGAGCTTCTCCCCCCTTTAAATTCTCATTACTACTACATGGTTTTTCCACTTTTTAAAACTTGTTCTTGGTAATACCTTGTTAAAGCTGAGAAGGACTCTAACACATGCTATGTACTGCTCACTCTTAAAAGCCTCGTTTGCAGTTTTCAAAAACAATTTAGCTGCCTACAGCTAAATCTACATCAGACCTTATCTGGAAAAGACGTATTAGTGATCCATCAACAGTTACTGGATTACATTTACACACAAGATTATTCACAAAGAGAGAATTTTACTGGTAGCAACTTCCCAGCAATATCCAGAACTCACACAGACCACATCATCACAGTAACAAATTACTGCAAGCAAATCAGCTCCACAGTGGAAATTTCACTGTCAGACATTCACTCTGTATTATGTATTCTTTATATGTTCTGCATACAGAGCTGGTGTTGACCAGCGGGAAATAAGAGCATCGATACATTTGAGGCAAAAGCAGAAAGATAGAAACTGCAGCGTGTGGAATGAAAGGGACATCTTCCTTTGGTTTATTTGTTCTGGAAACGGTGTAATTTTTGCAAGGCTTTACAAGGCTTCCCAGAAAGCTCACTTATGTGTAGCAACCCTTCCCCATCTGCCAGGAGGGTTCTACCTCTGAGACGGTGTTACACTAGGGCATTGGCTTACTCAGCGTGTTCACATTTGTCTGGAGGGTCTCCCACAACTACCTCACTCGCTACTCTCATAACTACTGCTAAAAGCCTGTCTTCACAGCAGTTAACTCAGTTGCAAACATAGTGAAAGTATGATATCAGACCACTCAGATGAAGAGTACATTAGGTCTTAGGTCTTAGCTCTTATGGTAGGTCATCATCCTGAAGGTGCTGTAGTCCAGACCAATGTGACTGTGTCCACAGAAACGCTGTCCCATCCTGAGTGCTTTAAAAAGGACTGTTCGATGAACCCGCTCACAAGGTGCTCTCTCGTCTGCTCAGAGATGCTGTCTATGGCAGTGACGTGAAAACAATGCTTTATGGAAGTAGCTTCCAAGCAGTTACTCATTATTAATGGAGACAGTTCTGACAGCAAAAGCAAACCGCGTTTGGCAGCAAGAACTTAATAAGAATGTCATTAAGGAATTCAGTCTGCCAACCAGCAAGTGCTTTGCAGTGCAGTAAGTGGACTCCCCTGCCTCTCTGCCTCTTTTTTTTGGCTGCTAAACATAAAAATGTCATTATAAGTATATTTTCCTTCTTGATGTGTTTTACTGGTACCATACCGCAACTTATCAGAAGATTGATGTCAGCTCCTGGCAATCTGTGCTCTCTGTTGGTGTCACAGAGATAAATGAAAACAGAACAGAAATAAATGAAAAATGCAGAACACAGGAGAAACACAGCAAACAAATACAAGCCTGGTAATACAGGGATTGGAACTGGAGGACCAGCAATATCAACATTTAGTTTGCATGCATACTCATTGGATGTATTTGCAAACACAGGCCATTTCTTGTGTGGGTGCTTTGCAGAGTATTAACAGGTGGCAAAGAATAGCCGATAGGCACGATCCCTGATCAAGACTGCTGATACTTCCTTTACTCACGCTTATTCACTGTCACCAAAATGAAGAGTTCAAGATTAAGGGACTAAGTAATTTTTAAACCCCCATGGCTTTAACTTGACCTGGGCACAGTAAAATATTTTTATCAAATGGCTGGAAAGACTCGATGTATCAGTTGCTTTGGAAAGGTTAATCAACAAAACTGGCATGTGGCACTGAGTCTTGGCATGCCAAATACCATCTTGTGTGGCTCCACAGAGAGAAAATAATGTAGTGCTCTGGTCTCGGTCCAGATTCAGCTGGCTTTGGATCAGCAGGTCAGCATGTACCTACTATTTCACTGCAGGTGATCTGCAAAGATGAATAAAGTTTATCAGTTCTCTTTAAAAAATCCAAGAGAACAAAATGCAGAACCATGAAAGGTTTCATGTTTGCAGAATGAGCAGCACTTCCCAGGCTTTTTCCCACTTTTTTTCTGCTTCACTTTCTAATGTTGGAAATATCAGGAGCAGAAATCTTATCTCTTATACCTTTGCTGAAAGACTTATTCAGCATCTAGTTAAAAGAGCCGAGGTGTTGAGTGATTCACACAGTATTTCTTGCGGATAGTTTAATTAAATGAATGTAAACTAACTCTAATCAAACAACAACAAATTGCACAACTGAGGTGTTTCAAACAGTGAATGATGATCTCATCTGCTTTGCTTGATCACTCTGAGTTCTTAGTATGTGTCGTATCATAGCCCTGCCATTTCTCTAGCTCTCCATTGAGACTCTAGGGGAAAACAAGCCCTGAAAGTGTTTCTCTTTTACAACCCAAATATTTAAAACTGAAATCCTTTTTGGTTTTTCCCAGAGGAAGTTTTTCAGACCATCAACCTCACTATAATTTAACGCTCCCCTCCAGAAATTATGCCAACTTGTGTTCATAGGATCATCAGCAGCTACCTCTATTTGAAGTACAGACAGATAATTCAGAAGAGCAGAAACTGGTAGCTTTTTTTCACAACCACCCTTTCTGGTCAATACATGTGCAATCAAGGTAAAGGAGCTGGGATGAGTAAACACAACACACGGAACAGCTATGGAGTCACTGTATCCAGAGCTCCAGTGTCTCTGAGAGTACACTGAACACTGAATAGGTAATTGCTCCTGTTATATTTTGTATTCTCCTGAGACTGAGGGTTTTTTTCATAGTTCCAAAAAGAAAAATCAGTAGTACTTTTGTTACTGATTGGTTATTGATTATGTTATTGATTTGTTATTGATTGGTTAGTAGCTTTGATTTATTATTGATTTGATAGTCGTTAGGATAAGTCATGTTTATTAAGAATATGAAATGGTAAGAAATAGTTTAGCAAAGGTATTTTTATTGCATTTTGCACATTTAATTAACAACCGGCAGCTGCTGTGAAACTCTCTGTATAACCTGTTACCAAGGCCGGAGGAATTGGTCAAAATCCTTTAGTAGGAACATTTAGAACTTAGATGACAAGCTTGAGATTTAAGATGATTTTGACATAGTGTTTGTCAGTAGGAGTATATTATAGCAAACTAGTGATATAGTGGTTGTCAGCAGGAGTACATTATAGCAAACTAGTGATATAGTGTTTGTCAGTGGGAGTATACTATAGCAAACTAGAAGAATGGAGAAGATGTCAGAATTTCAAATTAATGGAAACTGATATAGTTAGTTATTTACCAAGGACCAGACTGCGCAGAATCACCTGAAGGAGGTCAAGAAGCGGACAAGTGAGGAAGACTATGAAAGACCACCAGAGGACTCTAGAGGACCACCACAGACCTTCAATGCACATGTGTAAAGGACATTAATATATGCTAATGTAGGCTAATGACTTCTTGGAAATCTAATGAATATGAATGAGTAATTTCAATATAAGGCGTACGATTTTGGAGTTCGGTGTGCGTGGTTCGTGAGAGGACTCACCTGCGCACCCGGCCGTCAATAAAGAAGTGTCTGCTTATCTACACTAAATTGGTGTCGATAAGTTCTTTATTCCGAGTTTTTCGGCAACAGTTTCTGGCAACCCAGATGGGACCTCGCTGAGAGAGACCGGAGGAGTCGGGGAACTGATCGGTTCCAGCCGGCACCGAGGATTTCTCAGGGATACCCATCGATCCCCGATCCATAAGGCTCTTTGCGACGTCCCCTGGATTTTGGTAAGACACTTCTTTTCTTTGAAATATTAGGGATAGTGGGTTAGAGTCCCACTATAGTGGGTTAGAGTCCCACCAAAGTGGGTTAGAGTCCCACTGGTGGGTTAGAGTCCCACCGTATCGTCTGCGTGTCAGACGCAGCGAATGCTGCGCAGGGTTAGACTGAAGGATCCTGAAGTGGAAGCCTAGGTGTCTGCCCGTAAGACATAAGCGAAAGCTATCGCTGGGTTGGACAATTTGGGAGTGGGTTAGAGTCCCACAACTTTTGAGGATTCTGGGTTAGAGTCCCAGCTTCAAAAGCATTTTGGAGTGGGTTAGAGTCCCACAACTTTTGAGGATTCTGGGTTAGAGTCCCAGCTTCAAAAGCATTTTGGAAACTTGGGGTTTGAGTCCCAATTTTAAGGAATCTTTAAGAATATATGTGTATTTTTGTGGAAAGGTGTGAGTGTGAGTGCTGTAAGTGTGAGACGTGCACGAACCGAGTGTGGAGTTTGGAAGACTGAGGTGTCGGGTTTGAGTAATTATATATTGTATGGTACAGCTCTGACTGAGGCTGGAAGTTATAAAGTGTGAATACATTTTGTTGGTTAATAATTTGCCAGGGGATATTGGTTATGACTCTTGCCTAGGGAAGTCGGCTTTGTCCGTGCCCTAGTCGAGCAGGTGGACTCCATTACCTGGCAACAATTGTTATTTGTATTTATTTGATATCTGGTATTTGATGTATACATTTCGTATTTGAAATTTTGTATTTGATATTTGGCATTTGATATTTAGTTTGGTATTGGACATTTGATAATTGATCAAATTGAATTTGATTTTTGATATTTGATATATATATATAATAGCTACTTGGTATAGGGTATAAACATAATGGCATTGGCCAAATTATTTAAGAGTAAGAGTATGCGAAATCTGTCCACTGATGAAAAGATACCGAAAACTTCTCCGTTAGGATGTTTATTAGCACATTGGAGAGATTTTCAGGATGATTTGCAGAAAAATCAAATGATTGAATATTGTAATAATTGGTGGCCTCTGTATACATTAGAGGATCAGGAAAGGTGGCCCATGAATGGGACACTGAATTATAATACCATTCTGCAGTTAATGTTGTTTTGTAGAAGGGAAGGGAAATGGAGTGAAATACCATATGTGGATTTATTTTTTTATCTAAGACAGAGACGGGACTGGCAGGATGAATGTAAGCTAATTAATAGAGACAATTTGGTGATAGTTATAACGTCTGATAATAAGAAAGAGAAGAAATGTTGTTTGACGTGTGATACTGGAAAAGAGTGTATAAAGGAAATAACTGTCCCCAGAGAAAATGAAGGGCCGGAGTTGGATATATCCCCCCCTAGGAGAGGGAGGAATTGGGATCAAGAGCATAGGGAACAGATAGAAGAACCAGAAAGCAGTGGAATAGAGGATGTGGGGGAAGGACCGTCTGAAGTTGTAATTCATACTCCCATTTCTCGGAGGACCCGACAGCAGGCACAGACAATAGCTCCCTTGTGGCAGGGAGTTGGGAATGATGGGCCGGTGTATGTAAAAGTGCCCTTTTCGGTTACGGACTTGATGGCTTGGAAGCAGGCAGCTGGAGTATATAGAGAAGATCCTGAGAGAGTAGGTAGAGTGGTGGATACTATAATCAGAATGCAAAATCCGGACTGGAGTGATTTACAGGTGATCTTGGATAATTTGTTAGATGATACAGAAAAGCAGATGGTACTAAAGACTGGCAAAGCACAGGCAGAAGTGGCTGTAGTAAGTGGGACAACAGGTGGAACATTAGAGCAGAATTTTCCGTCTGGGGATCCGCAGTGGGATCCAAATAATGTGGAACATAGAGAAAAGCTGAGACAGTATCAGAAATGGATTTTATACGGAGTTAAACATGCTATGCCTAAATCTCTGAATTGGTCTAAAATATATGAGGTGAGACAAGATAAGAATGAATCTCCCTCAGCGTTCCTGGAGAGGCTGAAAGAAGCTGCCAGAAAATATACTGATTTAAGAGTAGATACAGAGGCAGCCCAGATACAGTTGGCTTTGATTTTCATGCAACAGTCGGCACCGGACATAAGAAAGAAACTTCAGAAGCTGGAGGGAGAGGATTCAAGGAGTTTGAATAAAATGCTGGAGGCAGCATGGGAAGTATATAATAACAGGGAAAAAGAGGAAAGGAAAACCAGAGAAAATAGATTACTGGCCATAATGACAGGAACGGCAGACAGAGGACGAGGTAGAGGAAGAGGACGAGGTGTCAGTGGACGGGAAGGATTTAGGAATTTTAGCAATCGAAGTTTTAACACCCCCTTAGGAGTGAATCAGTGTGCTTTGTGTAGGGAGGAAGGACATTGGAAAAGAGATTGTCCTAAAAATGAGCAATGTTCAGGAGGAAATATTTGGAAGGAGGTAGCCAGAATGATGGTTTTGGATGAATGAAGGGGACCGGAGGGGAACCCAGCTGAGCCTCTGGTTATGATTAAGCTGGGAGAAAAAGAAGTTAAATTTCTAGTGGATACAGGAGCGACATTCTCGGTATTAAATACTTGTAAAGGAAAAATTGGAACAAAAACAGCAAACATAGTAGGAGCAACAGGGAAAGAGGAAAATAGACCATTCCTGCAACCTCTAGATTTGAAATTTGGAAATAAAATAATTACACATGAATATTTGTATGTACCAGAATGCCCGATACCCTTGTTAGGAAGGGATTTGTTATCTAAATTAAATGCACAGATTGTTTTTGAGGAAGGAGAACTCTTCTTGA
Source organism: Astur gentilis (assembly GCF_929443795.1). Taxonomy (NCBI): domain Eukaryota; kingdom Metazoa; phylum Chordata; class Aves; order Accipitriformes; family Accipitridae; genus Astur; species Astur gentilis. The sequence goes on along the minus strand of NC_064910.1, from coordinate 4,868,590 downwards.
AAGTACCTGAGTCAAAAACAGGAGAAATCCTGATGATACAAGAGAAGGTGGAGGAGCAGGAAATTCCACTGGAGGTGGACTCTGCAGTAATTCCTACAGTGTGGGAAACAGATATTCCTGGTAAATCAAAATTAGCAGCACCTGTAAAAATAGATTTAAAGGAAGGTGCAGGAACGGTAAAAATTAAACAATATCCAATTAAACCAGAAGTTAGGCAGGAGCTGAAAAAATTGATTGACAAATTTTTAGAGTATAAAATTTTGGAGGAATGTGAATCAGAATATAATACTCCTATTTTACCAGTCAAAAAACCCTCAGGTGGATATAGGTTGGTGCAAGATTTGAGAGCAGTGAATCAAATAGCTAAGGACATATATCCTGTGGTAGCAAATCCTTATACGTTGCTAACAGCGTTAAAGGAGACTCACCAGTGGTTTACAGTGCTTGATTTAAAAGATGCTTTCTTTTGCATACCCTTGGAGAAAGAAAGCAGGAAGCTGTTTGCTTTTGAATGGGAAAATCCACAAACTGGGCGAAAGATGCAATTGACATGGACAAGATTACCCCAAGGATTTAAAAATAGCCCAACAATTTTTGGAAATCAGCTGGCAAAAGAGCTTGAAATCTGGAAACAGGACAAACCAAGGCCTGAACATTTACTTTTACAATATGTGGATGACATCCTGATTGCTACAGAAGAAAGATTTACCTGCATACAGGTAACCATTGATCTCTTAAATTTTCTAGGACTAAGTGGGTACAAGGTATCCAGGAAGAAAGCCCGAATAGCATGTCAGACTGTGATATATCTGGGCTTTGAGATTTCAAAAGGTCAGCGACAATTGGGAAAAGATCGCAAAGAGACTATTTGTAGTATACCTGAGCCAAAAAACGTCCATGAACTCAGAGCATTCTTGGGAATGGTGGGGTGGTGCCATCTTTGGATCATGAACTACAGTCTAATAGCTAAACTGTTGTATGAAGCCCAAAAGAACTCTCCTTTTTTGTGTGGTCCAAAACAGCAAAGGGCTTTTATGGAGTTAAAACGGGCTTTAATGTCTGCACCTGCTTTAGGCCTTCCTTATTTAACTAAGGATTTTCAGTTGTTTGTTCATGAAAGACAACGCTTGGCACTTGGTGTGTTAACCCAGAAGATGGGAAGCTGGAAACGATCAGTTGGATGCTTCTCCAAACAATTGGACACAGTGAGTAAAGGGTGGCCAAATTGCCTTCGAGCAGTGGCTGCAACAGTAATGGTCATACAAGAAGCTCGGAAATTAACCTTGGGAAAGACAATAACAGTCTATGTCCCACACATGGTGAAAACTGTTTTAGAACAAAAGGGGGGACACTGGCTATCTCCGAGCAGCATGATGAAATACGAGGTAATACTAACTCAACAAGATGATGTAATTTTAAAAACAACTAACCTGGTAAATCCAGCAGTGTTTTTAAGTTCCATACAGGAAGAAGGACAATTAGAACATGATTGCTTGGCTGCTATTGAGTACGTTTATTCCAGTCGTGAAGACTTGAAGGATGTAGCATTGGAGCGACCGGACTGGGAATTGTATACAGATGGCAGCAGCTTTGTGGAGCAAGGAGTCCGATACGCTGGATATGCGGTAACAACAGACACCACAGTTATAGAAGCAGGAGCATTGGCAAGTAATATCTCAGCTCAGAAAGCAGAACTTATTGCTTTGATTCGAGCTTTGGAACTAAGTGAAAAGAAGAAAGTAAATATTTGGACAGACTCAAAGTATGCCTTTGGGGTGGTACATGTCCATGGAGCATTGTGGAAAGAAAGAGGATTGTTGTCCTCTCAGGGATCAAATATCAAACATCAAGATGAAATTTTACAATTATTACAGGCAGTTCAAAAACCAGATCAGGTAGCAATCATGCACTGTAAAGCACACCAAATTGGAAACACAAAGGAAATTGCTGGAAATAATTTTGCCGATAGAGCGGCAAGAAAGGTAGCAAAGGAACGAGCATTACAAATGGCATTAATTCCCTCCAAAACAGTAACCCTTCCTAGGGAGGAACCAAGATATTCAGAAGAGGATAACAAGTTAGGCCAATTATTAAATGCTAAGAAAAACCAAGATGGATGGTGGGTAACACCTAAAGGACAGGTGGTACTTCCACCGGTTCTGATGAGAGAAATAATTCAAATGAAACATCAGGAATGTCACTGGGGAGCAGAAGCCTTAGTAGCCTCTTTACAAAAACAAGTAGTATCGCTCAAAATGTTAGGGATGGTAAAAATGATAACTGCAAAATGTGAAGTATGTTTAAAAAATAATCCAGTGATCAGGAAAAAGGTTCAAATGGGTCGAATAAAATCTGGTACAGAGCCTGGAGATTATTGGCAAGTAGATTTTTCAGAACTACCTAGACAAAATGGGTATCGGTACATCCTGGTGGGGGTTGATACTTTTACAGGATGGCCAGAAGCTCTTCCCTGTCGTTCCACACAAGCAAAGGAAGTAGTAAAGTGGTTACTACGAGAAATAATTCCATGGTTCGGAGTTCCTATTGGAATTTCTTCTGACAGAGGTCCACACTTTGTTGCAGAGGTACTTCAAAATGTTAGTAAAATTCTGGGTATAACATGGGATTTGCATACCCCATGGAGACCACAATCCAGTGGGAAAGTAGAAAGAATGAACCAAACCTTAAAAAGGCAAATAAGTAAAATTTGTCAGGGGACTAATTTAAAATGGCCTCAAGCACTTCCATTGGCATTATTACGAATTAGAGTACAGCCAAAGAGTGGAACCTCCGTCAGACCTTATGAATTGTTGTATGGGAAACCTTATGAGTCCCCAGAACCAAACCCAAACATGTATGTAAAAGGGAAACAAGATGTGTATAACTATTTGCTTTCCCTAGGAAAAACTTTGGCTGTAATTCGGAGGATTGTGGTGTGGAATAGACCATTATCCTTGGAAGTTCCGGTCCATGACTTCCAACCAGGAGACTATGTCTACGTGAAAACATGGGCTTCTGAACCCTTGCAAGAACGCTGGAAAGGACCCTTCCAGGTACTGTTAACCACCTTCACGGCGATTAAGATTGCCGAATCAGACGCTTGGATACACTACACTCGAGTGAAGATGGCACCCGCTTCATGGAAAATTATTACCCGTGACCCAAAGACTTTGAAACTGACTCTGAAACATGTCTAATTTTTCATATCAGTTTGTGATTGTTCTTTTATATTGGTTTGGCAGATGATGTTGGTGGGAACCTGGACGGAACTGATGAATAGGAACAAGAGACAAGTAGAAACAGAACAATTGATTGGCATTCCAAAAAATCGGCTGAGGAAAATTTGATGTTAGGATTGATTAAAGGATTTGCCCACTTACAAAATGTTACTCAGATCACTGCTTGTTTACCAATACCAAGAGCAGTAGGGGAAGCTATCCCTTGGGGAATTCTAACTATGAACTTAACCACCCTGGAACATAAAACCAGAACCACTCATTGTAAACAAGTGCCAGTGACACAATGGTCCGAGCAGGTAAAGGTCATCAGAAAACAATGGAAATGGATGGGCAGGGAAGAAGATTGTCTGAAATTATTGAATCATCAATTTACACCGGCCTCCCCTATAGGAGATATGTTTGCTGTGGGTAGTCCTAGGGGTTGGTGCTCGTATGATGTACAAGTCAAAACTAACGGGAGTCGGAGCATTATGGAATGGAAATGTAATGAGACTAATCAGACTATCCCAGAAAGCGCAGTTAGTTGGGATTCAATATGGTCTATGGCCATAATGTCTCAATTTCAATATATGGCCAAAACTTCTTGGTGTATTGTTTGGGATGGATCAGTTTTTACAGTCTGGCCATCTGTAAATGACAGAAAGAGCACATTGGGAATAAAAGAGAAAATAGTATCTTGGTGGAAATGTGAGAAAATTTACGATTGTAGTACTACAGACCCAGCAATAGAAAGAATTCCCCCTTTAGCTGCGGCCTTGAAATATGGCTGCTTGTGTAGGGGACTTAAAAATGATCTCAAATTAACTGAAACATTCATACCTAAAAGAGGAACCTTTTTCAGTTGTAGAAAAACTACCATTCAGAGTCCAGGACATTTGGTTTGGGCATTAAGTGATGGAACCTGGACTACTCAGTTATCATTAGATGGTACGGTAAAACAAATTATTTTAGGCATGCCAACATTGTGTCCGATTTGGAAGAAAGCACCACTTAAAGGGCCCTTGGAGAATTTAAGGCTAAAACAGACTAAGAGATCTGAGACAGATGACGAGATATGGAACGAACCATCAACAGGAATAAAAATTGGCTGGGCTCTGGAATCCCTTTTGAACCCTATAGCTTCATATAGAAATAGAGAATGGCTTTATCATTTAACAGGTCAGGTAGAAAAATTGGCAAACATTACAAAGAGAGGGTTTAAGGAATTAAATATTCAGCTGCAAGCAACTTCCAGGATGACTCTTCAAAATAGAATGGCCTTAGACCTACTCTTACTTAAAGAACACGGAGTGTGTGGATACCTCAAGGATAGATTGGACCATTGTTGTATTCATATTCCTAATGTTACTCAAGACATAGAACATGATCTGGAGCTATTGAGTAAAGTTGAAGAAGAATCCGAGACCATTCGAGAGGATATGTCAGAAGATTGGCTGGGAAAAATTTTTAGCGGGTTAGGGTGGAATCTGAGTTCATGGTTAAAATCTATAATTAAAACTTTGTTTCTGTTACTAATTGTCTTTTTGATGATCATGCTGACGTATGTTTGTCTAAAGAGACAACTTACTAATAGAATTGCAGTCAATCGCATGATCATGAGAGAGGTTCCAACTATTCCACCAGAATATAGTCCACCACCACAATATGTTGAAACAAATATTGACCTTCAAAATAGTAGTAGAGAAATATTATGCAGTTAATGTGAAAGTATTGAAATAATTTTCAACACTTTCAAAGGGGGGAAAATGTTACTGATTGGTTATTGATTATGTTATTGATTTGTTATTGATTGGTTAGTAGCTTTGATTTATTATTGATCTGATAGTAGTTAGGATAAGTCATGTTTATTAAGAATATGAAATGGTAAGAAATAGTTTAGCAAAGGTATTTTTATTGCATTTTGCATATTTAATTAACAACCGACAGCTGCTGTGAAACTCTCTGTATAACCTGTTACCAAGGCCGGAGGAATTGGTCAAAATCCTTTAGTAGGAACATTTAGAACTTAGATGACAAGCTTGAGATTTAAGATGATTTTGACATAGTGTTTGTCAGTAGGAGTATATTATAGCAAACTAGTGATATAGTGTTTGTCAGTGGGAGTATACTATAGCAAACTAGAAGAATGGAGAAGATGTCAGAATTTCAAATTAATGGAAACTGATATAGTTAGTTATTTACCAAGGACCAGACTGCGCAGAATCACCTGAAGGAGGTCAAGAAGCGGACAAGTGAGGAAGACTATGAAAGACCACCAGAGGACTCTAGAGGACCACCAGAGACCTTCAATGCGCATGCGTAAAGGACATTAACATATGCTAATGTAGGCTAATGACTTCTTGGAAATCTAATGAATATGAATGAGTAATTTCAATATAAGGCGTACGATTTTGGAGTTCGGTGTGCGTGGTTCGTGAGAGGACTCACCCACGCACCCGACCGTCAATAAAGAAGTGTCTGCTTATCTACACTAAATTGGTGTCGATACGTTCTTTATTCCGAGTTTTTCAGCAACACTTTGACCCTGAGAAAACTGGTGTTTGGTGGTGGTGATGTGTGTGCTTCTGCATTTTACCAGATTGAGAATTCAACTCTATTTATCCTTATACCACAGGATATATGTTTTGGAATGTGACCTGTCCTGGCTAAAGATGTTTTTAAACAAGCACAAAATCTGCTTTTTTCAGGCAGTCACTATCTGTAAAGATCCCTACCTAGATCAAGAATGCGCAGGAATCAGTATTAGTAGGCATCCTTTCAGAGTTGATTGTGGTGTAGCAGAGTTCCTCTTAAAACAATATCCAAATGTCAACTGAGGTTTGTCCTGCATGCTTCCCTTCATCAAGCCTTCAGGCTTGGCTGTACTCATTTTGCATTGGTGCCAGTGATTTTACAAGCTGCCTCAGATGCTGAATGCCCCACAGACACTGGCAAGCTACAGTAAGCCCCACCGAACAGGGAACTGCTCTTACTCCAATTTTACAAGTAGGATGCTGAAGCAAAAAGGACAAAGGTGGCCATAGCCTACTTCTCTGTGCAGGTTACTGAGTACTTCCTTCCATGACGGTTCTCCCTGACTATTTACCAGATACTCAGCTCAAGTATGGGAGGCAGAACATGGCTATAAGTGACCTACCTACCTTTGGAGAGCTGAGCTGTTCTATTTTTATTGTATAATCTAAGGCACCGTACGTGTGCTGAAAGAAGCAATCCTGCCTTTCATGCAGCTGCAGTGAACCAAACTGGGAACTGACCTGGTGAAAACAGACGGGTTTTTTTAGTATGCTATTAAATCTGGGGATTGGCAGACAGCTGGGGTGATTATTTAGCTGGAGGGGCTGCTTATGCAGGCTTCACCAGTTAAACTATGGCCTCAGTTTCAGGATACTGTAATGTCTTCCAGGGATAGCCACAACCAGACCAGTATCAGTTGTGCTGATTCATCTGCTTTCTATTCTTATTCATCTATATAGCATTTCCGCAAACAGTCTATATTTATAAAAATATCTTGTTTAAAACCTCTTGGTGCATATGAGTTGTGAACTTCCACAGTTCCATGATTTTAGTTCTATATATGTTTCTAGGTCTACATATTGAACAATTAGAATTAATAAATTACCACCTAACCATGGCAAACCTCAGTTTAGATGACCAACGTCCAATTGGTCCAGAGAAGATAACATGTTTTCTTCTGAATTATCCTGCCTATGCTGCTGCTTTAGAAGTTTTAACTGAGCTAACTAGTTTATTTTGTACTTCTGTCAAGGATTCCTTATGGGCAACTGAATTCTAACAAAGCTAATGAGAAGCTTCAGAAGTCATCCCTACCAGTACCTTTGATACTTTGCAGATTTACACATCCTCTCTGATTTACACACCCTCTCCGACTTTTTTTTCCTATTGCTGAGAAAGTAAGGTACATATTATTAAACTCACTATATTTTTGTTTGTCTATAGTCCTTCTTTCACCGAATTTCCCATCTTTGGAATTAGTGTAGTTTGAAGAATTGTCATTTGCTAACCTAGTTCCAACCCTACCGAAGGGCAGAGTGACTCTGTAGGAAAGCAGTGCTATCTATAATAATAATCATTAGTGACACTCAGGAAACTGGGTCTTCAGAGTAGACTGCATTTTGCCAGTTCTTTCTGCCATTCAGCACTAATGAAAGAGCTGATGACCTTGCTGCAGCTAACAGCTGCTGCAGGAAAGGTTGCAAGGCTATTAAATTAGGAACGCAAATACAGTACATTAAGACTAATTGAGCATGCTGATTCCTGTTGCCACTGTGATGTTGCTGGGTTGATAATGACACCTCTGCTGAGACTTTCTGAAGCATTCCAGAGTTCTGGCTTAGGAGCAGATGAAAATTTTGGAATAGCAGTGATTTCTGAAGTAATGTTAATGGTGGCACCAACAGTTCTGGAGACAATCAAACAGCGAAGAAATCTGCTAAAGATTACCAAAATCTTCAGGTCTACTCCATTGTGGAGGATGCTTGATTGCCATCAGAGTAGTGTGCCAAAGGGGGTTGGAAGGAGCCTTCAGGATTCACCTACCCGCTGCCCTGCCCTGCATTCCTGGGAATTACTTGTTGAGCAGCTAATGGGGACTCTGAGCCCTTAGACAATCTACTGAAGTGCTGCACTAGTCCCATTCCTTCAATGGAAGGGGAAAACTCTATCTCCAGTACATTTGGTTCTTCGAAGCACTTATTATTTCTAGACCGGATTATGTCAGGATAACCATTCTTTCCCTTGAAACAGCTGCCTTCCATCCAAGATTGCTTTTTTGGGGAGGAAGGTTTCAGAAGCTTCAAAAATTGCAGTGAAGTTCTAGTGTGGCTCATTCTCTCCATCAGCAGAAAATGAGCCACCCTAGGACAGCACAGCTAAACTCCCAGCATCTTGTGGTCTTATGCTTTTGGAAAGAAGCAGCAGAAATAACAAACCCTACAAGTCTCTAGTGGTAAGAATTTCAGAGAGGAGGAACTGTTCTCTTTCAAACCTCTTTGAGTTCTGCTGCAGAGAAAGGATTGAAAGCTATTTCTGGGTCCTCTTTTCATACTCTGTTTTATGGGCAAGTTAGAAATACCCAATTGCTAAGGATTACTCAGTTGCTGAGAGGTCCAGCAAGGTGGACACAGAGATCTCTAGGACCGTGGAAAAAAAGGACTTGGCGCACCATGACTCCTCTCTGCCCTCACCTGAGCCCTCTAAGACATCCAGAACATAGGCAGCTGTTGCATATATTGGAGCTTGGGAATTTTTTCATATATACTGACTTTGTCCAGGTATTAGAGTCCGGAGAAAGACTTGCAGCTGGGTGGCACTTGAGTAAGTCTTGTCTTTTTCAGAATGGGGTGCTCTAGAGCAATTTTTTATGAGTCTGAGATTACAATTTCTCTACCAGAGGCATTTACTATTTCTTTAAAAAGTGAACAAAGGTTATTTTTAAACAAATTTTACCAGCACAGGGAAGCACATGTCTGTTTCACGGGTTGCAACTCTGTATTTCTCAAAACTTTTCAAACTTTAGCAAGGTCAGTAAAAAATGATGGAGAGGATAACATTTAAATGTTGAATAGCCACATCCTTTTACAGATTGTCCACCACCTCTTCTCCACCATGAGGCACTTCCCACAGCAGATGTCTTCTCCTTCCTGGCCATAACAGGCAAAAAACGTAATATATGTGTCAACAAATACAGGTCTTGTAGCAGGCTCTGGAATTTACCAGGATTTAAGATACTGCCCTCACAACAGCGAGGAAAGGAATATTTGTCAAGGAAAATGGTTCTTGTGCTGCAGAACATCCACATTGTTCATTTGCTGTATACTTTGGGATTTGTTGTGTCTCTTTTAAACTCCATTATGAAACTACACCACTGAAAACTAAAAAACATGGTAGATTGACTTTTCTGGAATTGGTGTGTGTCTACTTGATCCTGTGAACTGAAAGACTTCTTGAGAACCTTCAACTTTGTTTTCTATTATTTTATGCCAATGGTTTTATTTTTTTTTACCTATGGAGGAATTAGAAGAAAATCCAGAAATTAGAAAAATACTAAAAATAAAAGATCTAAGATTAACTCAGAGGTACCCACAGGACCTGTTGTTTGGGTTTCTCATGGCAGGCTTTTCTGTAGAGGTGAGGCTCCTTCATTCAAATAAAGCCCCAGCTGTGTTTTGTGGTCTCCCATCCTGAAGACTCATTTGAGGTTACACTGGGAGTACCCACATGAAATCCATACCAGGAAAAGGAATCATGCTTGGGATTCTGTCCCAAGGAAAACAAGGACGCTTGAGACAATGGATTTGCATTATGTTTTACATTAGGGCTTCTTAAATAAGACCCCTTTGATTACTGAAATATTTAATTTCTCAAAAAAATAAATTATTTTTTGCTTTTCAGGATTTGGGGTTGTTTTGGTTTTTTTTTTTCAGAAAAAGAAGTGAGATTTGCTGCTGTTCATGATTTTGACTGAAAACTTGGAATTGAAAACTTTAAAAATTGGTTTTGTTCAAAATTTTCACACAGTTCTTTTAGCCATCAGGAAGTATCTAGGATGATTAGAGCACTGACTTTTTAATGTTTCTTAGAATATTGTCTTCCCTGCTTCTATGCTGTTAATACAAGAGTGTGATGGTAAGCAATGCTGACTCTTTGTGTAGTCTGTTTGTTAAACTGAAAGGTTATCTTACATTCATAGATAGATGGTTGGAGAACATGTTGACCAAGAATAAGCTTGAAAAACTCATAACACCTAATTTTTCACATGGTAAGTGATAAGAAAAAATTAATACTGAGGCAAAGACTTTCTGCTTAGTCATTATTTTCCACTTTCCACCTTGTCCTTGTTTGATTTGGCATCAGTTGCTCAGCACATTTGGCCATGCTGAATCAGTGAGGAAACTGAAAGCAATGAATTCCACTTGCTGATGCATCTTTCCTATTCTGCCCAGTTTTCCAGCCAGTGTTCAATCCACTGCTTGCAAAGGAATTTTATTCTGGGGCTTTGCAGATAATGATGAAGAAAGTTTGAATACATGTTTTAAACTGTAGCTATGTGGGAGTGACTATTCAAATTGAAACAGAAATTATGAAACCAGGTATGTATGTGTTTAAATCCAGTGCTGTAGTCTCGTAAAGACCAAAATTAATGGATTTTCTTTTTGTATAATCTAAAAAAGCCCAAAAGCCATATATTGAATATGAAGGGCAACATGACTTCGGAAGTCTAATAATACACTCTGATCCCAAACTCATACAAAAAGAACAAGGAGCTCACAAGTTTGGACTTTGAAATACTGTCTCCTACAAGGAAACTGAAATTCTGCAAGCTCTACTTAGAATTTGAAATTTTTGTATTTTATTTATTCATTATCTTAATAATACACAACAGCTTTCCAAGAACCTGCTTTGTGGAATCAGTAACAGGAAGAATGGATCCCACTTTGGATTTTATTTGCAAGCTGATAACACATTATGGAGAAAGAAAATTCAGCTTAGAAAAAGTTCTCATGTGGCTGAAAAGTGAATTATTTTTTAATGTGACAGACAAAACTGATGAAATGCACAGCAAATAACCTCTAAATCTTTTCAACCAGGAGAACAATGACTGAAAAATTATGCAGTTCCTCACAGATTCTGTTTATTCTGCTTTTAAAGAAATTTTCTGCAAGTTGAGTTTTTATCCAATATGACACACATATGATTTGATGTCTGTCCAAAAATCAGTGTGAAATCACAAAGTTGTATTGGTTTTATTGTGATTTTAAATTGAAAGCAGTAGCAGGATTCATCTCCACAATCCCCTCCTCCCCACACAGGCTCCTCATTTTCATGAATATTTTACATTCCTACCAGCTATGAAAAAATACTGACGTTCCCACCAAAAAGTTACGTTTCAATCTCCAATTTTTCAATGGTTCCGTACTAATTCTCCTGATTTAAAGACAAGCAGGTCATAGAAGACATGACTTGACGTTTTCTGGAGCGTGTTATGGGGATCTATAGCTGCATCGACGTCACACTTTGATGCAGTATTGAAGGTACGTAGTGAATTCCCCCAGCTGTCCCCATACGTCCGTTGATTGATTTGGCTTGTAGAGCAGTTGGATGTGTGTAAACCCAATATCCTTTTGGTGGATATTAAACCAGAAGCTGTGCTCCTGCTGTGCATCAAGTGCACCTCAACACCTAAAAGACCTAAGGGTCTGAATCAGTGATGACGGTCCTTTGGACAACGTCAGTCCACAGCCAGGGGAATGGATCAAATCTGATCTGAAGTAAAAGCCCTGTACCATCTTGTATAGCTGTATAAGATAAGCACTGATTGCTGCCATGCTGAGCCACTTCTCCTACACCTGCGTCCTTGCTAAAGTAGACATTGCCTCTGATTCTTTACTTTCTATGAAGTATTTTAATCTCTATTTTCGTCTCTTACATGCCTCTGTTTCCCTTTTTTTCATTAATACATACACTAGCCCCTTGCTGTAATAGGATGTATTTTTTTTCTGATTTGTTCTTGGGAAAAAAACAGTGGCCCGAACAAGTTCTCCAGTTTCCAGTTTACATGTGTTGTCTAAACATATTTTATCACTTTCTATTTTTTGTTTTTATCCTTCCTGGAAGGTTTTGTGCATCACTTTTGTGTCTTCAAAATGCCCATTTCCCTGTTAAGTCGAGTAGCACGAAAGGAGGAAGCCGTTTGCTTATAAATTACCTTCTTCCCTTGACTTACAATTTCTAACACATTTTGCAATAGCTGATGTTCAAAATTTCTTTGGGAACAAGGCACTCTCAGCGGATTACTTACGGAGCTTAACACATTACATATTACAGTATAGCAAAAGCGTAACAAAGGCATAATTCAGGAAATGTTATTAAATGTTAATATGCTTGAAGTAAAACTGCAGCAAGCCTTCATCTCTGCCCTTGACTGGATTTTGTTTATATGTCACTCATAGATGGTTACAGTTCGTGTAGGAAGTTTGTTCTTAGACCTTTTGTACTGGTTTTTGCTTCAGTCTCCTTCCCGCACTATGTTTTTAGATTATCAGACAGTGTAATTGGGTATTAAAACTTCACACAGGTTCAAGGGACAGCCGGACACATGGCCAGAAGACAAATGCAAACGGTGGGATGTGGAGCGATAGTTGGGAGAGGAATTGTACGGGCTCAGCCTGCTCTTACCCACTCTCAGGAATCTGCTTCTCGTCACCCAGCACCCCTTCACCCTCCTGCGCTGTCCTGTGGGTGCCCCAGTTCCCCTGACAGCAGTGGGCTCTGCAAGATCCAGCCCCCTTAAGCTTGTCCTTCCTCACAAAGTGAGGTGGTGATTTTTTTAACTCCCTTTCCATCCTTCAGCGTACCTCTAGCCAAACCCTACTACGCTTTCCCCTGCATCTTTAGAAGCAGATAAACCAAAATCCCTTTAGTGAAGAGATGTTCCTTGGACAGGAGGAGGTGGCCTACATTTAGTGGTGGATGCCAGCTTTTTTAATTTTGCGCTGTGTGGCTACTTTGGAATTTCTTACAACCACTTTTTTCCCTCAGATGCTCTGGAGCTTTTGTATTTATTTGTATATGCAAAAATTGCAGGTTTGTATATAGTGGTTGTAGAGTGGTACCAGCCACAGCACATTCAGGTACTGGTACAGCTCAGTGACAGACAAGTTGCACCTGATATAGTTAAAATTGCTTTGCAAGTTTTAGATTACTCTTGCAGCAATAGCTGGAAAGAGAGGAGTGTGTTTTCAGACATGCTGGGGCTTCCCTGCTCTAGGAATTTAGAAATGTGCTGAAGTTGGAAGAAAACTCTTCCCCGCTGCTGTGTCTGAGTGCAGAAAAAACAAACAAACAAACAAAACCCCTAAAAAACCCCAAAGCCCTCACTATTTGTAGTGCAGCAGCAAGCTGAAAATGCTGGCTACAAAGCCATGCAGAATTTTTGAAGAAGAGCTTGCGTCCTTTCCATTGCCTGGTCCTTGGGGCTTTTCTTGTGGGGAAATGGGAACGTGTAGCCCTGCGTGCGGCTGTTTGGGATGGCAGCAGCAGGCACTCGGTGGCTTTTCTCGGAGCCTGCTGCATCCCTGAGCACCAGCAAGGAAGAACATGAACTCCCGAGAGCATTGCCTCTACCGAGTACGCTGATCCAACACCAGTCTGCTCATGGTACGAGCTGGAAGAATCACATTAGACCCAGTTAGACCCACAAAGCGGTTATCTTCTCGGCTAATTTTAGCAATCCACAAATGTGAAATGTCTAGTCTTTTTTTCCAAGTTGCCCTTGTAGGCCAGGGAACGAGGTCATCACCTCCGGCTGGGGATGCGTTCCACCTCCAAGTGCCTCTTTCCCTCTGCTTGCACAAGGGGCACCTGGAGGACTGATTTCCACGCTGAAGAAATTCCTACCGATCCCGACGATGGAAGAAATGCTCACCCTCATTAAGTTGAGGTGGGGCAATACCTTAAATTAACCTTTTTCTAGAGGTGTCCAGGACAATTCTGTTATTACTGGGGTGGCGGCTGTGTACCCGCAGTCACATCCCCTCATTTTGGGCGCTCAGTTTAGACACAGCAGCTAGCACGGTGCCAGTTCAAGAGCCTGAGACCCATCGGATCCCTGCTGCCTGGCTCTGCCAGGCTCTGCCTCTCCGTGAAGAGCATCAGCTGCTGCTGTGAATATTTGGAAACAGCAATTTCTGTCATCTCGGCAGCACCAGGCGTAATTCCAGCTTTTCTTTGAAAAAAAATAGTTGAGTTCAGCGATACAAGATCCACATCCAAATTAAACACTGTCAAGAGTTTTGGGGGCTCGGCTCTGCTGCAGATTGAGTAACTTGTCCTCACGTAAGCAAAATGCCTCAGAAAGAACTCAAAAACCCGTGGGATTGCCCAACCTAGCAAGTGCTTTGCTAAATCAGTGCAATACCTTCATGCATTGGCAGCTTGTTCAGATATATAGCATTCCAATTATCTAGAACAATATTACCATAATCTCTGGGACTGAAGCAGATAATTTCATCGTAGTGTTTTAAGAACCTACTTTCAATAACCAGGCTGATTTAGAGGGAATGCAGTGATTTAGGATTTACTTAGTGGGTTATAGTTGAGCCAAGTCAATGTGACATAGTTATTCCCTTTAATCACATCAGTATTATGTTGACAATTAACCTCTGATGATTCAAAAGCCTTTTGAAATAACTATAAATCTATATTTAGATGTAATTAAAACTTTTGTTCTGAACATGATTTTCCTTTTAATGCCAACTGCATTACTATATGTGTTACAAATGCAATCATATAATTGAGTGGATTTGAAGTAGTAGCTTAAAAAGAAAAAATGGACAATCTGAGAGGGAAAACACTTCAGGAAAAAATGAAATGGTAATTAGTTGGCTAGCACAGCATTTTTGTATTATTTTACGAAAAGCAGAATGTTGCTGCATTTTGCGTTTTATTTTCATGATGTCACCTCTGCCTTTTCCTATTTATACACCTTTGCTCCTTGGACTAATCTAAATCTAAGGTCTAATCTAATTTAATTTTTTTTTAAAGAAGTTTTTTTAATGCATACGACTGCTACTGTCCTTGGAGTGCAAGTGACTGCTAGGTTGGAGCCAGTACTAATTGAAAGCAATGAAATGCTCTCTTTGGTATCAGTGTTTTCAAGATATGCAGAAGGCTTAGCTATTATTCTGAATCATTACCATTGTTAGTTGTTTCCTGTGTTTTAATCTTACCAATTCTCTTTTTCTTTTTTTAAATGAGACCAGTTCAATGGCTAAAGTGGACAATGTGGTTCATTTACACATTGTATTGACTTATAGGCATGTAAAGACCACATGAATACCTATATATACCCCCCCCACACACCCCGTAATCTATATCGTGAGCAAATGAATGCTTTACCTGGTAACTCTAAATTAATAGTGGCTATAGGATATTTTTTGAATGCACGTTCATTAGCAAATATTAGCAAAAATAACTGCTGAATGTGCCTTCGTTAGCAACTATCAGCACCCACATTTGATTCAACAGAGCTAGGATAACAAGAAATCAGCGGAGCAGACTGTTTTTCTGAGGGAGGCATAGTGCTTGTAGAGCAGAGGAATGAGAAGAACTACTTCTGAGTCACCGTCTTGAGAAACCATCTTTCTCGTTCGCTCAAAGACACTAGCTGTGTGGGCCTCTTGCGGTCTAAACCCACCCATTTGAAGGTCTCCCAGATTTTTTCCCCTGACGGGAGACACCGCTGCGTCTGGTCCGGAGGCCGGGAGCGTTCCTGGAGAATGGTGCCATGCGAGGGGACAGATCGAAGGACCCAGCCGTATGCGGGATGCCAGGCGACAGCAGGACAGTCTGCATTGCCTATCCACAGCCGGCCTCTCGATCTGTGGGGCAAAGGAGGGAAAAACCTGTCCGTCCCCTTCTCAGGGGTCCCCTTGGTGGGAATGAGAGGGATGCAGCGGCACGAGCGGTCCGTGTATTTAAACTAAGGACCTCTGTGTCTCTGCAGTCGTTCAGAGGGGCCATTACAAAAGCAAGAAATACAGGTCCTTCTCAGATGGCCGACACTGTTGTAAGGGTGGTTTAGGCAGTGAGAACTGTCATAAAACCCAAGAAATAGCTCTCTCCATGCTGCCTCATGGTGAAATAAGTATTTGCTCCCAGAGTGTGGTCTCTCTGCCAGTGACTGGCAGCGGCAAAGCCGCTGTGAATAGAGGGTCTTGGTGTGATAAGCACTATACAAAGGTGTTACTGCTAAGGACTGTGCTAAGCACACTTTTACTGCACGAGGAGAGGTAAGGGTGGGTTGTGAGGTGGCACATCGCACAGTTGTCACGTAGTATTTTGAGGAAACCCCGGAGGGCTTGGCTTCTGCTAGAGAATAAAAGAGGATTAAAGAGCGTGTCTTCAGTGAACTCTACTTTGTATAAAACTAGTGACTGATTGAATAAACAAGCTGTGTAAAAAGACGAGTACGCAAATACCACGTGAAGTTTGAATAATTCTCTTAGAGGAGGTTCCAGCTTTCATAGGACATCGGCCATTCCAGGCAGATTTTGGGGACACAGCCTGATAGAAAGGTAGTCACTCATCCCCCCGATTGCACATAACAATTGGTTTCCCTGAGGTGTCAGCAATCAGTTTAGGGGACTAGATAGTCTGGCCTTGACTTGCGATGTGGTGACTCTTGCTTCACCTCAGCTTGTAATTTCTGGAGAACATAGCAGCTTCAGGATGATTTGGAGGTGTAGGAAGCCTCAGGGAGAGAAACCCAGGGACATGATCCAAAGGCAGCCTTAGTCATTCAGTTCCCAAAGGGGCATAGGAAAAGGCATTTTTCAGTGATGTAGTTCTAATTAACCCTTCAAAGGCACAAGTGTTACAGTCATCTCATTCGGGATGAAAACTGTGTCTAATAAGACCATCTGTCAATGAAAACACGAGAAGCAAGTAATTCTGTGCACTACAGAACCGAAGTCACCCAGTTTCCAGTGTCTGCTTCTCCTCATCTCTTCCCTGCTTCCTCACCCCTACTAGGGGAATTTTTGGTGTCTAATGGAGAGTAAAACCTCCTCTTAATGGGAGCACCAAACACACAATGTGACTCCACAAGCTTTATTTCCTTAGATGACCACACTAAAAATAGGTCCTTTCCTAGTTCAGACTATTGATTACATGCTATCGCCAATGGGGCAGTGGGGGAGGAGGAAATACTGCAGGAACGCTAATTTTTGTGTATATACAACAGTGGAAGACTAGCATTGCACTTGTATCTGAAGGGATGGGAATTTACCTGCCTGAAGACCTTACAGTTTATCTCATCGTACATTTCATTTTGGTTTTGTTCCTGATCTTGCTGGGATTGGATAATTAGATACTAGACCCAGTGCCCACAGGGAGCCTAAAATGAACAGAGCTCTGCCCACGTGGTCTTGGTTACAAAATTCTAACCCTCTAATGCAATAAGGCATCTCAGAGCCACGTCACAGCAGTCTGTTCTGGTTTTATGTACGCTTACAATACAAAATTTAAACTCTTAAAAGATGCAGTATTTCTTTCTCCCTGTGAAAAGCTTTATGTACAGTGAAACCATAAACATATCTAAGTGTGAAGACAGAATTTGCAATTCAACATTTCTCGGCATCACTCAGGAAGGAAATGTATGAACCCATCAGTGTGCTGCAAGACTTTGTTTTAATTTGTTTTCTATTTGATTCACTTCACATAGTTTAGTAATGTCAAAACTCTTGTACTTCACTGGAGCTGTAGTTTTAACGTGATCGTTTTACAGTATCTTGTATTGCAAACTTTGACTTTGCATAGTATGTACTGCTAGGCAAGGGTCCAAAGGGAAAAGGGAAGCAAAGAGACAATTTGCTACAAGACCAGAGGCAGCATGTTTGTGGTTATGCTTTATGAGATTTATTCTTTCACCTCACTTAACACCTCCAGTGTTAGTGCTCTGGTCTTCTGCTGTACATTGCTGTATTTCGTTACTTGAGACTTTTACACTCCTTACTTCTTGCGAATTCACTGCTCATGCTGTTACCCTAACTAAAATTGTTTTGTGGACCACGGAAGGAAATCTGTATTGTTTCATTCACAAACATCAGTCCGAAAATCACCTTTCAGGGAAGCCCAAGGATTAGCATGGTACAGTCCATTTCTTACCCAGTCCCTTTTGCCAATTGAGAGAATGCACATCAGCGTGGCTGGACAGGAGGCAGAGATTTTGTGTCAGACTTGGACCAGAATTTGCAGTATGTGTATAAAAGTGCAGAGTAGATAAAAAGCAGCACATGCTCTTAAGCCAGAATATGCCACCGAGGATGGGGGATGGAAGCCCTGCACCAGCTATCCCAAGATACTGTTCAGCCTTCAGTATCAGCCGCCAAAATCTGCCTGATACATATAGTAATTCGCACTGCACTGAAGGTATTTAAATCAATCTTATGGAATTCTGTTGCATAAGAAGTGCCAGAATGAATCCTTGCTGAAGATTTTGGTTTTCTCCTAATGATAATTTCTAATTTATTTACTTTTCCAAATGAATCCGCTTAATATCTGTAGGGTGAAACTTAAATATTGCTTGAGTATTTATGGTTGTTTTGAATGTGTATTATTCTAAGGTATTTGCACAGCATTGTGAAAGCTGTGAAAAGTACTTTATAACTCAGGAAGGTGTCATCAAAATCTACTTTTGATTGAGCTCTTGAGCACATTTTCAAAATCCCTACCTGAGTCAATCAGTTCCAGTGACCCAGGGTACACATGAAGGATTGATTTTGACATCTGGAATGGTGAGATTATTATAATACAGAATAAAGCACCTATGCCACTTCTGCCTTGAATGGCTGCTAGGGTAATATCATAAAGTAATGAACTGTCTGGCACAAATGGTTAATGAGAACAGTTAGGCTTTCACAGTCAAAACGGAATGCTCTGTGAGGAGCAAGATTTATAAAAAGCTTGCCGCACAATGCATAGTGTCATCATCCCATATGAATATCTTTGTAATCGTGATTCTCACTTTCAGCTCACAGTACCCAGCACTCTATTTTGCATAATTAAGGTAGCATAGGCTGTTACTGAATGTTGCTCAGCTGGCATACACACTAGTTACAGAAAGGTTTGCTGTAGTAAGAGTTCCAATGCTTCATATTTTTGTAAAAAAACAAAGAGAAAGTCGTCCAAATCTTTGGGCATAAAAAGTTCTGGTCAAGTCAGTGAAGCTGTACCCCATTGGTATTAGCTCAGTATATAGCCCATCACATTAGTACTCCTGATAAATATCAATAAAGTAACAATTAAGTTTTCTGAAAAGTATGTCAGTCTTTTTAGCAAGTGAATTATGCGTTTTCAGAGTTGTTTTTTCTTTTTCTTGGCTTACTAGGAAACTGGATGTATTTCTTACTGTTTTTGTAAGTCTCTATCTCATGGTTAGGGAAAATCAGTCCTAGCCTTTATAATGGTTGTGCCTGTTCGTTTATAGTTCCCCAGATTCCCAGAATAAATCTGGAAATACAAAAGCACCTATTCTATATCAGATTAATTCCACTTGTTTCCCTTGTTGTCTTTGCCTTTAGGTGCTAGAGCAACATCTTGCTGGGCTTACATTTACAATCAACTGCAACTTAATTCTTCACATCCCTGCATGGTCCTTCCATATGTGACAGAAAGAGCTGCTTTTCATGATGAGGCCTTTCAATAGCAAAACATCAATAACAACGTTCTATAAAGTCCAGTCAAAAGGGTATTTTAAAACCAGCAATGTTCTCCTAGGAGAAGGTCCCAACATTGCAGCCAAAAAACATTGGAATACTGTGGACCTGAAGAAGTTGGTGGTGTTTGAATCAGATTGTGGTTTTCTTGCTGTTTCAGCCAGTTTTGCCCGTTGCAAGTTACATTCTTCAGACTGGCTAAAACATTGGATATTTTCGGTTAGTCTATTTTGCTAGCTGTGCCACAATCTTCAGGCTGTACCCAGACATTTTAGAGAGGAAGAAAGATTAAGAGTTTTACTAATACTACTCAAACAAATAATAGAACAAAGAGGCATTTACATAAGCAAGGGTTGCTTAAAGATGTAGAAGCTTGGTTCTGCAGAGCCAACTGGAAAGCTTGTAATGTAATTCCCTTTGCATCTTCATCTAATGCTCTTCTCGCAGTTTGTTAAAATACCACCAACACCATAAAGCACTCCTTGTCAAGTGGGAGTTTTAATTTTAAAAGGCTATTTGCTTGTCAGAGGGATTCTTGCAGAAGAGACCACCCATCTGGGGGAGCCGTTTGTCGTTTTCATTGCTCGGACAGCAAGGCCTGCACAAAAGTGTGATCTCAGTAGGCAAATGCTTGTCAGGAAGACCCAACATCCATGGAGAGGCTGTCTGGCAAGGCTGCCCTGCCGGCACCTATTGCAAAATGTAAT